>NC_138835.1:8407174-8934389 GCF_965183815.1 Platalea leucorodia
ATCCTGAAACCTTCAGAGAAGTATGAAGTATTTATATCTGAGCTACGGAAAACCTCAGAAATGCTTAAGGTTCATCTGTCACTGTTCCTAACAGAGCTGATGAAAAAATGTTTTACAGTACTGTTACTGGGGAAATTAAGTGGTCGTGTATCTAACAACAATATATTTTTCATATGTCTCTTCTACCACCCCCACCCCCAAAACCCTGAAAACCAGTTCCTAACACTTAATTTAACATACATACTGCCATAGCACCTAGAAAAATTTTATGATACAGATCTTGCTCCTGTCTGCTTTAGCTATGCTGGAGGATGCACCAAGAAACTGTCCTCTCCCATGCCTGGCTCTTTTAAAAGCCACACATTATGGCTGGAACTTTTGTTGGAATCGTTGCACTTTCTAGTGTAAGGTTATGCCAGTTTGTCATCCTGCCAGTCCTGTTTTCTGTCTCAGTCAACCGGGATAAACACTTAGCCCTCCTTCTTCTTTCCCTATTACCACACCCCTTGCTTGTAACTGGTATAGATTACATCAGAAATTCCTTGCTGAGCCAGCTCTGCTAATAATTTTTGTTCTAAATCACACAAAAATCTGTGAAATGTAATCATGTCCATACTTCGGTCCACTGCAAATACCCGGAAGATGAAATTAATTCTTGCGAAGAGTAATCCATCTCTTACTCAATCACTCCAGGACTAACTGAACAGCCAGAGTGATGGTTTACTGTGTTTGTGTGAACTCACGTTACATGCTGAGGCCACAGGCTGGGAATCTGCGATCTGCCAGTCCAGATGGGATTAGAAATCACTGTCACGTATGAAACGTCTGGCTCTCAATGAAATTATCTTTGAGGGGTAGGTTTATAAAGACACTTTCAACACTTGCAGGAGAGGAGTAGAAAAGGGGCTGTATGTAACTGTACAGCTGAGATCAAATTCAATTTTAGCTGAGAAAGCTACATTTGCAGCATTTTCAGTGAACTCTTTCCCTCAATGAGCACCACGCTGGTCACTCGGCCTCTTCAACACAAGAGTTTATTGACTTTTGCAGACTGATTACTACTTAGGCCACATTTTTTTCAAAAGCAGAAGGTGGCACACAACCGTGCAGATGCCACTGCATGCCCGGCAGACATGTTTCTAAAATTACTGTGACCACTCACGCTGACGGGATGACTGCACGCTGGCAGCACCACAGTGCCCCGTTGCAGCCCATTCTCCCCACGTGTGCATGCAGATTGTGATAACCACGTGCACAGATACAGCTAATCAACAGTGGGATTTTTTCTCCCCTTAGCACAGACCTCAGGCCTCTGCTTTTGAAAAACTGCTCACTTATGTCTTACGATGCATTTTTACCTAAATGGCAGAGAGAGAAGTAATTAAATTTAACAGAAACCAGGGCTTCCAAATGAAGATATAATTTTTGAAGCCACAATTTCTATTACTTTTTATTACCTTTACCTATGTTTTATACGGCAAAGGGTCACGGAACAGATGCAGCTGCTAAACTGGGTGGCTTAGTAAATGAAGTCAGCTTCTGCAGAGAAAAGCAGAAGGAAGTTAGAAGACATGAGTGAATTCACTTTAGAAGCCAAATGAAGTTTTGAGTCACTGCTGACTCAGGTAAAACTCCAATTCAATACAACACCTCTAAAATATAACCTCTTCTAGATAAGGCAAGAGTAATCAACTAGCCAAATACACTCAGAAGAGAAAGGGGAAATTCTGAGTAACAGTAGAAAAATGAATCATTATTCTGATAATGTTTTTGTTATTATTTTTGCAGACGAATGTGAAAGCTCTTAGGACTCAATTAAGTCACCACAGCCAATAAAGAGAAAAAGCAAAATCAGGGCAGATACTTTCCGCCCAGACACCATGGTGATGGGCGCATTAGAAATGAGGTAGATTAGATAGATGAACTAGACAGACACATCTAACTGTCCTCCAGTGCACTCATTTGTTTGACAGCCTGGAAAATGCCAACATTCCTGGGATTAAATGAAAATAGAAAATTGCATTTTCACTGTAAAGTATACACAGAACTTTGCTATGTCAGTTTCCCTTTTTTAAAATAAACCAGGGCCCAACCACGTCCTCCCAGAGCGACTCAAAGCACAATAAGATAAATGAAAGAGTAACCAAGACACAACCAACTCAAAGCCCTTACATTGCTACCCTTTTACCCCAGGATATTAGTGGAGTGATATGACCCACACACACTTTGAGACATTAATTTTTCCTGAGCTCAACACCACCAAAAATGCTAAATTGCCCATCTTGCATTGCTGTCTTGATATCATATTTCTTTTCTTCATGACTTCTAGCTACTATACCTTTATGGGCTGGTCAAACAATTTTTGTTCTGTGGTGCCTTTTCTCCCTACTTTGTTCTTCAAGAAAGTAAAAGTAAACAAATATCTTGGATATAAAAAATAAAGAACAACAATAACCGCAGTGATTCTCCCCAGAGGTTTCTGGTCTAGGTTACAGACGTATTGGTATGGCTTTTGCTTCATCTCACAGAAAAACACATGCATACACAATGATGACACACGGTTAGCACTTGTGTTCACGTTCAACAGCTCCATATTTTTTCCTAGCGCCAGGACGTGCGCTCAAGTACAGAGCTAGATTTGGCAGTATGCAATCTGGCAGTCTCAGAGCCGGATCCTGCTCTTGCCCACTCCAGCTTTGACAGAAGTGCCGGCTGCAGCCCGGGGAGCTGTGCGACATCCCGGTGGTGTTGGGGAGAACAGAATCCAGCTCCTTGTGACAGTTTTCCCCACACAACATCACAATCAGCCAAACACATTTGTAATCTACTGCAGCTGGTGTTTCTATAATTGATAGAGATATAAAAGCCCTTTTTGCTAAAGTTGTACTTTTGTATTTTTTTTTTCTTGGGGGAGTTGTGAGAAAGCAGCTACAAAAAGCAAGCTTTAAATCTCAGATAATGTAGCTCCCTTTAGAATCCCAAGCTTAAAGCAAGTAGTTACGAGTTTTTTAGCAATGAAAAAAAACAGAGCTAAAAACAAACATTTATTTTACTTGACGTAGCAAAACAGTGGATTAAAAAGTTAAATCAATGCGCCGTCTGAATGGTTCCTGCTGTAGCTGTAATTTCAAATGAAATAAGAATGTTATAAAAACCCGTGCATATTAGGCACATTTGGAAATGTCTCCTTGTAACTGTTCTTTAAGTGTTCTGTCTATGAGCACTAACAGGTCACTGCACAGGAAATGCAAAAATATGTTACATTTTAATCAGGGCATATAAAACACTGTCTCGAATGTTACATTGCCCTTGGGAATCTGTAGTAAGTAGGGGAACTTTTACAAAGTCCAGGTCACTCTCCCCATTACATCACTGTAAAAAAAGAAAATTATTAGGTTAAATTATATAGATGTCATGTATTAGAACTTTCCCAGTTGTAGGATGATGGCTAAGAGATGCTTATTTCCTTGGAGAAACTCATAATCACCCCCTTGTTCCCCTGTACATACTTTGTATATTGAAAATAGTGCATTTTAACTGAATCAAAATGTTTCCAAACAATTATAATGAAAGAGGGCAAATATAAAAATGAGGCTGTTCGTATACTCAGTCTAACAACAAATTTCAGCACTTTACCCTAACACACACACACACACACAGACACAGAAAAATTGAAAACCTCTCTGGCTCATAGGTGATAAAAAACGAAAGAAGGGATTTTAGCAGAGATGTTTGGGAATGATTAAGGTAAAATGTCCCTAATCCAAACAAATGGCAACCCAGATGTTGATGGCATCAAAACATCCCTTTGCCCCCCTGCAAATATTTCTCCAAATGATTTACCTCTGTTCAACCCAAATCACAAGTTTATAAAATCTCTAATAAGTTCATAGAAACAGTGAAAGAGTAATGCAAGGGTGACTGTTTTCTAGATTAACTTTCTCAGGATTTTAGTTATTTAATGTACAAATCTGGGAGGTGACATGAAACTGTACAACATCCTGGAAGCGACCTGCTCCTCTCTTGTTGATCCTGGTTCAAGTTTTGTCAGCAGCTTCCAGATAGAAAGATTTGATTTCTATGAAAGATCTCCCATGGGGCAGCAAACAAAATAAAATAAAAACCCCTGCCGCAGGTAAAACAAAAGTCAGAGTCGCAAGGGCCCAGCGCCTGCTGAAGTAAATGGCAGTTACTCACACAGCGACACAGGGATCAGCCCTTTGCAATTTGCATGTTGTGGCATGAGATCTCAGACGAACAGGCCCTTTTTATCTAAACAGATATCTGTGGTTGAAACTCCTGGCATTATTCTTTGTATTTTCTCCGAGCTGCTCGCTTTCGTACAACAGCTACTTAACTGCCAGTAATTTCCACGCTTTGTTCCGGCCTACCTGTGGCACCGCGCTCCCCGGGCCCAGACTGCTGACCAGGCAGCTCCCGCAGCTCGCCGCACTGATACCTCCCAACTGCCCTTTATATATTATTGTTATTATTATACATTCCATATGGCTTCCACAAACCTCTCGGTGTGCTGCCTGAACTCTTCAGTACGTCTGTTTAATTCTTGCCAGTCAAGGTGTGGCCCCGAGCCTCGCTGCCCGCATCTCCTCCAGACTCCTAGCAGGGAATCAGGATTTTCCTGGTTTCGCTGGTGTTTCACACCGGCCTCGCGACCACTCCTGAACTGCCTGCACAACGCCTCAGGGACGGGACATTGCCACCACCGTTTAACAGACGGGGGGCACAGCTTCAGCAAATTTTAAGTGAATTTTTCTACTTTTTCCACACAGAAGAAGGTCCCCTGGGGCTGAGCGCCCACCTCAGGAGCGCCAGGCCGGGCCCTGCCACAGCCCCGAGGCTCCTCACGCTCTGCGCTCCCACCACAAACCCAGCAGCGGCCCTACAGATGGTACCTTTCTTCCCAGCTGAGGCAGATTAATTTCCTGCACACATCCATCCCCTGCCTGCGATGAAGCCAGGGCCCAGCCAGGCTTTTGAAAAAAGCAAGCTAAGGGAAGCTAGGAACCGCACATGTGGAACCACACTTATTTCCACACAGGTCTTAATCTAGACAGAAACTGTTAGATGCATTCACTGCAAGAGCTAATGCTGAAGATCATGGACCAGGCAATGGAGTCAAGTATACTTTTTTACCAGCACTTTCTACAGATATTTGATAATTTTATGCTGTCTGCTCCTGTCCTTACCCCTGCTTGACCATGTTCTGCTTCCTAAATCTCCCTGTTTCCCACCCCAGGGCCTGGGCTCCAGCTAAACACACAATACGGACCATTTCCTCATCCTCCTTTGACTGCTCAGACCCATCGCTGTCCCTGCAGCAGGGAAAGCAATTGTCCTACTTATCCCCAGCTAAAACATATTTTAAGGGAATGTAATTGAAAAAGAGAAACTGAGAACAGAGCATGCGTGGTGGAGATGGCACGTCGGAGAATGCTGTGTCACCTTCTAAAAATTCTTTGGCAACAGCAACTTTTAGACTTTATAAGTCAGACAAATTTGGGTGGATTTTCTCAGGGAAAGCAGAAGATATCTCTGAAAAATGTTCACGTCACTGCCAGAAAGCACAGTGGTCCCACAGCTTTGAAATAAACCCTGATGTATGTCTTCTAATTTTTTGCCAAATAACATCCTACCCTAAATTTCAGGAAGAACATTTTAAGAAAGGAAACACAGATTTTGGTAATGGAAATGGTTGCTCTGAGCAGCTCAGAACTGGAAACGTTAGAACCAGCAGAAATCAAGCCTCTCAACAGAAAACCCCAAACAATCTGGACTATAGGAACTGTTGTGCCTAGAATACAGATGTTATTGTTGCCGTGCCCGGGGCTGTGCAGTACTCCAGCATCCGTACAACAGTGCTCTCAAGGCCTCCATTGGTTTTCTGATCTTTTCAAGATCTTCCCTGTTTTTTTTCCCCTTTTTGTTAACACATCATAGCTGAACTTTTACTACATTAAAGGGCTGCCAGGCAGGTAAAGGCACTGAGCCCTGGGCAGCACTGTTGGCTACTTGTTCTGCCCCATCCACAGCACATTACCTCTCCGGTTCAAACAATCCATCTGGCTAGAGGGATCATCAGACAAAAACAACAAAAAAAAATCTGTAATTCTGAACACAGAAGAGGCTGATGACTTGGTCTGTGTTATTTGAGCTGTTTTTTCTCATGCACAGGTAAAACAATAACCGGCTGAGGCTACAAAACCCAGGTCTGAGTCCCTGATTCAGTTAGAGGGTGTCTTGGTCTTAAATTTCAGTGCAGACTTAAAAATTGATAGGAACTCCTTTTTAATCATCAAGTATTCAGCTGCTCATTACTGACATATACTTTAATGTTGTGCCCTTAAATTTTGGTCTGGTCTTTAAAACACAATTTCCTCAAATTCAACACAAAATCCATTTGTGGATCCAAATTGTGAAATGAGGCCCCATAATTTTGTTCAAGTGCTTTTTCAGTTATAAGGTACATTTGAAATACAAAACTGAAGGAGTTTGCTATGTCAGGTGACATTTTGTTAGCTTTTGACAAGAGAAAATATTTAATACCCTCATTTTTTTCCTGCTCTGAATATTAGTTTAATTGTCACAAATAATTAAACGCTTATGAGTAAAAGACATCTTCAGACATTTTGACAATACATATTAAGAGATGCTTTAAGGGAAATCTGCACAGATCGGCTTTTATTTGTTATGCTAAACGATGATGCATCCTGATTGCATTTGTTCCTTATTTGTGTGTGCAACAGGAGACATACTGTGAATGATCTGTAAGGAATAAAATGACAGTATTTGACAGGCTAGGAAATGTCTGGGCAAGGATACAGGATAAGGAACCCTAAAAGGGCATTGTTTGTGGAGGGGCAATGGGATAGAGACACTCCCTTCAATCTAAGGCAATGAAAGGCATCAACAACTAAATTACAGTTAATAACAGTAAGAAATAAACATAAATTACATATACAAGGCTCAGGCTCAAGGACTTTGGACCACTAAAAATATATATTATTCTATCAATTATCAAAGAGAGACAAATTCCCATCCTGGGAATTTGCATACGAACTCTAATAACCTACTATTCAGAAATAGAGGCAAGCATTAATTTCCACATGAAAAGGAGCCATGGGAGAGCTTCCCAAGTCCCCAGCTCCAGAGAAGAAAGCCCTACCTGGTGATTCGGCACTGAACGATCTGGCCTCAGTTCGAGAGGGTAGCAGGTGGTCTCCCAGGTATGGCAGATTAGCCCTATATTACCTAAGATTTATTCTGAGTTCCTGTCAATATAATGGCTGAAACGGCCATTCCTGAAAGGTAATATGGTGTGAAAATAAACATAAACAATCCTTAATGAATCCATAGGCTATTACTTGCATCGTATTTCTTCTATAGGCAATACATACATCTCTACTTTAGAAAAACAATGCTGCCCTTGATCGAGGCTTAACAATTCCTGTTTACACCAGAGAGGGAACTCAGGAAGGTCCATGGGAACTGCTTGGTGCTAAAAGCTTTTGAAAATTCAGGTCTCTTTAGATGCCCACGTAAGGATTTAGTCTCTTCTTAACATCAGAAGCTGATTTACAGAAATCAGAGCCTCAAACTTTATTACCAGAGATTTCCAACCACCTCTGGCAGTCTGGGTGGAGGAAAATGTCTATGTCTTGTTTAGTTACAGCCAGACCAGGTTTTTCGTATTTCTCAGGGCAATGCATTACATACTGTCAGAAATACAAAGCTAGATCCCAGGTCTGACAAAGAAATGTAGAACAGTATGTGGGGAGAAAAGTAACCGTAACCAAATTCTCTGGTCCTGAAACTTATCACTGACCAAACATGCATCTGAGGATAATTTAGGGAAGTGAAAGAACTTAAATTATTCTGCTTAAAACTATTGCCTAGTAAAGCTCCCTTGGCTTGTTAACAGAGTTAACAGAGCTCTGCTTTCTTTGACTGTGAGTCCTCCCACTTCTGGGAGCTCCTGGACATGAGCAAAGTGCCACTCCTCCATCACGGGGAGTTGTACGGAAGGGATGAAACTGCCTTTCCAGCTCCCCTCCACGGCCGATTCCCCGGTGCCCCAGCTGGGCTGCTCCCTCTTCTCACCCCAGCAGCAGGCATGTGGATGCTCTGAGCCTCCAGCCAGGCTTTCTCCCCTGGAAGTGCGCTGACGATAGAAATGTGATCTAGGTCCTAGAGCAGGGAATTAGGAGCAAATGCTGTTTGACCTTGAGCAAATCAGCTCATACCTCCTGGCTTCAATTTGCCTTTCTGTAAAATGGGGAAAAAATATTCTACTTCACTGGGGTTATTCTGAAGAGTACATAGCATTAGTTAGAAAACCTCGGAAGAAAGGTTCTAAGTGTGAAGAAATATTACTCCACTTCCTAACAAAGCACACATATACGAGCAGGAACCACGCAGCTAATCAAAAGCACTAGAAAGCTTTTAATTTTTTTAGCATTTAATGCTACAGATGATCAATATAACTACTTAGCTTCTTTCACCTTTCACATGTTAATTTAATGCTACTTGTACTGTGCTTATAAATGTTATGACATGGCTGAAAGACACATAAAAAAATTAATTTTGGTAGACCAATATAGCAGCTAGCATAAGATTATGTTTCTTCAATACAAAATTGTACATCATAAAAAGATCCAGCTCTTTCCTGTGAAGTCCACTCAAGCTGCAGGAAGTAAATGAGTTCTTCCTATATGTACAAAGAAAATTGCAGGCCTTATGAATTGTGGTGGTGATTCCCAGTGTAATTCACACAAAATTATTTATATAGGGAAAATTCAGAGTAAAATCTTTCTACCAAAAAAAAATTACTTCTGCCCAAGTGGACGGTGAGTGATAGAAATAGGCTTATTGTCTGCACATACCAAACTGCACCAATGTGCAGATTTTCATTCCGATCTCCTCTAAGCAGAGTTTCACTAGAAAAAATCTTTGCTATTAAGGTATTCCAGAGAATGTCATTATTTTCATTAAAAACAGGAACTGTGTGCTGCTCCGTTTTCAGTGGAAATTCTGCACTGATTCCACATAAACAGACCAAATATCACTTCAGCAAAGTTGCTTTGGGAATATTTAACAGCATTTTTTAAGTTATGAAAGCAATATTGAATGAGATTTACTACAATTTAAGATAAGTGGGTCTTAATTTTATATGAACAGAGAGACTTAAAAAGCAGCTAGAAAGAGTTCTGATTATATTGCACTGGAATATTAGGCCTTGTGGAAAATTGCCCCTTTTCTCTTTTACATGCATAAAAACAAGCACAACAGGCTTTTCAATTAAATGAATCTTTTGAGAGAGATGCAGGAAGAGCCAGAAAGCTCCTTAAAACTTTATTGCTTTTCATCTTTGTCAGGTAGGGCTGTGTATTAAAAATGACCTGTTCTTTCCAGTACACAGTCCTTCCTGCAAGTTTTTTCTTCCTGTTGGACCTATCAATTTTAAGAGTTTCCCAAAAAGGGAATGGAAGGGTTGATCTGGATTACTTTTCCCCATATACTCAGTAGTTTTGCTGTTCTACAGCCATCTAGAGCTAAGCATGCTTCCCCTAGTCTCTTCAGCATCGTGAGCAACTTTAATGAGCCTCAGTATCATTAGACGATAGCAGTTTACAGAACGCAGGGAGAAAAGACACAGAAAGCAATAAGATACAGCTATAATAGATACAAGCCATGGAGATGAAAGAAAGAAGTCAGCATCTCATTTGCATTAATACAATAAAAATACAGCATTAATGTTGCTAGTTGTAAATTTTTTTTCAATAAAGTTGAGACTGATTATATCTGAAAAAAGGCAGGCTGTGCATTCCTTGTAGGTCTTGCAAGTGTTTAGGCTTTAAAGAACAGTTCCTGGCTATTAACTTTCTAGATTTAATTGCCACTAAAAACAATCTCCACAAAACTTCAATTGAAAGCCAATCCTCAAGAACCGATGGTCTGATCTCTCAAAACTGCTTTGTTTATAGCAATACAAATTCAGAGCTACTATTCACATAACTCCACTCCATCATTATGCTAGGTATTTTGTTTACTGGTATTATGTGTGTGTACATATATAATTATATACGCAGACACATACAACAGTTCATCATCAGAATAAGTCAAAAGCAACATTCCCAGCCTTATTTATTCAAAAATCACGAAGCACACCCTCAAAAATCATAAGACTAGCTGAAAATTATGAGATGTTAAAAACAGTCACTTTGAGAATCATGGCTTTTTTCTTCTGGCATAAGAACTCTTAGGCTGCATGTTTCCAAGCTCCCTAGTTCTCCATAGCAAGGAGTTTAAAATAAATTTTCCTTTTAAAATGCATATTGGGTACTTGCATAATCACCAGACTCCAGGAGCTGGGGGTTCAAAGAAAATAAACACTAACAAAGGACTTTCAGTGGACCCAACTCCTAACATCACAGGAATTTTAATATTTGGGACATTAACCACAATATTGGTGGAATAATCAAAAACTGCTCTAAACAACTGAGCTTTCCAGCTTGTATCAGTAAGAACGGTGCATCTCTCTCCCAGGCAGGCGCTTGTCTCTCCTTTTTGCAGGTATGTATTTGCAGGATCTATTTCCAATACATCTAGGACTGTTTGTTCTGTTTAACTGTGGAATTTTACCAATACTTGGGACCATCGGGTGCTGCATGTTATAAACTATGTATTTTTCACAATCTAATCTTGTCATTTTGAAGTTATTGTTTTGACTTTCTTTTTCCTAGGGCAAAGGGGGAAAACATTTCTTTTAGGGAAACAAAGATTCTCTTCATTTTTCCAAATGAAACACTTACTTAATACAACACTTAGATCATAAGACCAGTTTTTCCACTTCTTTTTGCCTGAAAAACCTCACAAGGTAACGGATGAAAAGCCAGCAACGGTTAAAGAGGGATGTGTAAATCTAATGGGAAACAGTGTGCTCCTATGATGCATTTCTCCTTGAAACCTTAAAAAATATACCGTTCGCTGTCAAGGTATTTCTGAGTTGCAGAAGCCGTTATTATAACATGGTAAAAACGACTCGGTGCCAAGATCCAACAGCCTCAAGTGAGAGGTCACCTAATGAGAACAAACTGATTTTAGTCCCTAAAACTACACGGAACTTTTAGGCTTCCGATTTGCAATACTGTCTTCATGCATTCACTTGAGAGCTGCTGCTCGTGTGCTCAACGTAACATGGCACATTAAAAAAGGATTCTTTAAAAGACCGTATCATCTACTGGTATCAAGAAACAGTGTTCGATAATTAACACAGAGAATGGAAACGTGTTTGAGAAGTGAAGTTAGCCAAGCAAGCAAAGTATCTCCGTCATACAGACTTTAGAAAAGAATAGCATGCAACCATTAGTAACACAAGGTACAAGCAGAACTCTCCCTAGATTTAAAGCTTAATGGTAGAATCTGGTCCCTCTTCAGAGGCAAAACATTAGCAAAGAAACATGTATATTTAATTTTGTAGCTAAACAGCCCAGACTTACATAGACAGTCTTTACACAGGCCAGTTACCCATTGAAGCAAAGTGCTGAGTAAGAGCTGCAGAACTGGACCCACTCTCATGTAAATTATTGTAATTAAATAGGTAATGAAAAATCACTGCTCTTGCACGAATGAAACGTAAGACTTCAGCTGAGAGTGTAATGTGTTTCCAATTGACTCCTGTATCAGATTCGGAGACAGATGAAAATGTCTCTCTGCTTGCATGAGCACGCTTTAGAGGTAAAACTTCACAAATATTTTCATTTTGCAGAGAGGAGGGAAAAACAACGGCTTATTTTAGCAGTAAAGTCAGTAGGAATCCCCTTTTTTAAGGCATAATATGGTACACACATGTCTCAACCCGAGAGGTATTAAATAGATTTTGAATCATTTTACTTTGCATTTGCTAATAATACGTCATCCAGTAGAAGAACCAGGCCTTATTCTCCCCTCCACTAGCTGACATGGTATTTTTTTTACATTTGAGCTCTTAAGATCTGCACAATAGCTTAACACAATAAGTGTTTAGCCTCTGGTTCCAACTGTAATTGATAGAGTACAGTTCCATTCCCTCTGCTGCTGCTAAGTTGGGAATTGCAGCTACAGCAACTGACAGCTTTTTTTTTCCGCAAGTCTGGAGTTGCTCTCTGGGAGTGATGTCCTCATCGGGATGGGAAGTAAAATGACGGGAGAAAGGCTCACCCTGGCCCTGTGCTGCGGAGGAACTCCAGGGACCTCTTCCAGGGGAAACAGTTACTTGAGGTGGGTGCTACTAATGAGAGCAAAAATCAGGAGGAGAAAGTGGCAGGAGGAAATACCAAAATCCTGCCGTTTTGAAGAAAATGGGCTTTTCGATTAGAGAGCACAGAAGAGGGAGAGCATTTATGCAAAAGAATTTCTGACAATTAACATGTTTTTAAAAGTGCTATAAAATTGTGTTATTTACTGATGGAAATATGTTTTATATCACAGTCACAGGGGCTGAACTCTTGACGAGTCCCACTCTTTACACAGTGATAATATACTGTGCTTTGATATGCGAGTAAAATGGAAATAAGGGAACAGTAACTAAAACGAATGTGATTTCAAATTGTCCCATTCAGGCCTGAGTTTTAACATGGGAAAGAATCACATAGCAGCTTCGGGCTTAGTAGCCGATTCCAGAATTTAACGCAGATGGCGACTAATTTTGGTGCCTCTTTAGTTGCAAAAGTACCTATTTTGGAATATATTTAATTAACCGGGATTTAGAGGTTCCTCTTGTTTGTGAGCACCTTGGCTTTTTTGTCATCTGTCAGCATCGTGATGTGCACAGTAACTGAAAGGTTCTGAGGCAGGAGCTATTTAGGTGGTTTTGATGTGCACTTGCTTTTCTGGAGGATGTTTAAACAAACCAGTGCTGCCATTTCTACGCTTTCATTCAGTGCTGCTTGCTTGGAACCTGCTTCTATTGCCCCTATAATAAACGATACAAATAATACTCGAAAAGCCACACTGCTCGTGGTTATTAATACAGGTATATACGCTTCCTTTCATCACAGAAATATACATATCAGACCTAGCTGGTCATTTACTCTGCTCTCTGAAGAAGCAGAATTTCACTTTCTAAATATGTTTCTGTTTCAAATAACCTCTTACTACTAAGGTGCAAGCTGCAGCTTTAAAGTACTGAGTGCTAACCGTCTTCTGTTTGCTGCTCTATGAGGACTCTTCCAAAAACAAAACTGTGTTATTCTACAGCTCCAATAAACAAAATAAATGTGACTGATATCTGTTTCTGCTGTACTTTTCCAGAGCTTTGGTTCTCAGATAGCCTATTGGAGCTGGGAGAGAAAAAGAAAAGAAGAAATAAAAAACTGCAGCCGGAAAAGGCGTTAAGTCCAGATTCCTCTTTGCAGGCTTTAAAAAAGCAAACTAGCAATTCATGATCACAAAATAAAATATGCACATTTAAACAAGCTGCATGGGAAAGGAGAGTTTAATCCAGTGAAATTGTGTTTGAAAGCTATTTCATACCCCTAGGAATAAAATCTGAATAGCAATTCTGCTTTGCTCCCACCCTTTTTCCACCCTTCTGTTAATATATTACCATTTGTTATGGAATCGTTACAAGACTTCTACCCCAGAGGTGGCTGCGTTTCATTGAAGGATGAAGTACTTTCTGGGCCTGAGTCTCTTCTTACTCGCAGGAGCAGACAGTACTCATTGCAACTGCACTGATGCTGCTAGTAAAGCTATTTTTGATTTGCACCTGAGCAAAAGAAGAATTAGGCCCACAGTTTGTAAAGCCCTTTGTGATTCATTTGGGTGAAAGCTACAACACAAATGGGTTGTTTATTGTAAACAGAAGTATGATACTAAAGCAGGCACTGATATAAAGAGCTGTAACTATCTGCTTCAAGAATTATCGAAATGGAAATGATGATCTCAAAAAGGAATGACGATTCAGAAAAGATTCGGCCCTGGAAAGATGAAAATGCATTCGACATAGTTTTGGTGTTGATGTGAAATAAAGTGTCTCTAAAAGTGTAATTTGAGATCAAAAATCCCCATCATCAAACATAAATAGTGCCCCATTTATCCAATTACACTACCTTGTTTCATTACAATGGTCCGTAATATATTTCTTAGGCATACAAGGCTTAAAATTAATAATAGAAAAGGACAAAATTGCCATGTATATTTCTCTAGATAGATTTTCATCTAGCAGCAGGACTTCACTTCTGATTCACTCGCTGGTTCTCTCTAACCTTTACATTATTCATTAATCAAACTAGAAACCTGCTTTCAAAGTCAGTGCGTGGTAGTAATTATTTACAGTTGTGCATAGTATTTAATTTTAAGCAATGACAAAAGCAGGCATGTCCAGAATCATAAGGCTTATCATTTTTTCTTCCGTTGGAGGTGAACTATCTAAAGAAGCTAAAAGTTGCAAACTTCTCTTCAATATCGCTGCTGCCATCAAGACAAAATGCAGTGCAACTGATACCTTTGAACTTGTACAACTAAAAATAAATAAAAGTGAAAATTAAGTAATATATAATGCATTAAGTCCTTTAAATAAAAGGAATAAGGAGCTTTGCTATCAGCCTTGATGAGCGATTCAGTTCTTATTGCACAGTCTGTCTACTGTCACTTTGAGGTATTTTTCACCATGCAAAACAGAACCTCAGTACTACCCCTGAAAATGAAAGTCAGTTTTAACAACTATATACAACAGGCACGTCTGCTCTTTGAAACCCCCCTACCCCCCACAAACACACAAATACAGCTTCAGAGCAGGAGAACTATTGCAAAGGTATAAACCTACTCCACATCAGTTACGCTGGATGAAACTGGACTGCATTTGCAGTATTTTGCTCACCTGAAACAATATTGATCTGAGGACAAATATAATCAAAGAAATGCACTACTAAAGAGCAATGCACATTTTATAATGAGAATAAGAAAGGAGAGATGTTATTGTGGTCATTCAAATTTCTACTTCATCATTAAGATTCTCAAAAATACTGTAGCATTTCAGATAAAAACATATCTAACTGTATTCTCAGCAGGGAAATCCCGGGAAACAACAGCATAGGCTTTGCTCGCAAAAATTTACTCACTCTATAACCTATGCTTCTAAAAAAGAACAGGGTGCCCCTTCTACAAAAAGATACTACACACATTCCAAGTGAAAATTCTACTTTGAAAACAAAATAAAATGAAGCCTCGTACTCCTGACAGAGAGAAAAAAGGAGCAATTCTAGCACTGTCACTGTGATGATCAGCATCCATGAAAAAATAGCTATTTATCCTGCAAGTTGAAAACGTTAATGCCTTATTCAGATATAACCTCTTTGTGAATAAAACAATAATAGCAACTCATCAGAGAGTGCTTCCGAATACATATATATATATATATATATATGCATTTCTAGCTTAACTATTATTTACGGTTAAAGGGGATCTTTGCTTGCCAGGAATCATACTAGCAACCTGCATAGGTACCTGCATTGGTCATGTCCCAAAAGACTCTGCCTGCATACCATTGTCCTACACCTACATGAATACGGCAAAATATCTAAGTTTATAAAAGTTACGCATGTCCCAGTTTCTCTGAAATAACATCTACCTTTGAATGAATCCCAAGCACTACTTTTCAAAGTTTATTCAAGTATGCCACTAAACTTGCCCATACATTTTGTCCCACATATAATATACTACACCTAGAAAATATTCAGAAGGGGGAGGAAAAATTAGTGAAACATTTTTAAACTAAAACCATAAAATACTAGTTTTCTTCAGAGAACTAATCTGATGAAGGACACAAAGAAAAAAAGAAGGGAAAAAACCCGCCTACATTAAAAGCCAAACAAGATAATAATTGTGCATGTCTGGCTAAGAGAATCTAGAGGGCAAGCCTTACGTCATTGGCACTTGGGTTACCATGGTGAGTGATTTATTGATATATATCAAGAATGAATAGATCAAAGGCAGCAAGATGACAGGTGATCAATCAAATGTCAAATCAAAGCTGGCAATCAACTGGAAAGCTGATTTTTCAGTGGGTGGGTCTGGCAGAAGAAAAATGAACTTCCATATTGCGCTTCCCAGAAACAAAACCCCACCACACTATTAAAAAAAAATAAAAAGCAATTAAGCAGCCTGAAAGAAAACTCTTTGAAAAGATTTACTATACAGGCCCACTCATCTGTTTCTTTTTCTTGGCCCCCAAAAGAAAAAGAACACCCTACAAACGACAAAACAAAACACTTCCAAAGTTGCAAACTATTTTCTTCTTTAAAAAAAAAAAAAAAATTGTAAAACCACTTGGCATGTGCAAATATATAAACCCGGCTACAAAACAAAAGAAGGATTTGATTTGAAAATGTGGATTGTCTTCTAACAGTCAGAACGTTTCATTTTATTTCCTGTTGCAATTTTCACCACTGATGATCAAAGGCTGAACTTCCCCACCGGGTTCATCAGCAGAGACAGTCCCTGTACTATTTCAGGCATACACAACGCGCACACACACACACACACACACCCGGCCAGCATTGCCACCAGAAACACGGCGAAATAAAAGATTAAACGCACCGACCCACTTCGCGAAACACACGGTTTAAAAACAAAAACCACCAGGAGGGGGGGAAAAAAACAGAAAGGGGAAAAAAAAAAAAAACCAAACAACAAAACCCAACAGACTAAAGCGGGAAGCAAATGGGAGGCTGCTTTCGGTTCGGTAAGGGACAGGGGCCGGGGGAGAAGGGGAGCCGAGTGGAGGAAAGTTGGGGGGAAAAGTTTCGCCGGGGCAGGATGGGAGCTCGGAGCAGGAGGCAGCGGGGACCGAGCGCGGCGGGAGCGGCGGGCGGGTGGACGGGGACAGCCCATGTCAGAGTAAAGATCTTGGCAATAAGGAATGAAACTGGCTCCACAGAGTTAGGAAGGGAAAGGGAGGGGGAGGGGGGATAAATAAATAAAGATCCAGCCCGGAAAAGCAAGGGTGACCCTAAATAATAATAAAGATGGGGGGTAGGATTGGAAGGAGTGGAGAGACAGAGGCTGTGTAAGTGGATGGCTTCTCCTTACCTGCAGCCCGTTTGGGTGCTTGCTGTTTCCTCCTTGGCATCGCTCTACTTTCTCCAATCTCACTTCTGTCCCCAGATCCGAGAGCCCTGAGACGCTCCTGAGTCGTGTTTCTCTGCCTCTGCCTCTCAGCTGCTTCCCCAACACCCCCCTCAGCCTCCCCTGCCCCCCTCCTTTCCACTTCACTGATAGGAACCTGTTTGGTTTTTATTTTATTTTAGAGATCTAGGTTTCTTTCTTTCTCTCGCTCTCTCTTTTTTTTTTTTGGTTGGCTTTTTTTTTTTTTTTAACTGTTGCAACACTTGCTTTGCTTTGATTCAAACATCCAAGCTCAGGAGCAAATGAAAGGCGCCCACAGTGCCAGAGAACGGTAATAAATAAATAACAAAATAGATATGTATATATTAAAAAGGCAGCTCTGGAAAGACTGTGGGGCTGGCTGCTTCCTCCCTTTCCTCTCCTCTCCTCCTCCTCCTCGCAGAGCTGTATGGCGGAGCGGTGCCCGGGTGTGCGTGGTGTGTGTGTGCGTGCGTGTGTGTGCGCGGAGCGCCGCAGGTTCCGTGCTGTCAGATGCCAGGCAGTGAGTGATATGGGAGAGGACAGGGAGGTTTGGATGGAAGGAAATCTGGTATTCGCGCACACACACACGCACGCACACACACACACACTCGCACAGGCACACGCGGCGCGCACACACACGCACACACACACACACACACAGGCAGGGCGAGGCGATGCCAGCAAACATCGATCCACTGAGCAAACTGAACATTAACAAACTCCTCCTCCGCGACCTGATGACAGGATGAAATTTACTCCGCGCAGCCGGGCGGCAGAGCAGTTTATTAAAGAGACAGGGCGCGCCGCCGCCGGGCCCGCCGCCACCTGGGCCGCCCGCCCCCCGCCGCAGCCCCCCGCCCCCGCCCGCCCCACGCGAGACCACCCCCGCGCCCCCGCCGCGGCCGCCTCCCGAGGGGGGGCGCTGCGGGGAGCGGCGCGGGGCGCCCGGCCGCGGGGGGGGGGCGGCGGCCCGGGGGCGGGGGGGCTTCGGCCGGGGCGGCGGCGCCCCGCGCCCTGCGGCAGCCGAGGCGGCGGGCGGGGGTTTCGCCGGCGGTAGGGGGGCTGCGGGCGGTTACCCGCGGGCCGTTACCCTGCGGGCCGTTACCCTGCGGGCGGCCGCCGCTGCCGCTCCCGCCGCTCTGCTGCGCCACCGGCTGCGGTGTGAGCGGTGCTGCTTCGGGGGTGGACGCCCGCGGAGAGCTCGGGGCCAGGGCAACCGGGGCCCTTCGTCCTCTGTGATCTTCTTCCTCGCCCTAAGGGTTACCCCCGCGGTGGGAGCGGCTGGGGGAGCCAGCCTGGGCGGACGTCAGTGCGAAGTTCGGTGAAGTTCAGGTGAAACCCAAGGCTTCGCTGGAGGCCCTTCGGTGGCAAGAAAGCACTGCACCACCAGGGAGGCCAGGAGAGCAGGGCCAGCGTGTCGTGCTCCAGCACCCGCTGCTCTCCTCTTTCCCCCGGCACCTGATTGCAGGGGAATCGGGTACGTCCACCAGGTGCTTCTGCACCCTCGTGGCAGGCCAGATCTACGTCCCGTCCGACCACACCGAGTGTCTCACCCTTTCAGAGAGCCCGGCAAAGTGCCAGGCCGAGGAGGGGCAGGTGACACTGGAGCTTTGAACAGTTTTGTTCCCTAAGACACATGGGGATGACTTCGCCTGCCCCATTTATTCGTTTCATTTTTTTTTCCACAGCTGCTGTTAACACCTTGAGGGTTTAAAAGCGACTTGGGGCTGAAAGAATGGATTAATATCTATATGTTCAACTATAATTTATGTAAGACCTCTTAAAAGTGGATTTTGCAATACTCCGTAGCCTAATCCCAGAGTTTGCTACGGACCTGAGTTCTTAGATACTTTTTTTTTTTCTGTCTTGGCATTTGTATCTTTCTAATGAAACTGTTGGGTTTAATAGGAATAATTTGCATCCCTCTCAAATCAATCTGTCAGATCGGGCTCCGTTACGAAGCACCAGCAAGAGCCGCTGTGTTATAGCCAGTGTCACTGGCGATCTGCAAACCGCAGTCCCGCAGCTCAGGCAGGGAGTGAGTTTCTGTGGGAAGACCACTAAGTGACCTTTGTATTTAGCAGCCTAATACGAGATTGTGTTTATGAAAGTGTCCGCCTAACTGATTTCACTTAAATTATTTGATAGCCTTCCCTGTACAAACTCTGGCAATTTTTATAAGCAATTTGCAAGTATTTATTGGTGCAAGCAAATGCTTAGTTTGAAAGATAAAATAGGATAATACTACTATAAAATACTCATTTTTCCACTTCTGCCTAGCATAACTCACTCAGAAGTGAACAGCTCTGCTTGAATTGGTCCAAATTGCACAGACTTCTTATACCTGCACGCAGCACGTGTAAAATCCTGTTGGTGCACACCGAGGGATTTCTGCTTTGCCTCCAGTATAGGCAGGTGTAAACACAGGGCCAAGAGGGGCCACAGCATCCGCAGCATCGGGGCAATTATCCCAGCACTGTGATGGGTGGAAGTCACACGATCTCTAATTTATAAGTGTGCCACTGGACCTGGATCAGGTAGTTCAGGAGCAGGGTGGAAAACGAGGATTTTCTTTTCACATTCCACCCTGCCTTGATGTGTGATTTTGAGCCCTTGAACTTCTGCGTCTTGGTTCCTGAATCAGAAAAATGGAGATACTTGTAGTTAGTTTTGTATTTCCTCTCCTCCCTGCGCAGAAAGATACTGCACCTCTGATTAGGATAGTTTGTTTATTATGAAGAATTGTGTATTAAATGCTGTTTTAACACAGTGATGTTTTTATCAACAATTCTCCCAGACCGTGGGACATGGCGTAATGTGTTGGGACACTAGCAGGCATTGGGGGGGGGGGGGGGGGGCAAATGACAGAGTCCCATCAGATTTTAACCTCTCCATCTGGGATCTGCTACTTTTGTGCAAGTTGAACAGATACAAGCTCTAGATGTAAGCAAAGCAGCGATTCAGTGTAGTCTGGGATCAGCAAGTAGCAGCTATTGTTCTCGGGAGTCATGGCTTAAATCCAAATGCTACACACTGGGTATGGTATTTGTATCAGTGGCGTTTTCAGCCTCAACATGCAAGATGAGAAAGTCACTGTTTTAAATGGTTACTCCTTTGGGAAGGGGAAATTGAGAAGATGGACTTCTGAGTAGAGCACTAGTGAGATGGCACCCTATCCTCGGTGATAAATGGGAGCATTAACAAGGCTTGGTCGAGAGGAACCCTACAGATTTATGGCTTCCTGTCTCCACCAGCAGATGCCATTATGGCTGACAGAACAGAATGCCTTTCAAGAGGGAACTGGGGTGGGATTATGAAGAAGGGGAAAAAAGGAAGCAGAATCTGGTGTCCATTTTTATCCACTGGTCAGAATTCACTGATAGGTTTGAATAGAGCTGAAACTATACAGCACTTGTGTGCTCCCTGCTTCTGTTATTTATAACTAAGTTGGTGAAGGTCATTTAGCATCTCTTTCAGCACAGGAAGAACCCATAATATTTACCGAAAGCATTTTTGCACACTTGAAAATTAGAGATAATAAAATGAACAGATAGCACTGGAGGCTTCCTTGGCTTATCCAATGGAATAATCTTGATGGGTGCTTAATGTTTACTTTGGAAATGTAGCAAATGATTCTGAAGCTATATTGAATTTTATCTATTTTTATTACATTGCAGAATAATATTTCTCTTTCCTGACAAAATGTTATGACCAGTAATAGCAATGGCAGTTATGCATGTTCAAAAAAGAGTAATCAAATCTCATGCTTCAGGGCATGAGCTGAATTCCCCACTGGGATCCAGAAGGAATTTTCTCCCCCCAAATATAGCAATATACAATCAACTAGGTATGTTCTTATAGGTTTTCCAATTTCTTGGTTAGGTGCAGATTACATGGAACAACAGTGTGATCTGGGATAGTGAAAATCCTCTATTGCTATAGCTTTGGGGTGCTTTTGATCTGATTTTTCAAAATAATGTGTGTGATTTGTTTTGCATTACTGTAAAGTTTACAGACATTTTTGTGCACAATAAAGGGCCAAATACACTTAGTGTACTCGACTTCGATAACAGTTCCCATCACGAGTAGTCACAATTAACTTAGCTGTATTACTTGAAGTGTCTTATCTTAGTTATTTTTGTTGTCTGTCTGTCTTTCTGTGGCTGCTATGCTGATAATTAAATGTTGGGGGGGGTGTTCTTTCCTCCTTTTTTTTTTTCCCCTAGAAGTTATGTATGTGTAGGTACTTAACTCATCTTGAATGAAATTAATCTTGGAGTTGATGACCCCTTTCACGCTTTGCCTACCACTTTTTAGAAAGAAAAAGTGGAAATTCTGACAAGTTCTACAAACAAAAAAAAAGTTAGAAAATATTTGGGTTTGATAAATGAAAATTTCTCAATATGTAGTATTATTGCCAGCTAAAGACATTGTCACCTTCAGTGTTTACTTCCTTCTTATTCGAAGTTAGTGGGAAAAAAATGATTTAAAAAAAAATTGGGATTACAACAATTTTGAAAGAATCAGCTGGACGTATAGTCTGGGGATTCCTTACAGAAAAGAGGGTACCTTGGTAAGTTGTCCAGTGCGGTCCTCTCTGCCCATGATAGGATTCACTGTTTCAGTATTTGTTTCACTCTTGAGGCACGTTTGACCAATCCGATGCAGATTCAGCAGTTCCTCCGGGCACTTACCACGGTAAGTGGCCTTACCATTAGAAAATTTTCCTACTATTGAACGCTTTTTGGAAACTTGTCTGTTTCTTTTTATGGTGTTCTCAAATAAAATGGAGAACAGTTTATTTCCTTCCTCTTTGCAGCAATTTTTAATATATTTGAAGACTTAGTACATCTACGCACCAAACAACCCCAATTTCTTCAGTCATTCCTTGTAGGTCATGTTTCCTGGACCTGGCACTATTTTCATTGTTCTGTGGCTGGACAACATATGTTTCGAAGCGCAGTACCGAAAACTGGGTGCTGGATTGCGTTTGAAATCTTCCCAGCACCAAATGGGATTACTTCACATGTCTAACATATGACACTCCTGTTTATATGTCCCAGTTTGACATATGCCCTTTTTGCAACAGCATGACACTGTTGACTCATGTACCGCTTCTAATTCACTGTAACCCCAGATGCTTTCTTGCAGAACTGCTTTGTAATCAGTTGTCCCCATCCTATATTTGAACAGCTGATTATGCATCAGTGACAAGTTTGCACTGATTCATCTTGAATTGCATCCTATTTTTTCAGACTGTTTCTGCAATTTGTCAAGATAATTCTGTATTATAATGCTGTCTTCAAAGGCTGTTGCCGTTCCCCGTAGCTTGGTACCATCTGCAGATATCATGCAAAGTATTTTCTGTTCCACCTTCTAAGACATTAATAAAAGTATTGGATATTGCTGGGCCCAGGACCCACTCCAGCCATTATTCCAGCCTGACAGTGGGCCATGAAGGTATAATTTTGGAGCATGATTTTCCAACCTCCTCCAGCCCCCTGCAGTAATGTCATCTGGAGGATATCCCGTAGCTCACTGATGTGAGCCTGTTATGTGAGACAGTGGTAGAAGCTTACAGAAGTCAAGGTATATGACTTCCCTGTCCACAAGGTCTGTCACACTGTCATGGAGTGAGATTAGGTAGGTTTGACATAATTTATCCTGAATAAATCCGTGTTGTCTGTTGTTCATCTCCAAAAACCTTATTCTAGGTTCTTATGGATAATTTGATTATTTTGTTCCAGTATTTTTATATGAACAGAAGGTAAGATGACCCGATAGTCTCTTCCCACCCTCCCATCTTAAAGATAGCTGCTGTGTTTGCAGTGGTATGAGTCTTCTGGAAACCATTGGTCCTCCACAGGTCTTCAGGGATGATCGCTGGTAGTTCTGAAATTCTTCTAAGATGAGTTTAATGGCCTGACCTTATCTATATGCTTTCTAAGTGCTCTTGAAACTCTTCTTCCTACTGTAGCCAGAGCTCCCACTATTCTGACACCGGTCTTGATTATTTTTGCAATCTGATCACAGCTGATTCCCGTAGCGAAGATGAAAGTAAAAAAGGCTTTCTTAGGGTGATCTGTCAAAAGCTTTCTCTCTTTGCTGAGTGACAGATGTAATCTTTCCTAGGTCTTTTCCTGCGTAGAGAAGGCACTTACCAAACACTTTCTTCTTATTATGTTCCTTTCTAGTTGTATCTCATTTTGTGACTTTCTCTTTATAATTTTTCCCTGTGTGTTCATGGTCGCTATACGGAGCTCTTTTCTGCACATTTTTCACATTTAGACAAATACTCATTTGTTTATAGAATATATATTCAGGATTTTTTGTAGAAATATTCCTTGCCATGCTATACAACAGTCTTTTTTCCTACAAAGGGGTAGAACAGCAGCACTGGGGCAAAATCCATTTTCCCCCTTTCAGGCATTTCTCTGCACATAGTTCAGTTACTCCAGTTTGGTGGGGTGCTAAGGAAGGTTAAATTTCACCTCCTGGGATGAAATCCTGGTATTGCTAATAATTTGTACTTTGAGTAACAGCGGGCAGCATTTCCAGAGCCCCTTGCCTTCTAATCTTCAGCTAAAGGATTCACCCTTTGGCTGCAAAAAAGGCATTTCAGTTTGAACTCCCATCTAACTGCAAAAAATAATCTTTTGTGGCCAAGTAACAAGAATTTAAAACAGTGCAATGGTTTGCACAGCTCTGGCTGCAGCTACCTTCTCCAGCCACATCTGTGGTTCATCTTCCATCACAATGTCATCAGCTAAAATATCACAGAAGATCTCATTCAGAACTATACATAAGGCTCACCATGCATTTTTTAACTATGACATCCTATTTCCAGAATTTATAATTCAGCCTTGCAAACCTACTGCAGACTGAAACAGCCTAGAAGCTCTCATTTTAGGAACTGAATTTTCCTTCTTTAAATCACAACAAATCTCCAGTTAAAACAGCCAACAACAAACACGCCACTTTTTCTGAAATAAGCACGGCAACGCTATAATACCATTTCCCCATCAAAACAGCAAAAGCAGCTAATTGAATTGGTTTGATCTAAAAGTCTATCATACTGCAATCCACAAACCTTCTATTTTCTTCAGTGGATTTTGAGTTAAGTCCCTAATCAGCAGGCACATTGGACTAGTGGATTTATTTTCTTTTCTAAAAAATAACAACATCTTTAGAATTTTTTGAAATAATAACAATCAGCTGGAACTGGGCAGGAAATGGACTGTAGTCTCAGAAGAGTCCTTGGAAAAAGACATCATTGAAAAAAAAGAAAAACTGAGAACTGCCATTTCTAGGATGAAAAAGCAACATCAAGAAGGCAGTGTTCTTCCAAAAACTTTTTTCCTAAAATATCATATTTCATTGAAAAATATGTTTTAATAGATCTTTAAAAATATGCTATGAATGTTAAAATTACAAAATGGACATGTTTTATGCAGTGCCTGCCTAACTGCTGAATACCTTACTGCAAAGTAGAAGTTTGAAGATGATATCAGGGTTTTTTTCCAGTGAATCGAAAAAATGGCTGTGCACTGCTATGATTGGGAAGGAGGGAAATGAAAAACACAAGGACTACCTTCGGTCCTTTCTTTTAGAGAGCAATGTTTCTAAGGAATCCTGTGCCCATATGAAATTCATACTTAGAAAGGTCTTGTCTGTTAGTTGCCAGTAGCTGAGAGGTTGTGAGGTTGTATCTTCTGGAGGAGGCACAAAAAGAAGGCAGAAGCAGTTTTCTTTTGGAAAGTAGAACATCTCTCCTCTTCTGAAAGCACTAAGGGGATGGGAGAGGCCAGGCCACTTACAAAGACAGGTAAGTAAATATTGGGAGCTCTTCGGTGCTGTATTTCTCTCTTCCTTTTAAAGATTGAGGAGCCATCCAAATAAAGAGAGCAGATAAACTGTGGAAAATATATTACACAGTTGACAAAACCAGATAAACATCTACAGGAAACTTTGGGTTAGAAGCTGCTTGCCCTGAGTAGAAAGCAAGGCGAAGGCATAGATATTTGGGACTAAAGTTGCTTTTAAAAATGGCCACAGCAGTGTCAGTTTGACAAAGTATGCAAATACCCCTATCTATCTGGATAATTTCATTATAAAGCGCCCAGTCACCATGGTATTGGGATGTATGCTATCCATTATGCCATAAATGAATTGTTTGTGCCGTGTAAGCCTATTCTTTCTTTTATTGGTATGATTATTTATTATTATCGTTTATAGTTAGAGAATAAAATTATGCTGGCAATTGGAATAATTGATGTATCTGATATTTTGGGGGCTAAAATGATACTGGTACTTCTTAAAGCTTCTAGTATTCTGTCTCTGATAATGGTTGGGGAAAAGGTGAGGTGCTAAATACTTCAAGAATCTATAATTCTCTGTGTTGCCACTTGTAGTAAACCAGGTCACCCACTGAGCAGTACTGGGATTTTTTTTTAATATCAAGAAAAGATACATGGACAAACACAGTTTAGCACATTTGTTTAATAAACAGTGCAGAGAAAGTTTAACTTAAATGCTAAAGCCACTAAAAGGAACAAAATGCTTAATATGATTTTAACTGAAATATAATTTTAATAAAACAAACTTCATTGATAAAAGGGACAAAGTCTTCATACAGCAAAAAGTAATAATTCCATATGAAAATGAAAGGAAGGCCCAGAAAAATTGGAAATATTTTTTTCTTTCTACAGAAGAACTTTCAAAAAATTCTGAATGTTAGTGAAAACGTTTGTGCACCAGGCCCAAAGGCCTGATCTTGCATTTTTGGGTGGGACTCACCAGCTCTGCTCCAGGTGTTTCCAGTAGACACCGCCAACTGCCCTCACGAGCAGCAGCTGCTGGGGAGCATGGGACTACTTAGGTGAGCTTCTACACCTGCCTGTAACTGCAGTGGCGAAACTCAGGGCATTTACTCTGGTGGCTGTTTTCTACCTTCAGATGTAGATCCTGTCTTGGCTCCATCAGGTAGGTGGTTATCAGTAATATTTTTTTTTTTGTGTAGTCTGGTTTGAATATGTGCTGTGAAGGAGTTTCTCTGAAGGAAGCAATCTCTTTCTCTCTCTCTAAGTAGAGAGTGTAACCTGCAAACTCAGGTATCTAACTTAGGTTGCTTACACCTAAAGTAAGCACCCATCCTTAGTGTTTTGTCTGCAAACAATGTGCAAATTTCTTTGGGTTAAATAAAAAGGAGTTTTATCAGTGAATCACATGCAATTGAGAAGCTGAAGATGGAAAGCAGAGAGCAATCTGTGTAAATGGCTGAGAGTTACAAAAGAAGCAGATCAGAAACATTAAAGTTTTGTGGAAGTCTAAAATGTTAAGAATAAAAACTGTGAGACAAACTAGGCAACATGCTTCCTAATTGGAAATTTAGGAACAAAAAGGAGACAAGAAAGCCTTATTGCTCAACAATAGTAATTGGTTTTGTATTAAAAGTGTCAAAAATAAGAGTGATAATAAACCTAGAAAACTAGTATTTTTTGGAGTCTGGAGGCTAACAGTGGAGAGGAATAATGCTGTTTTTATGCTTACTCAGGAAAAATGTTGTGCGGTGCTCTTTCTTTGATTAAAAAAAAAAGTGCTGGGAGTTTTTTAATGGCTGTCACTGGTCAGAATATTTTTTTTTTCTTTGTTCCTAATTCATCAGGCATTTCTGAAGCACCTGTGTCACTAGTGCCAAAGTTCTGTGCATCATCATGTGCTGGCTCACACCTGTTTTAGAGGACATTGAATGAGGTCTTACAAACCCTCAGTCTTACTCAGGGTTGTAGATCTCAAATTCAGGTGCTGATCCACCCCATCCTTAGCTTATGGGAACTGGTGAGACCAAGCGTTAGGATGATAGTTCATCCCCCTTGAACTGAACCTTGTTACCTGCTACCAGTTAGGAAACATGTTTGGTTATAGTACTTGTTCCTGCCTTGCAAACGTGAGGGTGCTCGGTGTGCAAATGGGCAAACACTTTCATGTTCACGATATGTCTCCGTTTCTGAAAAAGGCGTCTGAGGCTGTTCAGTTTGGCTTTAAGAGTCTTCCATCAAAAGCAGGATACTTAATGGGGGAATGGAATTCTGGTTTTGTGGAACAATATTACAAAAGGAGACATCAAACGATTTTCATGGAAATTGAATGACACTTTTATGGGCCTTTCTCTACTTCTGCTTTTAATATAAACTGTATAGTAAATACAGGTGGAAAAAAAAAAAGCCCACCTGTCAAAATATAGCTCTGTTTGGTTACCTCTGTCCATGGGACAATTTTAGTAACCTGCCAATCAATGGGCTGCTAAATAGCCTCTCCAAAGCACAATCTGCTATTTCAGACGACATCAGTGTGTCAATCATTTATTGAATCAAAGCCAAATTTGAAGCAAAGCAAGCCCAGTTTGTCAATCACTTCTCAGTATTCTCTCCACTAACCACCTGACAGCTTTTAACTTTTCACTTTTATATTCCATGCAGCTAGTTAAGATTCTTTCATTTTTAATTGGGCTTCTTTTATGATTGGTAGCTAAGCAACTAATATGTTGTTTTATATGGTAATAATGGGCCCAAACTTGAGAGCTTTCTTGACCATTCCTATTTGTTGTTGGGAAATTATTTTCCTTCAAGTTGCTAAATAGCAGATGTAGCAGAAACAGTTATTTAATT
The DNA here is from genome assembly GCF_965183815.1 of Platalea leucorodia. Lineage (NCBI taxonomy): Eukaryota > Metazoa > Chordata > Aves > Pelecaniformes > Threskiornithidae > Platalea > Platalea leucorodia. The sequence continues at coordinate 8,434,987 of NC_138835.1, forward strand.
ATGGGTTGTCCTGTTGTTTCTATCTATAAACACTTTTGGCACTGTTTAAAAATAAACACTGCATGCGCTGGCAAATATATACTGAGTGATTTTAACTCCTGATAGAGTCCCTTGGAATTTCACTGCTCATTTACAGGGAAAACTGGGTGCAAAAATGAAAGGATTGCCAAAAAGCAGTTTGGAAAAATATTAGCAAAGGACAGAGCAAGAAAGCTCTGTTCCAGAATCCCACTAGGCTTTAATCCAACCTGATCAGTTTTGGGCCTTAATTGAGGTACAATTAGATTTCTGAGGCCAGGTACAATGCTCTGAACCACCATCTCTCAAAACAAGCCAGAAGCCCTTCCTGAACAAGCTCAGCTGGCTTTTCAAGTCCAAAACAGTGTTTTGAGTTAATTACGATTTTCTGTACCTGAGATGTAAAACTTTTGGGTCAGAACTGGGTCCCCCAAAGGTGACCACAAACCCTGGTGTGGTGTCAGTCCCATCTCCCTATCATGCACAAGGTGAACGCTAGTTTTACATGTGTAAAATGATCTTACAGCTATGTAAATGTTCTTGCCTTTCTATTTCTAAAGACTGTCATCAGTAAAGCCAATGTGTTGTTTTCAGACAGGAAGAATTAACTTTCTGTCCTTTCCATGAAAGGAAGTTTGGAAAAAGAACTATTTCTGTGTTACAGAAAATTCTATTTTGGGTTCAAAAGAGTTTTCTTCATTTAATTCTTTTGCATATCTGTTTGATGGGCTTCTGGCTGTCTTTTGACAGACTGCTGTCATCTGGTTTGATCCAAAACTGTGAAACTCCAGATGTGCCCGAGAACTTGGGAGAACATGGGTATAGTTTTGCAAAAAGCTGCAGTAGGTTTCAAGGCAGTCTAATACGAAATGTACTTCACAGTCATATTTGAATTTTACATTGGTTTTTGTATGTGTTTTTACCAAAGAATCAGTAAAAGAGGCTGACAGCCCATGAGGATTCACAGCAGAGAGGTAAATGGGGGCTTTGGTGGAGTCCAGAGTTTCAGAAATACAGCCCAGATACTAAACGTAGGTGTCTTCCCCCTGTTACGAAGCTGAAGGAGGTTCTGGAGACCACTAGGAAATATGCTGGTACTAAGTGCCCCTCTCTTTGGAGGAAGATCCTAGCGGACTGTTGAGATTGTATAATTAATAAACTAAAACAAAAGCTATAAAGCAGATCATCCTTTGAAATTTGAGGAAAACAGCAACTATTTGTAGCTCACAAATGAGTTCTTAAGGAAGTGCCAAAAAATATAGGTTTTCTGTAGTGGTTGTCCCCCCCCCCCCGAATGGGATTTCTGATGCCTTCCATTGAAATCAATGGAGTTAAGTAATAATGAATTACTCTGAGATCAAGGATGGGCATCTACTGTTCAATGACATTCTGGCAAATGAGCTGTAAGTTTGCCTGACTGCACAAGTGATTAAGAGATATTTTTTTATGGACAGATTTGTACTATTTATACAACTAGATATTAACAAAAGTTTTAAAAAGGTGTTTTGATCCCAGGCTGCCTCCATAGTTTGGCACAGATTGTTAATCTTGGCTCAAAGGGTGTTCAGGCCTGGCTGAACATGATGCTTAGCTCTTGCAGTTCAGGCATCTGAGCAGAGGGGAAACCCACACAGCACCCACCTACACAGCACCTGGTCTGTGAATCAGCATAAGACTCTCAATGGAAGAATTAAGATACACAAGATCATAAATATTATACCAATAGGAGAAGAGCAGGGTCAGGAAAACCATGAATACTTGCAGGGGATTTTTTCAAACAGCTCCATTTTGGTCATTCACATAAAAATAATAATAAGAAATGTCCCTCTGCATGCAGAAACATCAGTCTGCCTGCATATGTGTTATTACTCTTGTCCTATAGCTCTTCTTAAGGACCCTTTGGACCAGAAGAGATGGTACTTTTAAGTGTATTCAAGCATACAAATTGTACAGTGGCATTTGTTTTTAGATGAAACCTGTTGGTCAAGAGCAACTCCAAAGCACCTACTTGGTTGAAATTCCCAGTTGGGCAGAAATGCTGGAGCGAAGTCTCTCTCTCTCTGTGTATTGATGTGGTAGTTCGCTCAGTCTTCAATGCATCCACTGAAAGTCAGTGACTCACTTTAGCGTCATTGATTACAGAGGATGCACACGGACTTAAAAGGTTTATAGAGCCATTCATCCCAGGCAAACTTACAAATATGGGGTCTGAGTCTGCTCTTCTCTTGGTTAGCAGTAGTTCTTCTCTGAGCACTTACTGTGGTAAGATAGACATGTTACCTGGAACTAGAGAGAGAAAGAACAGGAGCTTTCCTTGATCGTTAATGCTACCTTTATCGCACAATACACGTGGAGCTTTGTAGTGGTGCAGCCCCAGTACTTGGACTGAGTCTCTGTTTCTCTTTGCCTTATACCAAGTGGTTCCTGTAGCTCGTGGCAGAGTACCGCTTGTCCCCGAGTGAACTGTGCAGGGGCCTCCATCTAAAATGTTAATATTCACTGTTACCTACTTACAAGCCCTTTTTTCCACCTATGTGTCAAAAAGTACTCCTGCCTTTGTTCACCCCTTTCATGGGAGCAGCGCAAAGACAAAAATGATGCATACCTTTCCTAACTGGAAATGGAGGGAGAATTTGCTAAAGCAGAATGCAGTTACCTATGCTGGAATTTGTTCAGGGTACTCTGGTTAAGACAGCTACCCTTCTAACAAGTGAAAGAGGATCTTTAGCTATGCCGACTGCTTGGATTCTTTGAGTTTACATCTCAAACGCCTACTAACCAGGAGCACTGTGCAGCCCATTAAATCATCAGTAACCCTACCCGTGTCACCTTGGTGTTACTTGGAGCCCGTTCTGTCGCATTCTTACCAACCCGCTGTGCAGCTTGCAGCAGTCGGAGCATTTCCAGGAGCACAGAAAAGAGGCTATGGTTACAAACGGTTTTTGTAATCTAGAATTTATACATTGAATGCTGTGACTGGTGTCATTTAGAAGTAATAACTGCCAAAACTGCTAGCTTCCAAAACAGAAAAGCAAGGCTTAAGGCTTGCTCAGTTATACAGGTAGTTCAAATGCAAAGTGAGGCTTTCCTTGTTTGCATGTGGATGGGTAGTGTTCAGGATGGGCTTTGTTCAGAGCAACATTTGTTCTTTAGAACTAGAACCAAGAACAAAATGAGCTAATATACACATACAAATGCGTATACACGCATGCTGTGCCTCATGCCATGTAAGGAATTTAAAACCATGGAAAAATCACCCTGAGAGACTTCAAAATAGCAACAAAAAATTGAGATTGCTTAATTTTTAAACCTGGCTATTATTTGTCTTAAATAGCAGACTCGGCTGTGGGTTTTTAAACATCCTAAAAGATATGCAGGATTTCATACACCTACAAACTCAATTTTTTGGTTAGTAATGGCTTTCTGATTAATTGCATATGTTCTATACTCACAAAGTTGAAGAGTATTTGAGTGCCTGAAATTATGAGCACTTCAGCAAACCAGTGAAGATATCTGCAGTGTAAACTTTACACATACATGGTCTGCCCTGCCAATGACCTTAATCTTATGCTAGCAGGGGAACACAGCGTGTAATGCAGTCAGCGTTAGCTTTTTCCTGATCCCTTTTTAAGCACATACTAATAACATTCATGTAAGCGTAGATGCTGTTATGGGCTCAGGTCACTAGAGGATATAATGAATTAAAATCACTTGACCTCAGAAGAAGGTGCTTCTCTGAACAGGTAGCACTCAAGCAACCCGCATTTTCTATACCATCCTGTATCCCGAGGATTTTGCAACACTTGAAGAAGAATATAAGGGCTATGGTACCATTAGGACTTCCATCCAGCTGAGCTGATTTGATGGTTTTGAGGCAAGCATAGATACAACAGCCTGAAAATAATTCTGTATTACTTCATGCCTCAGTTTCTCTGGGAATAATTATTGATACGATGTTTTCCAGGACTTACTTTTCAAGGATGGCATGAAACTTAATTTTCACCGTCTTTTGAAGACTGTAGATTTTTCTGATAAAAGATAGATTCATTTGAAAGTGATATAACTATGCTCTAAAACATTGTGCAAGCTACCAAACCTTGTAGTTCCTCTTTAAAGAACAGATCATAAGCTCTTTGGTACCATTTGGTATTAGAACTCATTCTAAAATTATTAGGAGGATGCCTAGCAAAACTCTTGTGCTGTTCTTTGCTATTACTTAAAACTTAAGTTCTAAGTTTTCATTCCCATGAGCAAAGCCAGTTTTTTTATTGACAGTATGGATGCTATATTGGGAAAGTTGGTTTGCCCAAGAGGACACAAATGATTCCTTTATTTTTCATTTGTGATTGCTTAATATCCATGCTGTGTTTTATGTCTTGGTATTTTTTGGTAGCTGTAGAACTATGCTTCATAGTACTCAGTGGTTTAATAAAAAGTACCTACAACTCTTACTGGCAAAGTATGATTTCTTAAGTTATGGAGAGAAATTGGAATCACAGGTTTATGTCTATGTCTTCCCATACATTGCAGATTGACATGGTATCATAATAAATGAAGTATCAAATACAGGACTGTAGCCAGTCCTGGAGACCTTGAGGTTATCCTTTTTACAGGTTTACTTAGTTAGGTCTGTCCTCAGTTTGGGATGTTTTAGCAGTGTTTTGGGAGAGTCATTCACTCCTGCTTCCAAATGCCCAGTGCCCTTTCATTCCATTTGCTGGTACTTGCCTCTTCAAAGTGTTTCTATTTGGGTGTTTTTTAACTTAAAGAAAAATGGTTCCAATATCAATGAAAGAAGCATTAGGTATAATGAAACAAATTTAACACTTAAATTTAACTACATACTGAACAGATCCTGCAGCAAAGGAAGTCGGCTGCATGTTGCTCTTCTTGGCTAACTCTCTGATTCAATGCTGATTTCAAGGAGAGGAATTCTTCTGTGGCCCTTAGTGTGATCTAAGCCGTTGGCTTACGGCTCGCTGCTGAAAGGTGCAGAGCAACTCCAGTAACGGTTTTTGCAGGTGTTTCTCAGTGTCATGCAGACTTCTAGTGCTTTCGTGTTGTAGGTCATAGAGGATAACTGCCCAAGGGTCTACTTGTGTTTATGTTGACTGTGCCCACTATATGCTGCCTGTTCCTTATTCTGGTGTTACCTAACTGAATTGTAAAGGTTATGCTTTTTAATGTCACTTGCGGTATAGATAGCCCATGTATGGAGGCAACTTTTCTGTACTTAGCTCCTGGAAAATCAGAATCAGCTATCAGGTATTGCGGAACTGATTATGGAGGTTGCCTTGTGACAGGTACAAGTTGAAGAGGTTTTGGGATTGCTGTAGTATGTACAGCCAACATGTGAGCCCTGGGCTGAGTGGGATCAGTGGTGGGATAGTTTCCTCACTCCAGAGGCAGCTCTGCAACTTGTGCAGGGATGTTCCCCTGCAAGCAAAAGGAAACCCTCTGGGTGCTGTGTCAGAAATCTGTCCCGATATGTGCACACTGCTGTCTGCTCCGTTCAGTGGTGTCCCCACTCATGTGTCTTGGTGCATCCCCACACAAGAAATGACAAACCTCCTTCATTTTTTCATGCTATGGCTGATGTTCCCTTTTGGGGAAAGGGAGTGAGGGAAGGGAGAGGAAACTTTTACTTAGAAAAATGGTCCTTCATTTGCGGCAGGTGCTGCTGGTGTCTTGTGTAGAACTGATGTCTGTTTTCATGTCTGTTACAATTGTCATAATTGTGAAGTACAGGATATCGTGGTGTTTGGCATATAAATGATAACCAAATATTGCTCTTTACACAACCACATAGACTGTCAACTTCATCAGATGCTGATTTTCTTTTTTTCCCTGACTCACTTCACAAGTCTCTTGAAAAATTAACTTTTGAAAACATAACTGAATACTTCATAGAAACTACCTTTATCACTCCTATGGGCAAATTTCATCAGCTTGGAATTTAAGAGCTAATTCTGCTTCTTAAGTTATATTCTCTTCAATTCACATTGGCAGCTAATGAAATAAGAGAACACTAAGGAAATAATTAAATGTTGTGCAATTAGGGCTACAGCGCATCAGGATACAAATAAATACAAGCCAATATATCCTTTCATGGATTAAACTTGTCTTTATTTTGTAGCCTTTGATCTGTGTGTGCCGCAAACTAAAATCTTTCGGAGCATGATTGTCTGATCCCAGGACCCCACATAATGCACTTGCACTGAGTATGTGTCGGGTCAAAAGCTGCAGGGCTCTGCTGATTGCAGGTATGTGAAACAGTGATCAGAGGAGAGAAAGCATGGCCCGGTTCTGTACTTGGGTTATACGTATTTATTTCAGGTGCCTTTGAGCTTCATATGGGTTACAAATTTATCCTGAATCCTTGCAACAGATTAGGGTTTAAAAAAAGCAAAACAGAAAAGAAATGTTCAGATCAAATATTCAATATATCTTCTTTTTTCTGAAACCAGTTTGTGGTTCGTGGGCTGTTTTCTGCCTCTTCCATTTTCCAGAGTGCTCAGTGGCCTGCTGGACCGTTGTTTGGGAAGACCTTTTTGAAACAGGGAACAGTGATGCTTACCAAAATATTATTAGGTTAATTCCAGCCAGGCTAGCTTTCATGAGAGGTCCCTGACATTGAACAAACCTGTTTCCTTCGCTAGGATGTGTCAGTTAGAAACACCAACTGCAAGGATTTCTTATGTTCTCACGAAAAAGGAAGGAAACAGCTGGTAAATGTTTCACAGATGGTAAAGCTCTTGGCATCTCTCAGGAGAGGGCCACCCATACAGATGGCTCATTATTTTAACATTTGGATTTTCATCTTATTAAAACATCTTTTTTTTTTCTGGTTTTATTTAGCATCATAAATTCTCTTACACTTTAGTTAACAACTCAGTGATTTGGGGGAAGTGTGTGCGCTATAAGGAACATCATTTGGCTAAAACATGTATCTGCATCATTATTCTCAGCTCTGATGTGTAGTGAGTGGACTTGAACCTGATTAAAAATACCAAATGCAAGCAAATGCTTAGAAATATGACTTTATCAAGCAAAGGTCAGCTAAGCCTGTATAGAAGCTGAATTATTCAGCAAATGAAGAAATGTACTGAGTGAAACAAGCAAACATTTCTATCTTGGGCATTACATCAATTAATGCTACAGTGCTTTCTGCTCACACCATAATAGACAGGCACTGCATGTGCTGAGTGTTAGTAAATGTTTTGTGTTTATAGTATCACTAAATACAAAATACTACTTATTTTAAAAAGATCTGGTCAATAACCCAGATGATACTCAGGTTTTCAGAAACGTTTGTAAAATGATGCATTTGCAAAGGCAGTTCCACCTTGCATTTATGATGGCATGTGCAATCATAAACATGCAAATAGATGGCATGTTTAGCATATGTCATACATAAATCCCAGCTCCACACACAGTTTAGTAAATATCATTAGTCCCATTTGGCTTTATGGCAGGGAGAGGGGAGGGAAACAGTGCCAAAAGGTGACAGAACTTACCCTATGTGGCAGAGGAAATTGGGGCAGACTTAAATTGAGCTTGGATGTTCTGGCTTTTGGCTTTAGTGCCTTATCTTGCTCCCTTGATACTAGCTGTTCTTTTCAGTAGCTGACACTCTGTACATGCCTGGTTTGAAGAAGCTGAGGCAGGGAAGGTTTAGCCCTTTCTGCAACACAAAGCAAGCAATAGGTAGGAGATAGTATGGGGAAGAGGAGGAAGGAAAAGAAGGTCCTGAATATAATGCCAAATCTTTGGCCTCTGTGTTTTTCAGAGATTTCTTTTTTTTTTAAGTTTCAGCATGGCCTCCCTCTGAAATTACTCAAATATAGGCTTGTGGTGTAAATATGGATCAACAATAGCACAGATTGCCATGTGGATCAATCTATAAAGATTAAAAAGTAGCGATTGATGCACGTCCTACAGCTGCCTTGTACATCTCATTATGGTCTCAACTGAGATAGGCACTGCCTACTCTCAGTTCTCTATGATTAGGCTTGTTCTCTGCAATTTTGTTTTAATTAAAAATTAAATAATCAGGAGTGGGAAGAAAGAAACCTAAGTCTTTTTCTGCATTTGTATGTGCAACTCCCCATTGATTCCAGTAGGTTACATCAACAGCAAAGACTTGACCTGAAAGCTGACTACAAATATTCCATTAATAAATACAGGGACAGATTTGTAGCACGTAAATCACTGGAGGTCCACTGATGCCAGTGTAGTTATGCTGATTTACATCAGCTGAAGAGTTGGCCTGTGGAATTCACATTCCTTCTGAGATCAAAGATGTGTCAGCAAATGGTAAACTTCATTTGTATTTTTCAGCCTTCTAATATAAAAATAGCCAAATTGATTTATTATTAAACGGCTGGGCTCTTATGGCGAGACTTTGTATGCCACGTTTCAGCCAGACGCCACTCTTGCAGCCAAGCTGTAAATCCTTCCAAAATGGGGTTTTTAGCTGAAATGCTGAAAACTCTGTAATGCTTGTGGGTGCTGCTGTGCCATATTTATAATGGATGGGCTAATCTAACCATATCCTAAAAAATGAAAGGCATGAGGGGCTGGATGGCTCAGAGGGTTGGCAGAATTGCCAACTTAAATTCAGTCATAGCCAGAAGTGACAAAGTTGTTGCCATTTTTGGAAGCCTATGAGATGAGTTGTTGAGGCTCAGTCAATTTGTTGTCTTCCTCTTCTTTGAGAGGTCAAAGAATGAGTGAGCCGTGGAAGAAACTGGTGTTCTAGCTAGCTGCTTTTGACTTTTGGTTTACATGGCACTGCACCTGGTGCCTTGCAGAAGTACTGGAAGGGTACCCTAATGTGCTGTGCTCATGGGCTGAGGGGTTGTTGAATGTTTAGTATGGATGCTCTAGATAGTGAATAACTTGACGTGCAATGTTTATCGATCATGGAATAGCTGCTGTAATATGGAGAGGGGAGTATTTCCAATATCCTTCCTGACCTGCTTCCAGACTCTGCTGTACTGTTCATTAGTAATTTTTAATAGAGGACTCCATTTAGGTGCCTAAATGTTGTAGGAAGGTTATTAGAAGTGCTCAGAACTGTTGATCCTACTAGGAGCATAGCAAACTTAGATGAGAAGGTACTTTGGAGCTCATCTGGTACAACGTACCTGCTCAAAGGAGGCACTAGCTTTGGATTTAGATCCAACTTCAAAGTCAGATCAGTTTGTTCAGGATCTTCAACTGAGTTTTGAATATCTCAGTGGATGGAGATTTTGCAGCCTCTTTGGGCAATCTCTTTGCATTGCAGTGGTGATTGAGCAAGTGGACCAAGAAAGGGAAGGTATATTTAAGTGTGTTCTGTTGCTTGATTTCCTATGGAAAGAAACTAAATGCAATAATACTGTTGATGGGTAATAAATTTAAGCCATATCAAAAAAGACCTGTTAGTGCTGAAGCTGTGAGGGATAACAGGGCTGAAAGTTGGGTGAAAATGGGTGGCCAAAGGGAGGGGGAAGAGATCATGGTTGAAGGACAGGTTGTTGTATAAACTCATTGGGCATAAGGAGACTGGGGAATCCTTTATGGATGCACCAGCAGCAGGGGTAGCTTCAGGTGGATCTTGCAGCCTCTTGGGTTTCAATTGACTACAAGATACAAATCCATAAAAAGCAGGCTTTGTTAGTTCTTGTCATGTAAATTGCTAGTGTCTTTTTTTAAGTCTTTAATTGCAGTATTTAGTGTTGATAACTAGAGAGGCACAATCTCTAGCTGAGACTGAAAGCTGTTTTTTACCGTTAATGTCTTTATTTGTGATTCTGAGGTTTGGGTGCACTGTATGATCTGAAAAACAGCATAGTGGAAATAAAGTGATACAGAAGGTGAAATAAGGAAAAGACTTATTTTGTCTCTTGAGAGCTTGTATTTGCAACAAATGAATGCCACCATTACTTTCAAGCTCTTCTAAAATGAGAGTTTCTAATCATGCACAATAACAAGTATTCTAATGGACTCCTACTTGACCATAACATGAAACCAAGTAGTGAAATTAAAAAATAGCTAATGAACTACACAATATAAAATGGATACTTCTCTGTTGGGACTTACTGCTACAAAGCATCACTGAAATAGTTTGGTAGGAGTCACAATAGATACTTGCAGGCAGGCTGAGTGTGTCTAGACAGCATTAGCTTTAAAAACAGTTTGAGCTATATGGCCCTTTCTGCTCTCTGTGAGAGGTTAATCACAAACAAGTAGAATTGAAAAGACTTGCACTGTACACATGCATGGTGCAATGTGTTGTGAAGGTGGATTGGCGTTGCTGCAAACAGGCTACAGAAGAGGATGGACCGGTGGCCTTTATATAACGTAGTAGTTTGTTTTGTGTTTGTTTCACCCTTCAGAAATGCGTACCCTAATTTTGTGTAGGCTTAGATGTTATTAGCTTGCAAGGGAGTGTGGATAGCATCTCTGAAATCTAATGTGGGCATGGGGGCTTTCTTTTTGATCATTATAGGGTATGAGTGTTTTGTAATTCTTCTAGTGCAAAAGAAGCTGTTTGGTGACAGGCATCAAGTCAAATTCCTGCAAGAGGCTGGCAGCAGAATACATTTGTCTATTTAACTGCATGCAAAACACTTGTCAAGACAGATTCTGGTCCCTTCTCCTAAGCAGGGACTCTCACTACCTTGTGTTCCAGATAACCTGGCAGAGAGAGGCTAGTGCAGAAGCACATGCGGAGCTGTTAGCAGGACTCTTACCATGTCTCTGGTTCCAGCATCTGCCAGATAGAAACCTTGCTAGCACATTGCAGTGGGAGAAAAATGAAAGGCAGAAGCATTCACATCTGGAGGTAGACTAAAACAGAACAGTCTTTCTGAAGACCGTCTAAAGAGATGACAGGTTGTCTCATTCTTTAATGCATTTGCCACCGTGTTGCCACCTTTGATAGGAAAACACAAGGGTAAACAACTTCCTTTGGGAGAGGATGGAGGGTGAAAGACTGTGGGAAGCATGGTGGTGGTGAGATTGCTGAACCTGCGTGGGTGGTGGGCAAAAGAGAACAAAAGCCTGGAAATGAAGCTTCAACTCCCCCTCTGAAGGAGGAAATTAGTTCTGCTTTGTCCCCCTCCCACTGTATGTGGATATAATATGAGAGTTTTTCTTATTTGGTGGCTTTGGAATGTGCTATAAACTGTTTAAAAAGTAAAAGTGTGGAAGTATGGGGCTGAGGTTGCTACTCACTATACTACTGTTCTAATTATAGCTTTGTCTTCTTTTACACCCTCTCTGCTATTAAAATTGTGCTTATCTTCATGCAGTGCCTCTCTATTTATACATGGTATCTCCCTTTCCCTATACATGTTACCCTTCTTCCCGTTCCCCTCGCTTTCGTCTCCTGTTGTCTTGACTCCTCTGCTTCCTCCTGTGTGTATTTCTCTCTGCCCCTTTGCCAATTCAAAAGTGTTATTCTATCATTTCAAGTGCTTCAAGCTGCCTCTGGGGCTGTCTCCTCCTTTAGCACTAGCTGACCTTTTCTGAAAGCCAGCCTCACCTCTTCAGCATCCAACTTCAGAGGCTAAAGAGACAGGCAGGCTTTGGCACATGATGGTCAGCTCTGGCAGAAGTGTGTATGTGTTTTGGAAGGGGAGGAGGGAAACATGGTATGGGGCTGAGGTAGCTGAAAATGATAAACCTGTCACAAACCTCATCTCTGAAAACTGCAGAAATATTGAAATATCCTGAAGAAGAAGAAACCCTCACCCTTGAATTCATACCTTTGTCCAACCTGTGGTTTTACAGAATTCCTGCTTGCTATGTTGTCATGGCACAGATGCTTTGTACTGCCTTTTTGTTCTTGTTTCAGCATTGAGAAATCTGTGCTATCTTAATTATTAACCTGTTATGCTTAAGTTTCATTACCTATATATTTTTTAATGTCTTCTATTGAGGTGACAAATGAAAGTGGTAGTTCTGCCACTGCTGCAGTGCTTTAACTTCAGACTCTGCACTCACTGTGTGCCTGTAGTAATGACTCCCATAAAAGTCCTTTGATTGTTCTCTGATGCAAATTGAGATCAGCAATGATGTACCATTCTCTTTATAACAATTGTATACTGCTCAGCTTCTTTGGACACCTTATTGAAGCATAAGTCAACATTAGGATAGGTTAATAAATACTATGGTGAAAATTTAAACGCTTGCAGAAAGCATATGTCCCTCTGTGCAGCTTCTTATCGAAGAAGTAGAACAAAAAATTGGTCTTTCAGTCAAATAGCTTGTTTTGAGCCTAACCCCTTTGGGGCGGGGGGGTGGTAGGGGAGAACACTGAAGTGGGATGTGGTGGTGGTAGGGTAAAAAGGACTCAAACCACAACAGCTAGCTACTATTACAGTTTGTAAGTCATCCTCACTTGAGTCAGGGCTGAATCTCTGTGCCTGCATGTCTGCTGGGCGCTTAGTTTACAGCTGAGCTATTCCAGCCTACTTGTGTGTCCACCAGCTACAACAATGAAACTTTAGTGAAAATAAAGTTGCTAAAAATTTGCATCTCCTTTTTCAACTCTTGTGTATCTGGTGGGGGGAGAATGTTGGTAGAGATGATGTGACTAAGGAAACATAAGGTTTTATTCCCTGACTCTTGCGGACGTGCTTTGGATTTATCACTGAACTCTGTGTCTGTTTCCTGACTGAATTACACCACTTCACTATTACAGCAGAGTGTTGGGAGAATTAATTCAGTAATGTTTGTAAAGTGCAAATGCAAAATAAGAATTATCCTCTTATAGTCCCTTGTTTGTATATCCACTTCCATGTGAAAATGCCCTCAAACTGAGTAAACATACGCAGATGAGCACTAAAATAAACCTGTCAGGAACAGAGACTTGACAGCCTACCTCTTGCAATCACCCTTTGTCATGCTCACCCTTACGTGTTCAATATCCACCCCAGGCTGCTTGTCTGGGTTGGGCTGGGGCAGGAGGCCCAAGCTGCTGTCTAGCTTTTTTCTTTGTTGCTCAGTTCTTTGTTTGCAGAGCTCCTGCGTGCTCAGTAGAACTTAGCTATAGCCACAGCATCTTGGAAAAAACCCACTATTTTGTCCTTTTTATGAATGCTCTAAATATAACTATTGAAGCAAAACAATACAGTCAGATAAACAAAGAAATGCAGGCAGTGTAAGCAAAAGCCTCTTCAGCAGGTCTCAAGTCAGGCAGTCTTCCTTTCTTTTGTATGTTTTAGCTAACAGCCCATTGAACTAACAATGAGAAAAAAGGGAACAAAGATTTAACGCTACTCGTCACTGCTCTTTTAAAGATATTAATACTGGTATAAAAGGTATGATTTAAAGGAACTAAAACAAGGATGTTCAGCTTGAGTGCTGGTTTCCTTGAATGTTCCCTGAAGAGTAGTTATGGACTAGGGTGCTCAGGGCAGTTGGGTCACCTGTGATGGTAGGCTGTGTGCCACTTCGTAGCGGTGCTGCTCTGAAGGGATTAAACTGGTTTAAACAACTCCTATACTTTTGGTACAATCTTTGCTTGTATCTTTACTTCATGTACGGTCCCCACCATTGTACCCCACTGTTGTATTTGTAACTGCATGGTGAGGCACACCTAGGAAGTGATCTGGCTGAAAACCAACCTGGCCAGAAGGAGGGGGGGGGGGAACTTGTTTGCCCTGCAGCCACATCAGTAGCCAGGCTACAATGGAGGTGAAGGTGATCTGGAAGCTGAATAAGCTGTTAATGGAGGGGTGCTTAAGTCACAGCTGCCACCAGAAAATTTCTGGGTGAACCTCACAAACCAGTTTCGGGGCACAATCTCACACCCAGTAGCAAAACAATACTTAGGACAGAATGAGGGGCAAAAGCCTCATTTTCTGATTCCCCTTTGCTACTTTGATCACTAGCTTATGTGCCATAGCTTGCAAGAAGACAAGGGAAAACTAGGGTTAGAGGGGGGGGAAAAAACATGTATTAGCTTTTAAATACAAGTAATATTGTTTCGTGTTAGCAATTTAAATGATCTAGTTGAGTAAGTAAGGAAGGACGTAATTATGCAAACCATTGCTCTGTGATGATGGTTCTTGGAGTGTGAATAAGGGAATGGAAGGTTGAACCCAGGGACTGAAACTGCTGACAAAATACACAAGACTTCTAGAAGCACTAAATGTCCATCTTGTTTTCCATTAAAGTTGATGGGAACAGAGCTAGGCCTTTCCTGAGCACTTTTGAAGATCCCAGTGACGGGGCAGCCAGTATTTCTTGTACAGGTTGGGCAACAGCATGAGTCTGTAACTGTGTTTCCCCATGGAAATAGCTGTGTAAGTGGATCTGATGCATAATACATTGTAAATAGCAGGTTGCTGTGGCTATACAACAAATGCATTCAATAATTGATATTTTAAACATATATCTGTTGTCATATTTGGCCCCTTGGAAGCTCTGGCCCACGTGGTTCAGCATTCATACTGGATGGTACTCTGTTCCTTTAGAGTATGAACTTGTACCAAGAGGATAAATCCATAGTGCATGCCGGTGCCGTGCAGGGAACATGCTGCACAGTCATACTAAATCATAAAAAAACGAGATAACATATGCCTTTATGTTTCTTTGCTATTTAAGAGCCTACCTCAGGATTTTTTGAAGTGATAAGTAGGTGATAAAATAACAAGTAGGGTTGGCTTTGGATGCTGTCTGGCACATGCAGAACAGTATTTTGTTAGCAAGCACCTGAGCAGTGGTTGTATTTGAGGGAGACAACTTCTGAAGGGCGCTGCAGGGCTACCGCAGACCTGGCTCTGAGGACTATGTGGCTGTAAATGGTGACAGCAGACATAGGGCCTGTGCCTCTGAGAAATAAATACAATGCATAGGTGAGGCTTAAGCTTCATTTGAGACAGGACCGTCTGTAACAGAAACGTGAAAAGAAGGAAGATCCCCTTAGCTTCCTCCACCTGCAACAGATACGTTCTTGGTGAAAATCTGAGTGTGCTGAATGATGCTAGCAGTGCGTGGCAGTGCCTTACACAGAGATTGGCAAAGGGGGATATTGCTCCCTAAAATAGCATGTCTTGACATTATACACAGCAAAGGTCAACTCTATATTACTGCACAACAAATGCATTTGAATAACTGATGAGCATTTCTGTAACACTCAGCTTCTGTTCTAAATTATATTACAAACTAGGGGTGTAGGGAACTTGATCCATTAGGGTAGCTCTAAATACCTTTTTTCTTCTGTATCTTTGTTAAATAAATAGAAGCTTTCCTCCAAGTCAATTCTCTTTTTCTGTTCACTGAACAATAGAAATGGTGTGCAAGATCTGAGGCTGGAGAATTGGGCTCCTTTGGAGCTGGTAGCTTTGCAATGGGTCAAGGGGCACAAGAGAAACCTCTGGCAAATTGCTGACATGGGAGAACTCCTAGGGGTTGCCCATCTGGCTATGGAGCCCATGTTTCTGCACCTGCCAGAACAAGGAACATGCTGGGGTTGAGACAGGAGAAAGAGAAGTAACTACAGTTGGCAAAACATCCCACACATCAGGAAGAGCATCTCCCATGCTGCGCATGCTGTGCAAATGTTGGCACTGGCCTGGAAATCAGAGAAGCATAACTGCTTCCCTGGAGGACTCTGATGCTTTGCTTCACCTTAAATTTGGCCCATTATTAATATCCCCCATCTCCCTTGCAGAAATGATCCATTGCTTTATATGTCATTTCTTATTTAGGATAATGCTATCTGATGTGTCCGGGATGGGCCCATAATTAGTATTGCTTCCTTTCTAAGTCCTTGACCAGTTACATGAGAATGATTTAACCTCCTCTCCTCGCACCTGATTTATCTGTCTCTTTGTCTGAATAGAGGAAAGTTTCCTAATCAGAGCGCTATTTTCAGGTGAACATTTACCCAAAGCAGAGCCTGGTGCGCAAGCATTTTCTACTGATGTGAAACCTGCTGGTTACAGAATTCAATCTAAAGTATTCTTGGCTAATCATTAATTCATCTGCTTGCAATTCATTCATCTTTATTTCACCATTTACTTAATGAGGATAACAGGGAGCATCAAAATCTAAAGACTGATCATTTTTTTTAAGAGCAAGCATCTGATGATAATTAATTAATAATAGTGATAACAATAACCTTAATTTTCCAGGTATTCCCCAAAGAGAGCTGTATTTTAATTAGAGTTGCCACAAGGACAAATTAAATCTCATGGATTCAAGCTTTGGTTTATGGCATTCACTTCACAAGAGTAAGGAGAAAGCTATCTTCATGTAAAAATAATCTGAATTTTTTTGGAAGCTCCTACAAATGGCAGAGATGAAGAGAAGATAAATACTGCTGATGATATTTGGTATGACACTGGTAATTCTCAGAGGGACTCCACAGTGTAGTGTGTCAGTGTAGATGTTCTTTGCTTTTATGAAGGTGACAGACTTGACCTGTCATGTACTAGTTACACCCTGGACAGACTAGAAATGTCACAAACTGCTAACAGTTACTGCATAAGATATAAAAGCTTCTCTTTGGAAAGCTGTGGCACTTAAAAAGGTGGGGGGCAAGCCACTTTCCTATTCTAAGGTGGTGTGTTTTTTTTTTTTATTCTGTCCTCCCATATGACAGCATACATACCAGAAATTATTGGGGGCAGAAAATGCAATTTTAGCAAGCTTAAAAATGCTAGATTAAATAAACCAGTGGCAGTGAATAGATAGAGCATTTTGTTACTATTTCAAAGGCTTTGTGGGGTATGAGACTGAGTGGGACTGAGAGAACTGTAGAAGAACTTTTTATACATAAAGATGATGCAGATATTAGGAAGGTGTGTGACTAATTCTGTACTGGTTTATCCTGGTGAGCGTTTACTGTAAGAGCATTTCAGTTGCTATAACTCAGCTATGCACCGGGCTTCTCCAGTTTGAACTCAAGCTGGCATGCAACTGGAAGGAATTGGTTACTGGAAAGATATTTATGCATGTGTCTCAGCCTAGATAAAGCTGTATGCTAGATGTAAATGCACCACGTTGTGTGTATGTGAGATACTGTTCCAAGATCCGAACTTCTACGTATGGCTGAATTCCGCCCTTCAGAGAGCCATGCCCAGCTGGGTGAGTACACCCATGTGTTGAGCTCCTAATTCTGCTTTAGACCCACTTATATGCTGGATCCTAGTGCAGGTTGTGTTTCTACAGCAGCCAGAAGCAAATTTTGTTTTGGAGTTGGTGGCATACCATTAGGCTCTCTTTATGGCTCTGCAACCTTGTTTTGTACTTGGCTGGGGAATAGCCACCGTATACAATGTTAAAATGGCAGGATTTCCTTTCAAGATGTAAGTACTTTGTCTGTCAAATGTTATATTATCAGGCTTCATGATGAATGAGAAGCTTTTATTTGTCCTTCCCTAGCTGTTTTTATAGGATGATCTAAGGTTAGTAGTGAAAATGAGACAGAAATACGTGGCTTCATGTAGGCGAGTCTTTCATCAAAACTTTGTTTCAGCAAACTGGGAAGTAAAACAAATGAGTATCTGGTCAGTTTGAATTCACTGTTAACTTCTGCTTGAAGAAGTTTGAAGAGTTTCTAGGTTGTTAATGTTTGGATTTGCTGTTATTTTATGTGGCTGTTTGTTTTTAGAGGAAATTCAGTTCTGAGCAAAGCAAACACTGAATCTGGCTTGCCCACTCCAAATACGCAATCATGCCTTAGTCCATATCTGAAGTGCTTCTGAGACGCAGATGATAACTGCATGAATCATGTGTTCTTTGTAGGTTGGTGTACAGTGTAAAATGCTACTGTGTTCAAACACAACTGCGAAGAACTGACAGAGCCCTGAGCACAGCGTACCCTGCTCTGCAGCTGCTGGCTGCTTGTGAGCACCGTAGCTGATAGCTACCTTGGTTCTTTGGGTGTATATTTGACTATGATAACATTGTCCAGTAAAGATAAGCCATTAGACTCACTCTCAGAAAATTTTACTCAGATTTGTTCTGATCTTAAGGTCAAATATGCTTGGATCAGACTCTTCTCAGGGTTGACTTTGGTGCAGTTCATTTTATTACAATGAAGCTGCATTATTTAAAGCTATCACCTCTGGTCTTCAAAGTCAACAACTGCTGCATTGGAGGCAAGCATTGGTAATTGATGATTTGAAATATTAGCTGGTCAGAGGTATGTGTTTACTAAAATATAGTTCAAGTTTGCCCTCGCCTGTTTATACTTCCAGGGAACTTTTCACTTGCTTATCACTTGATCCTATTTTTTGCTGGACTATTCAGCAAGCCCCAGCAATATATCAAATCTTGAGCAATAATTAATCTAGTTTACCTCTTGAAGTAAAAGCTACCACTTCAAACCAGTGCCAATCTGAAGTCTATTGATGCTGGACCCTCCCACTGTGGCATTTCATAGGTGCAGGACTTCAGCCTCCATTAAATTGTGTTCTTTTCCTCCACAGACTAAGTAGTTCTCAGGCAAGTTGTAGGTTTTCTTTTCTTGCATGAGTCCCAAGTGAAGGAAGCTCTTTCTGGCTGTTATTTCTAGGAAGAAAGAATGCAACTACCTCTGTGGTGACAGAGAAATGCTTTAAGTAAGTTGTAATGGGCATATCAACATGAAAAAGATTAAGGAAAGCTTAAGAGAGCCCTGGACAGAAGGGTTTTGATGGGAACCTGCTTACCCTGTCTCCTGTAATGCTGGGAGACCCTAGAGGAGAAAGGAGATGCCCGAATAGTTGCCAGATTGCCTTGGTCAGGATGCTGAAATTGCCAGGAAGCAGGTTAGGGATTTGCCCACAATCAGTTAAAACTTAGGGGTGCTTTTGTCTTTCTGTAGTTTGTGGAGGATATTGGAAGTACCTGAAGATTGGGCATTGTGAGGTGTTTGCTGACAACTCTGCTATTTGAGAAATATCCTTCTAGTTGAAAATGAGACCAACTGAAATTATTTCAAGTAATTTTTATTAACATACCAACTCACCTCTACCTTCTCTCACATGTGCTGACTTGAGTGTGAAATAACCTGGGATCCGATTGCTCTGTCTTGCTCTTGATCTGATACCACTTCCACTGAAGTTGCTGGAAGCCTCTTCGTGACTGCAGAAGCAGGTAGCTCTGGACATTTTCTGAACAACTAGCCTATTTCTGTAGGCTCCTCTTGGAGTCTTAGACTTTAAATGAAGTATCAAGGAAAAAATGTTCTGAGAAAATAAGCATGTAATGACTATTAAAACTGCCTATGAGGTGCTGTAGGACCTTTATCACTTTTTATATATAAAAATAGCATTTTAGAAACAGAATAGCCATAAAGTATACATTGGTAATGTCAGTCTCTGCTGCCTTGTAATGCACAGCACATTAGAACTGCAGGGAAGCTATGCATAATCTTGACTTTCCCTTCTTTTTTGTTGCCTTTTAAAATAGACACTCAAGGAAAAGAGTCCAGCATCCGCTTCAAGGAAATGTAGAGCTAGTCATTAGCACTGGCTCAGCTTTTAGCACTTTGTGGAAGGTACCTACTGGTCTCAAGAGGCGTGACAAGCTGTTTTCATTCTCTAATTTACAGGCGAGATGAAATGTGCAACCCACTTCACATTAGGTAGTGGGGAATCTGCAATTTAAGCCTTCAGTCTTTGCTCTGTCAAAATTTTTCTTGGGGAAGAAAATGCCCATGTAAAGATTTTTGGGATCGTAGTCCAACTGTTATTGTCTCAAGAGCAGGTAGCTTGCTTTCTTACTAATGACAACATTTATGTAGTAAATGCCTAAGTAATTTAGGGATAATGATGAAAGGAAAAATCATCGGTTATCACAAACATGTCAAGGTTGCTTATTTTATTTTTTCTTTCTGAATTCCACATGTGACAAGCAGCATCATGACATGTCAGGTCAGGCTGCATCAATCATGTCGTCTTACATTACATCACATGTGCAGGATGGTGGAAACCACTTATGGGTCAGACAGGAGACTGAAGAAACAATTTTTTTTTTTTTTTTTGTAGCTTGAATGGGAGAAAGAGGGTTGGGGAAAGGGAGGAAACTTAAGTAAAGCACAGGATTTTTTTTCCCTGAACAGATGGCCAGCCCACCCACCATCAGGTGAAGTCAGATAGGGCTGGGAATACAAACCTTATCAGATGGATTGTTATTTCATAATGCTGTAAGAACCTAAGACGCAAAAATGTGCTAGCTTCGAGAGGGAGAGACTTTCAATTTAGAGTTGGAAAAACTGTTGACTGAATTCTCCAATTTCTGGGTGGAGAATCCAGTTTGGATATTTGCAGAATTTGCTGAATTTAAGGGCATAGAAAGCAAAAGCTTAGACCCTATAGAAAAAAATGCATCTGAAGGGGAGAGAATTCTTTGAAAAGTACTCTTCATTTTGTCCAAAGTCTTTTCTAATATATACAATAATTTCAATGATGTTGAAATCTACTTTTTATCTCGGTGAAATTTTTATCCTTGGAACTTTTAATGATATTAATTTCTATAGGTGTCCTTTCTAGTAGAGAGACAATTATGGAAGCTGCACATTTGTAAACAAGAACCGTCACCATCAGTAAAGCTCTGCTTTTAAGGATGAGCCCATCAGTGGGAATGTCTTGACTTTTGGTGCTTTCTGAGAAAGTTTATAATCCAGAAAATGGATGCTCCAGGGTCATTTGAGGCTCAGCTCCGCAATAGAAAGCCAAGTGTAACATACAGCAAACGTTTGTTATTTCCTGTTGGTATCTGGGTCACAGAATCAAAACAGATTTCAGCAGATTTTGGCTTTATCTTTTTTCTAACATTTTTTTCTGTTCCTGTCAATAGCAGATTTGAATGTCTTTCTGCTGGGGTCTGACTCGTATGGCTGTTTTGAACCATGCAAAACAAAGCTTCATCCCAACCCTGTTAAGCCAAAATTAAAGCTGACTAAGCTTTTCAGGTTTTCCAAGCATTTTCACAGCAGAATTAAGGGAAAAGGTCCATCTCCACATTTTTCAGAAAATAAAACCAAATTGATTTCTTAGTCAAATATTCCATGTAGGATTTACCCTTTTTTCCTTTTCACTTTAAACTTAACATAAGTTTTAAGCAAGGTATTTGAAATGGAGTGTTTAAAAAAAAAAAAGTTAGCCTAACCTTTTATTTGTACTAACAAGTTGTGGTAGTTCATGCTTTTTCCTCTGGAATGTATTTTAACGGAACCAGTTGTGATCCTTTCTAAAACTTCCTAGCAATGCCAACAGCTGCTACAGTTTGCAAGACAGGTAATGTGCTTTTATATTCTCATGCATCCTTCAAGCTTTGGAGATAATTGGACTTTTTTGGATACCTGTAGGCTCTCTTGTTTTGCCTGCCAGATATGGTGGAAAATAAATGTGTGATATCAGAATTATTTCAGCAGTTGTTGCTGCTCCATCTAAAGAGGCAAAACACCAACCAAAAAAACCCACCCCTCATTTCCTTCTGAAGCTACTGCTTGCTTGAATGGATTGGGTAGAGTAAGAACCAAAGAAAAGCTGTTGGCTCAGAGGTCATAGTTGGCACAAAGTGGAATTTCTTTTAAAAAGGCTTATTGAATTCAATTTTTGGAGGTACTGAAATTAAATACGATAAGTGCTTAGTATGTCAAAAGGACATTCAACTCCTTAAATGAAGAATAAATTTGATATCTGGGAAGCTGGTGTTGCCCAATGGCCTCAAGAAAGGACAGATGGGAAAGGGGAGTAGTTAACCCTGTGGCTGTCAAGACAGTACAGTGACAAGTACTTCATGCAAACATGTTTTCGAGCAGAAATCTGAAAAGATCTAGCAGTGCTCAATATTGAAATTCTTGTTTCATATATCTCTTCTTACAATACGTAGTATAAATGTGTATACCTTAAGCTATATAGTGCAGCTGAATCTGACATATCTTGTCTGGACTCAGTTTGTCATAATAAATGCCATTTCCTTGAGTTAAATGAGTTAGCTCTTGAAAGGAAGGAAAATAAAGGAATAACTGAGCAGTTCTTTCTTTCCTTCCCCATTATTTGGTCTTTCTGCTCGTGTAATTATGGCAAGAGTTCTTGAAGCACACCTTGCAACTTGCCTCAGCTCTTCATGTTTGTTTTTGAAAGTAATAATTGTGTGGGACTTTTTTTTTTTTTTTGGTGGATTGAGCTACTTAAATCTCAACTCTGCCTTTTCTACCTATTCTTTTGACCTTCCATTCAAGGTTTTCCTATTTGCCTTCTCCCCTTGTGATCTGACTCCATTAGAAGATACAGGGTGAGCTCTTCCTCAGTTGTAAATTGGGCTTCACTTGTGCAATGTTAACTGGCACAGATCTGACTTCTGAATCTTCCCTGGAACACGATCTGTCCAAAACCAGAGTTCTGCAAAGATGAGATCATCCCTGAGTTTCCCCAGCAGAAATGAGAACTGACTGAAACTTTCAACTATGATTAGAGGTGCACTACAGGAGAAAAAACACAGAACAAGCTAGATGTGATTGGCAAATGCCTGGCTCATACTTTTAGCCTTATTTTCTCTGTCCATATAGCATGTCTTGGAATGTCATGTAATTCAAAGCAGTGTATCTTAAGAAAATAAGTTTTAAATGATTCCTGATCCTAAAAACTGCATCTAGTCATCTCTATATGGGACATTTTCCTCAGTTTGCTCTCTCTAGAATAAAATGTGTCCCCTGAAGTAGATAACCATTGCAACATATTGATATAACAGCAAACTGAGAAACTGCTGTGATTAAGTGGCTTGGTGAAGAGCAACCAACCAAGGAATGTGTGTACTACAATGTGCTTAACATGAATCCACAATAGTATTGCAAATATATTTTAATGAGGTGCTCTGAAAGTATCGTCCATAGCCTCATTGGTCATGTTATGAAAATGATTATCTGAGATCTGAGACGTGAATAAGTGGGATAACTGTGAAGTGGTTTTGAATGATCCATTCCCATACATGGAGATGTGCCTGCACAAGCATGTTTGGAGTATCTTAAGGTTCTCAAAGTAATTGTAGGATTCATTTATTCTCACTTATTCCCATCCCCTTTTCATTAAACTTACTTCAGGTCTTAAACTGTAAGTGAATAAAAATGGTATATGTCTGTCTAGCTTTTCTAGGGTTTTGGTTTTTTTTTTTGTTTGGTTTGGTGGTTGTTGTGGGTTTTTTTGGTGGGTTTATTTTGTTGTTTGTTTTTTTTTTTTTTTTCCAGAAAGTATTAGCATTGCAGTCAAGTTTAGAAGATGTTAAATCTTGGCTTGCTAACAGGAGGCTCAAAGATACTGCAATCTGGTCTCAGTATAATGAGCCCCTTTGTTATATTTAAATACTATCATACTATCCTATATACAGTAAAGCACTGGGATGTTTTATATTAACAATGCACCAGCACTAAAACCTCAGACAACTCTAAAAAGGCACTAATTATTATTATTAGTGTTTTACACTAACAATAAATGTCAAATGGAACCCTGCAAACAAATAGCTACCTGTCACTAAGTGAATGAAAAGCAATCTTAGTAAAGTGAATTAAAACCCAAACAACAGAAAACTCAACAGGCAGGCGCTACTAGGGTGGCTTAGCTGGGTGGTTGATGCAGCTCCTGTTACAAGAGCAGCAGCAGTACGTTCTTGATTGTGACAGTCCTGATAGTCATGTCTCTTCATTGACATGTAGGGCACCTGGTTAGTGGGAGGTATATGAGCTCATAGCAGCTGAAGTGCATCAGCTGTAGGAGACACTTAGTCATGGTAAATGGAAATTGGATACGAGTGAGGATTTAGCTGGTTTATTTACTGTATTGGTTGCAGTGCTTGGGAGTTTTAGCAGTGAAAAATTAAAGTTGGACACTAGAGTATGTATTTGTTTTGCTGACATATTTCTCTTAAATTTTTCAAGGTACTTTGAGTGTGTCTCCCAAAGACTTATTTTTATAAATTGTACATTTTATTTTTCAATCTTCATGTATCTTTGATATCTGATTGACATTTTCAGGACACTCTAATCCTTTCTACTGAAGGAAGCTCTCACAGTGGCAGCTCTTGCAATCAGCTTCACAGAGCTCTCCTCAGTCTGTTTTTATGATGGGGATGAGGTCTATGACTGAAGAGCTGAAAGGAATTGAAATCTGGTGAGTGGCAGGACAGGCTTTCATAGTGACAGAGTTTGATTCTTACATAGACCTGTTCATAAAATTCAGATTTGTAGACCCTGAGTCTGCCTTCACACCAGTTTGAGTCTAACAGTCCACTAGCCTCGGCTGAGTTGCAAGAATAGGAAGAAGGAAGAAACAAGATGAGAATTGGCCCTGAAGCCTTGATTCAGACAGTTTGGAATCACAGGCAGTAACAAAAGTTTGCACACTTTTAATGCAGGTTATCTAAATAGCTTTTCTGCAAAGGGAGAGAAAATGGGTGAGGGTTCAAAAGGCAATGGCTTTCAGAACCAGATCCCTTACAAAACTTCATCTCTCTGCTGAGGTGGACCAGCAAGTTGAAGTGTGTGAAAATGAATGAGATGAATGTAAAACCAGTAGTTAGCACTCAGTAGATTGTCCTGCATTGTGGATGACAGTCTAAATCAGTTCCAGTTATATTTTAGATTATCTACCTCAACCTTTCCTTCTTAGTTTAAAAGTAAACAAAACCAAAATACCCGAGTCTCACGGATGTCCTGAGCTGGTGCTCAGTGTTAACAGAAACTGATATTTGTCTACTCACCTACATATGAAGTGCAAGACCCAACACAGATGAGTATCTCTCCTTAGACATCCTCTTTCCAGATTCATCCTCTTTTTCTCTTAAACTCTGCATACTGGAAACAGACATGTTTTTTAAAAAAAAAGAAAAATCCATTCACAGTGGGTTCATAACTGCAGTGATCTGTGTTGTGATTTATCTTTAGTACTTGCCAAATCATTCTTGGTAGGCTTGCCTCCTCTGGGTGTGAGTAATGGGGAGACATCTACAATTCATCTAAGAATGAAAGCATGGATTGCTGTATTCAGATTTAAAATGGGAAAAATTCTCCAAAAGTTCTCTTATTTGCTTTCATCATTTAATGAATATATGGATTGCATGGTGGTTTTCAGTGTTTTGAGCTTCAAATCAGGACACATTCTGTCATGCACCGAAGTGTAGGCTTTCCTGTAATGATAGTGGCAACTCTCGTTTATTTTCCCTTGGCCTTACGCAAACAGTGCATGCCTTAAAGAGCCTCAACTGAACATCAGGTAGGACCCATTTTGGACACTATTCAGATCCTTCTATTGCAATATTATTTGTTGAAGCTTTTTTTTTTTACTGTAAAAGAAGTTCATGATGAGGAAGAAATTAAGTTTATACCAATGGATTAACTAGAAAAGTTCAGTTAAACTCAGACTACCTCTCTAAAGATTTTCTAAAACTTAAAATATCTCTGCTGCAGAACTCAAAATGCTGTGATGTGAATTTCCTCATGAATGCTGACAGAGGATTTGTAACTTCAGTCAGAAAGAGTACATGCAATAATTTTTTTTTTTTTGGTAGTTTTCAGTAACTTGTAGATGCTAGCTTGGATGTTTGGTCAAAGACCAAACTTCTAACTTTAAATCAGAAAACGCAAATCCAGAACTGAATTATTTTAAGTTTAACAAGGCTCAGGTAGTTGTTATCTTTTACAGAGGACAGGTAAGATGATTCTGTGGGCATCTCTCCATTGATACAGACTGAAATCTGGAGAGCGCTGTTGCATAAGACTTCAATATGTCCTCACCTGAAGGCAAAGATGAGGGAATTAATGTGAGAACAAGAAATATACAGATAATGAGACATTTGTAGGAACAAACCTGAAAAATAACAGACAACTGCATGGAGAGATCTTCAATGTAATGTGGGAGTAAAACTTCTTTTGCTGGATGTATATCCAGATAGGGGATTTGATTCACAAAGGAAAAATTCCATTAGCTTTCTGCAGAAGGAAACTGAACCTCTCTAGCCATAAGCAGTGCAAGGGTGGAAGTGCCAAAGGGCCCAGAAAAAGGAACAGGATCATGCAGTGCAGCTGTGCTGGAAACTAAGGCAGTGAGATGGCTGTAGGTCGGAAGAGGAGTCCAGAGCAGGTGTGGGGTTTTGCCCAGAAATGCTGAGAGCAGAACCACTAGAGTCAGCCACATCCCATCTGCAGCTTGGGGAATAACTAATCACAATTAAGGATACAGGGATATTGTATCCTTGTATCCCTGTAGCCTTCCCTGAAACAGAGGTTTGTGCAGTGATAGGTAGCAAGATGAATGTAAACACTTGCAAAGCAAAGTGAGTGGGTCACATTGCACTGAAAGTAGTTTGTGTGCCCATTAAACAGCTAAATCCACTTAAATCCACTTCTTGGAAGCCTCTTGCTCTGCAGACTGAGAGTGAAGCGAAGCTTGGAGATAGACTCATGCAGAGGATTGCTTTTCAACAGAGAACTCTTTCAAAATTTCCCACCAGGCGTCAGCAGCTCTTTAAGCCATGCTGTCTATTTTGAGTTTTATTTAGATTAACAAATTCCACACCCTCGCATACAAAAGCAGAATAGAGTGAAAACACAAGCTGCCCTAACAGAGCAATATCCAACAAACATTATGCTACTCAGAAATATTTGCTGTACAATCCTCCCCACAAAAGGGACTTGTTCAGCCAAAAGATGTCAGATAGCATCTTGCTAAAAGCAATGGTGCCAGTGGAGCTTGCTTCCAAGTTCATGCAGCTGATTTTTTTCCCTCTGTTTGCTTTGTGCTAAGAATATCAGCCATTTATTTCTCTGCATCTCTGAACTTAGAGAAATGAGGTAGATGGACTTTATGCAGGACTGTATCTGCTAAGCAAATGGACTCCTGTGAAAGCAGAAGATGGTATAGTGTACAGTAGAACCTGCTGCTCTCTAATAGATATATTCTGTTCCACAGGTTGGTTTATAAATACATGTTGCTGCACTTGCTCACTTTTACTCTATTAGGCCTTCAGGAGCTGATGGAGTAGACTTTTTAAAAATATGCTGTGTGGTAGCTGTCCATTTTTGTGAGATCTGGGCAACTTATGTTCTGAAATCGCAATGATTTTTGAGTGGCCCGTGAGGGCTTTGAACTGTGAGGACATGCTTGATATGTGAAGACAAAGACACTTTTATCTATTTTTGTAGTAGGTCTTTTTTGCAGAAGTTTTGTCTTGTATACAAGTCAGAAATGATGTGATTAAGGTGGATTGATTTTATTTTTACATTAAAACTTTGAGATGAAGGGAGAGAAAAGGAAGAAAGGAATGACTTGTGTGCTTTTTTACTACCTTTAGATAGATCAATTTTGCTTTTAGTAGTAGAGTTAAACTTTTGCTAATGGGGGGGAAAGTAATCCCTCTAGTGAACTACCTGTATGAGAAGTCTAGTGCTATTTCTTTGATTTACAGAGAAATATTTGTGTAAGAAGCTGCCATGCAGCATTTTAAGTGGAGAGGACACAGAGATGCTTATACAGAAGCTTTTATAAAGCTAAGCGTTTCAATCCATTTATCAAAATACTCATCGTTCCCATCTGAAGACAGGTGAAACAATAAATATTGAGCGTAGGAACCTCAACTAGATGCAAACAATTTTATTAAAGGAAAGATTTTTTTTTTTTAAAGTGATGATGTTTCAGCTCTTGCCAACTTGCTTAATAATTAAAGCATATACCTATCTACCTGCTGACCACAGCAGGCTTCTGCAAAGGTGTTTATTGGTCAGAAATGTGATTTTTGGATTATAAGCTTTTGCCTTATTTCTTAGATTCTCAAACGATGTTTAGCAGCAGTTGCATTAAAAAGAATTTTTTCCAAGGATATATTGTTTAAGAGGTAATTTAAAGGCCACTATCCTTTGAGGGCCAAAAACACTGTGGTATTTGTGGAACTGCAATACCACTAACTTAATTGGGGTAATAGTTGAGGTGGTGGGGGAGGAAAGCAGCCAAATTAATTCTTGGTGTGGTTTCTGTTATGGGAGGAAGAATCCCATTCTAACCTTGAACATGATTTTCATAACTGTCTATAGTGTAATGATCCTGGTATAGCCAGAAGAATCACTTCTCAAACTCTATGATTTAATACAATATATTAATTTGGAAGGGTAGGGGAAAACAAAGACATGATTGAAGTTAGTTTTGCAGTGAATCTAGAAGCATTCCCCCTCCCACCCAAAACGGGGGGGGGGGGGGGGGGGGGGGAGAAGCATTAGAGGTTCATACTTCCACGTTGTGTGCAGTTGCTTCCTCAAAGTGCAATCCAGTCTCGCAAGGAAATGCTATCCCACAGGTGGCAACCAGCGTGTCGGGTAGAAATGAACTGGGGCATGGATGATATGTGGATGTCAGACCAGTGAGTTTGCACTGAGAAAATTGAGGAATAATGCAGTAGTTATAGCCTACATTGCTGTTTCTTGGTTTCTGCTGTCATTTAGCCAAGTTGCAATGTATATATCTTAGAGCTACTGGTAGGATATTAATCTAGTGTAAGATTATCTCGTAACTTTAGAAATAACCACTGTTCCCAAGATGATTAAGCACCAACCTAGCAACACTTTCCTCTTCATCTGGGGCTTCTGGAGAAATGGACAAGCTCTATTCCTGCAAAAATACCAATCATTTTATATTTGATTATTGAAAGTGGTGAAACCCATTTTAGCTAGAATCTACATTCAAAGGCAAGAGCTGGGTATCTATGTGCATTTTCATATTAGGGTCTTTGAGCTTTTTTTTCCGCTACAGGTTTCTAGTGAGCTTAATAGTGCATCCTCTGTCCCTTCTTCCTGTTCCCAGCTTCTATCAGTAGCGTCACACCTTGGATTAAGCTGGTTCTGGCTTTAGCAAAGGTGGCTTTTTTCCTAGTTTAAACCTCACTGTTTCAGGGGAATCTGTTACCAGAGCTGTCAATTTTGATTTGTATATCAATAGTGTTGTGTCAGTAGCCAGAGGGCATGGCACAGGGATTTCCATGAGCCTTTATTGGTGATGTTGCTGGAGGATTGTTTCAAATTAGCTTCAATCTCATAAAAGTACAGTATAATGTTATTTCTCACTTGTAAACAAAATGGTGACTAATTAATTATTGCAGTAAGCAAAATTGGATGGTTTGCTTGTTCTAGACTTTCAGCAGAGCTCTGACTCTACAAATGTCTGAATGCTGTAAGTCACCTCTTCCTCACTGTTTTAAGGCCAGATACACCACAGGCAGATTGGAGAGGAGCATGCTTAGAGCAGTAATGAATTTGGCTGTCTGTATATGTCTTTCTTGTCCTTGAAAATAAAGCTATTTAAGGCTGCCTTTTTTAAAAAAAGAAAAAAGTCTATGGGACAGTTACTGGAGACTGGCTAATGCCATGAAACTCAGATTCATAACAAGAGACAAGCAACTCCAAAGTTAATTAGTGCTTCAATCTAAAGATTTATTTTAGCTCATTAGAGATACTCAAGCTGTTTGCGAGATGCAGGGAGCAGATTTGGTTGGAATATAGCATTACTTTCCTTGGCATTTTTGAAGCCATGAAGGATTTGGGTTTTTTAAATATCAGTGAGTATTTCTAGAAGGTTATGAAATACTTGCAATTCAAGAGTTTTAATATAACTTTTTATGGGATAATTATAAAAATATTTTTATTAAAAAAAATAAAGATACTTTCTTGGGGGGGGAAGAACCTTCTCTATCAAGAGGAAAGTTAGAAGGCCTTTTTAGTTTTCCATTTTTGTGCACTAGAATGTACAGCATGTCATGCATGAGGATTAGCACTAGTACAAAGCAAGTGTGCACATTTTACTGGAATAATAGCACTTTGTATCAGTGTAAACAACTGCAGAAGACAGAGGGCAAATGCAGAAAAAAGATCCACCATAAAGGGTCCAGAGAGCAGAAGGAAGCTGACTAATATTCTGCTGTCTTAAACTTTATATTAGTAGTTTCTCTTATCACACATATTTATAATCCATACCCCATGTATTTAAATTGCAGCTAACTTGTACTTTCTAAATGCCAAATCCATGAAAGCTATCTTGCTCATGTCCCTTTAAAATCAACTTAAAATGACATTGTAATTTACACTACTGTTTGTCACTATTTAATTTTCTCTGACACTCCCATTAGTTATACCTGTTCACATCTGTTCTGAATTTATCCCTTTCAATTTAATTTATTATTACTTTCAATTTGTAAAAATCCAAACCAGTAACAAATTGTCTAGATAATAAGTCCCATCCTCTGGCATGCCTACAGCCAAGAATTTGTTGACATTTCCATTATATATCCTGGGGTGCAGGCATACGTAGGAAGGATGGGGTTTAATATACTGACAACCAAAGACTCAAAGTGCAGGGAAGGTTAAGGCCAGGCTAAGAACTAGATAGATAGATTTCTGAAGAGACTGGATGATTTTCTTAAGGGAATGGTAATAATTAATACATTACACTCATAGAAACTGAAAAGACCTTCAGGAGGAAAAAGATTTACAGTGTTCTAGATGGTAAGTCAGTGTCTGCTCAATAAGTTCATGTGAGGAGGCTGGGATGCAGCTGTTGAATCAATAGAGTTGGGAAACCATTCTGGAAGGCACGTTTTTGAGCGCAAGGAAGGAAAAGCAATAGAACAATTGAGATGTGCCCCAGGAAGAAAATTAATGTGTCGGGTTTCCCATGAGACAACAGAAATCTGAACTGAAATTTTGGGAAAAACGCGAGGGCAAAAAGCTGAAGGAACAAAAAAAAAAAAAAAAAAAAAAAAAAAAAAAAAAAAAAAACACACCACACACAACCCAAAACAAAACTTGTGGCTGTTAAACTTCCACTGGTGCAGGAGAGGGGCACTGAATTGCTTTGGATTTTTGCTCATGATCCCATTTGTTTTATGGGATCTGATATGCCCTGTAGGACAACAAGAATTTTGAGACTTTAATGTGTTAGTTTTGCAGAATAGCTGTATCCGCTCCACGATAGTTAATGTCCATTCCTGCTTATGTCTCTAAGCTCCCTTCAGTCACTTAAGTATAGGGCCATGTCCCAGGGTTGTGTGGGGCAGAAAAACCTGAGCTCAGCACACAAAAGACCACAAGCTTGCTCAGGAGTTTCTGGATCTGGAATGTGAAAATAAAACTTGAGGCTCGTTTAGAGGAAGGACCTCATTGCAGTAGCTTGCAGGTCTGCGTGTTTTCATTAAGGAATGAGGTGGAAGATCCCAGTGCAGGATGGGCGTACTTGGGTGGGTGGAAGAATTTGATGGTGATGTTTGATAGGTGAGTAGGATTTGAAGATGCAAAAGCACTATTAGAAAACCACCTGGTGACTCTGCTTCAGCAGAGTACACTGGATTATTCATTCTGTGGGAAGGTGAAAGTCTTTGCCTTTGAAATTGTGCCTTAGTGAATAATCTGGAACGTTATGAAAACAGTGAATTCATCTGTTCATGAATAGTGTGGATATTTTTGCTTTTGTGCCATACCCATCCACAGCAATATTTTTTGTATTAAATACTATGAATCCACTTCACCTGTCAGCACTATTCAAAACACAAAATGCTGCATGAATAGGAAGGATGTTCTGGGATCTCTCAGATGATTACTGTTGCTAGGAAAACCACTTCCTGATATCTTTGTGCTCAGTGTCTGTGTCTCTCTTTGTGTACAGCCTTCGGTGACAGGCAAATTCATATCAAGGCACAGGGAAGAAATAGGAAAAGTTTAGAAATGTTTAAAGAACACTGCTTAAAGTTAAAAGGCGGATGTCATCGCAAATAATAGTTAAGAGTTATGATTTCTTTCCTATGTGGGATTATTGGTATTAAATTGGAGAGAATTGCAGTGCTGGTTACGCTGTGACTGTGAATCTGATGCAGACTTGGGCTGCATTAAAGCTGAAAATTGTTAGGACCTCCAAAATGCAGTTAATGTATTTTGTATTGTAACAGCAAAGAGGCTTATACCAAAGGGTCACAAATGCTGACTTCTCATCCCTATTTGTCTGGTTGGGGATTTTACTTATTTTGATTATTTTTTTTTTTTTAAAGCAAATTTCTGAGAAAGTTAAATGTTTACATTAGCCAGGGGGCTTTATAGGTTTATATTTTTTTGTATGCTCTTGCAAGCACAGGAATCGTAGTATTTAATCTGCTGTGATATAATGTGTTGAATGCCAACAACTATCAGATAATATGGAGAACTAATATTCTGAAAGTCACAGTGTGACCAGAAACCCAGACTTAAATTACAGAAGCCACCGAGACTCATATGCCATATTCTCAGGATAGTAATGCTTTGGCTATTTGAGGCCCACCCTTTAAGTTGAGCTCTTATATGATTGGTGCTAAATTAGAGAGCTAGCATTACACTCATTAAAGAGTAACACTGTGGCACAAAAAGCTAGTGTCAGCCAGGAAAAAAGTCCATTCCCCAAGTTTCTGCTATCGCCACTCTCTTTATTACTACTATTGCTGCCTGACCGGATTCCCACCCCAGTGAGGTGGGTGTCTGTAACGTTCCCGACTGCTAGATTTTGGGGAATGATTAGGATAAAACCGAGTTGTCTGAGCTGAGATACAATAAGGATTTAGGCTGATGTTTTTGAAGGAGCTTGGGATAACTATAGTTAATAACATCTGTAACTGGCTGAAAAAAAATTCTTAAACCCTCTGCATTTTTATGCAAATCTTTCCTTTCATTTGCTTGATATTTGGTACCCCCATCCTCTCAGGTGTTTTATTAATGAAAACAAAAATTTCATATAAAGGAGTCTTCCAAAGAGGGTTTCTACCTCAACAGAATAGCTAAGTTGTGTAGGTGCAAGTCAGCAGATGAGCAGAAGCACTGTGGCCAAACCTTTAAAATCTTTCACCTGAGTAATGTCTACAGGTTAGCTATTGCTAATGATGTGTGAGGTTCCCCTCTCAGGGCAGCCTGTGGAGCTTGTCCTTCTCGGGCCCAGCTGTAGAGATTTGGACTTTTCATCTGAAACACCTCAGATATTTTTTGTCTTTGGAAGCCCCTTTTGTACGAAGCTGGTGTGCTGAACAAAACAGCATCCATCACGTGCTTTTGCCCAGATGTTAGCACTGATTCTTTTCTATGGATGGCAAATCTGCTGCTAAGCTGTGCTGAATTTGTCAGTTCTACCAGCTGAATAAGAAGATGCAGCTGTACAGGGTAGATTTGGCTACTTGATGGATAGAATAGTTTTTATCTCCTGTACTTGGCTGGGACTAGTCTGAATGTACCATTCCCTCCCAAACTGGATGTGTAGTTCTGCCGTCTGCCCTAAGGAGAACAATGGCTCCCACTGGATGCTTTGTCCTATTTTTTCCACTCTCAAGCTGCAACATCCTTTTAATAAACCAGCTCCCAGCCAAGTTCAGTCTTTCCCCAACACATTCTAATTCTTTAAAATAGCAGAAAATTTATTCTGTTCTCCTGGGTCTTTAAGTCCACGTTTTAAAATTCGAAGGGAGTAAGCAGAGTATCCTCTACTGTGATACAGCCCGAAAAGGGGATATATTATATTTTCTAAAAGGAACTAGCTTAACAATTTTAATGATTATGGGAAAGAAAAAAAGAAAAAAAAAAAAAAGTAGTTGTTATTAAATGGAAAAGTTTGTGGGCAATAACTCTGGATGAAACAAAGATTTTCTGACTTTCCACATAAGTGTTTCACTTTCCTTCTCCTTTTCTTTTATCATTATTTATATTTATTTGTTTTACAGTCTAGTGGACTCAGAGGATAAATTCCTTTATGTGCTTGGTGCTATAGAAGAAACATGTTAAAACATAACTCCTGATTTATTTGTAGTCTAGTGAAGACAAACAAGCAGAAAACGGCAGCGTTGGCATTACAGATGGCTAAATGAGGACCAGTGGCAATAAGCAACAAGCCTGGGGTTGTAGGAGGAGTCAGTGTCAGAGGCTGAAATTAGACCTTGGATTTTTATGCCATAGCTCAATGGGTCTGTGGGTTGGTTTTGTGGGGTTTTTTTGGTTTTGTTTTTGTGTGTGGTTTTTTTTTTTTCTGAGAGTTCTCTGCCTTCCTTTCCCTGCCACTTTCTTTGTTCATCTTTTGTTCAATTTGTCCATTCTTCTTTGTCTTCTTCAGGGTGCCAGAAAAGAACTAAAACCCCATCAAATAATATAACTAGTTTCCCTGGGATGGCCTAATGAATATGTGATGAAATAATTTAAGTAGACATTTAGTCTCCTAGAATTTCACAGTCTGAATGACTAAATTCCTTCCCTCTTTTCCCCCTGTGTGCAGGAGTCCAAAACTTTTTAAATCATTATGTGGTAAATTTACCCCCACCCACCTATTGCTTTTGCTCCCACTTTTCCTTTTTTCTGCTAATGAGTCATGATATGTAATTACCTTCTGTCTTTTCTGCATTTAGTGAACATGCCAGTGCAGAATGATTTAAGAAAATAAAAAAGGCTTTAAAAAAAGACGAGGAAACAAGCAAGCATCCAGGACTGCTTTGGCTCCCACTCACCATTCTTGCTCTTGCCAAGTGTAATGAATATTGCGTTTTCTCTGTGGCACTCTGAAGCAGGGTTAAGTAAACTTATATCTACATTATTACATTTTAATGAACGGTTGTGTATTAGCGTGATTTTTTTAGTGGGCCATCAAGCTTTACTGGACACTTACGAAGGTGGTGAAATTCAAATGGTCCGATTGCTCCCTGAAACACTTTGTCTTTAAATCTATTATTCAGCCTTGCAACGTATGCTAGAATGAGCTGTGCAAAATACACTGTGAAATAAGCAGAGGCTGCGGCATAATGTGGGAAGGGCTGCCTGTGGGTTGTGGCATGCTTTTAGCATGGCCCCCTCTACAAGTACTGATTTTACCTCTGGAAAAACTAGACTGTTTTAGACCCCCTAAACCTGAACCTGAACTGGGGAAGTGCACATCAAAGTCAAGGCACCTCAGAAGTGCCCTGCTTGCCAGATCCCTCTGTTCTTGAAGTGCTTCTGCTGTGTGTAGCTGTGACAGCGTGTCCTGAAGAGAGAGATGTTTAGGGCTGCTTATTAAATAGTGGGAACCAGAAGTTCATTGTCACTTTAGGAATTTGTTTTTAAGGATTGTTTCTTCTTACTGATGTGGGGAAGAATGTAAAAGCCAGCTCTCTCAGCCACTGAATAATAAATGATTGAATAGCAGAAATTCAATAGAGCTTTTTCTGTGAATAAAATGGCAAAGAAAATAACTATTTCTTTGGGATAACTCATCCATTCATGGATAGCTTCGTTTGGTAAATAAGTATCTTGCCACCTGCAACTCTGTGCTCCTAAAGCTGTTGTGTAATATCCAGTATTTTCTGATGGCTTCTGAAATGAGTTTTAAGATGACGGTTGTTTAAAGTAAACAAAAAGAAAGAAAAGAAAAAGAACTTACATCAAAGATATCAGCATTTCTCCTCTCTCTGCATGTTTCCCCTGAATATGGAGTTGGCAAACTCTCAAATCACTTTATCATGTTTGAACTTGGAAAAATGTATGATAATACCAGCTGAGCTAATATTTAAAGAGCTCTTCACTTCAGAATTTTATTGTCTCTTTCTCAGTTCTTCTAAAGTCTTCTGACAGGCATGGTGGTGAGGCTATGAATGGCTCAGGCAATTGAAAAGGGAGGCAAAAAGACGTTTGCACCTGAACCTGGATCAACTGGGTCTAAAACAGCCCTTTCAGGATTTCTTGGAGATAAATTCAGGATTTCTTGGAGATAAATTTATTGCAGTAGTCTCAAAGACTGCTTAGTAGCCAAGTCTCAAGTGGAGTACCATGTACTCTGGCTTTCCCTGCCAGCTCTCCACCTCTGCAGGAGCCTTGGTGTCTACAGGAATCTGATTGTGCCTCTGGAGATCTGGTTGCTGCGCTCAGACACCAGTGGTCACAACCATGCACTGGAGTTTGCAGTATCTGATTAGGATGAAAAGATCCCTCTTTCACAGATAAAATTTAAATTCAGAGAGCTTTATTTGTGTTTTTCCCTCGTGTTCCCCCCACCCCAGTGGTTTGGGTCTTTTTTTAGTGTGTATCACGGTGGTAACTTCATCTAGTTGCAGATTTCTGACAGGCTCAAGGAGAGGTGGGAAGTGGCACTTTGATGTTAAGTGGATGTGCAGCAGGAGAGGGGTTATCAGCACATTAGTGACATTTTATTTTAGACTGTTATTTATGGCTTCCTTACTGGCTTCTTATGTGAGTTGAATTGATAGTAGGAAGAAATGGTGGGAAAGAATAATTCTGAGGATCTTGGACGTCTTTGGGGGCCTTAGACATTTAGGGCTTGCTTTGAAAATGCTCTAAGGCTTGCAGTGTGTGGGTAGCAAGCCTTGTCTTGTGGCTTTGTTGGACTTTTACCTGCTTTTACCCTATATGCCACCACACCAGACAATCAAATCAGGCTTTGGCAGGTGATCTCTAGAGGCATTTCTCCAAAATGCTTAAAGGTTAATAAATCCTCAAAATCAAGTGGGCCAGAGAGATAAGGAGGTTTTGGCTTTCCTTCATCTATGGTCTGACCCTGGGAAGTGCTGGGTATTATCTCCCTCAGCACCTCAAGTAATGAGCGCTTTGGCAGCTTTAGGATCCTTGACCCTTATCAGATCCGAGCCATGGGGTTGGTATTTCTGGGTCTGAAGTCAATGTATGCGTAAGGGTTAGCTCGGTCATCTGTAGGTGAGGTTCTCCTTGCAATTGTTCTGTACTTTAATCCCAACTTGTGGCAGCGGAACTGTGGCAATCTTAAGTGTATAATTTCCTTCCTATCACATTACTTCTTCCAGTACAGGAGGTACCCAGTGTTTGTCATTTAGGAGTGTCATATCATTACGTTGCATATTGCAGTGTAATGATGTGAAATGATTAAATGACAAAATGCCAGTTCACTGCCAAAAATCTTAAGTAGCATACTTTTATTTGCAGATGGGAAAGCTATTATTAATTTCTGTATGGGCTTTGCCAGATGAAAAAACATAAGCAGACTGAAAAGGGAGGTGGGTTTAATCCTTTTTCTAATTTAAACATGAGCAGTAGGAGTGATGTCCACCTCTTGTCCTCGCTTCAGAGCATATGTCCAGTGCCAGTGCTATATTGGCACACATTGGCCTAGTCTACTGTCAAATAATAATAGCAGATATCAAAAGAAGAATAGGCTGGCATTTTTTGAGGGGGAAATACTCAGCTTCAAAGAATGCTGTTTTAAGCAGCGTAAGCTGTTTTGTTCAATATTGTTTCTTAGTATTAGTATTCAAAAATGTTTCTTGCTAGATTAAAGATAATCTAAGTATGGCACCAAAATTAAATGAGTGTGCCTCTGCTTTCAAAAAAGGATGATGGGACCAAAGACAGCATGGATAAGTGGAGCAGGTGTCTAGAATTTGAAATTACTATATCCAAGGTGAAAACAAAATTTGGAGGCTTTAATGTGCTCAAGCCAGGAGGAATTGGTTATCTCCATCCTAGTGTGCTGAAATAACCAACACAGGAAACTGCAAAAGTTTAGCAGCAAGGATTTTTATCTAAAAACTTTGGGGCTGCCAGGCTATGTGTTATAGGCTAGCAGACATCGTCCCCCCTTTACAAAAGGGGAAAAACTGTTCCAGGCTCCATGTTGCCTGTTAGTCTGACCTCAATAGCATATGACGCCTTGGAACACATTAGTAAAGAGAGAGCGAAGAGACAGAGCTAAATGTAAAACTGGAGAAAATGCAGCCGAGTTTACCAAAGGCAGACTAGGGGACTATCCAAGGCCATTAAAGATTTCTCCTGAGACATCCTAAAATACTTGTTAGCGTTGTTCTTAAAGATGAATTCAAACATTAAGATGTGAAGAGCAGGCCAGCTACTAGCATGGCTGAGGAAATAGTCTACTGTATTGTATAGAACTTTGTAAGACCAGGGCTGAGAGGGAATTTGACTGCTTTCTCAAAATAGCCAGTGAGCATAAGGGAAGTGGAAAAGTGAAAAAGTAAGAGTGTTGGCACAAGAACAAATAACTCTACACTAAAATTGCATTCATTTCAACTGCCATGAAGGAGAGGAGGCTCTGGAACAGCCATTGAATATTAGTGGAGGCGAGAACACCTAATGGCTTTTCAGGTGGAGAACAGGTGTATGAAAGTGTTTATGCAGTGTGGCTGCCCTTGTCATTCCCTCCCTGCTCTTGAACCTGTATTCCTATTTAATGGGAGACTAGACTTCCTACTTTTTTGTTTCCTTGCACAAAGGTACTGTAGGCAAGGGATTAGGATAGACAGATCAGCCAAAGGTTCAAAGTGAAATGCGTTTTTCTGAAAAGTAAAAATGGGTTTGCATCAAAAAGGGGAATTCCTGTCTTGTAAGGACAATATTCTTCCAGTATTACTTATGTAAATCTGTGTGGGGAAAAATATTAGATACCATTGGGTGTAACAAAATGCTTGAAATAAAATAAGTGAGAATTACAACTGGTTTTTGGAAATTTCTAGTGGACCTCAAGAGGTCATCTAGCTTGTTTTCTAAAGAAAGATAAGTAAACCTGAAATATTCATGTGTCTGGCGCTCAGCATTTTGGGGAACTCTGGTTGTTATCTTTGGATAATGTTACCCTGATGTTCCTCCAGGTTTAGTTCAAGCTAAGAGTCCCTAGGTTGAAGTATCAGTAGGTGAGTGACAAGAAATTCTGACTGGATGGTCACTGGTGGAGAAATATACTTCTCTCCCTGGGTCACGCAAACCCATCTTGGTTGCAAAGGCACATCTTAGGCCCGTTTCTGTTCTGGCTTTTGCCTGAGGGGAAGATTACTGGGAGATACATAGGTTAAAGCTGACACAATGACACTGTTTGCGTGCCTACAGCTACACATATGTTTGTACTTTGCTGGATTGGGGCTTTAGCCAACAAGTCCTGTATAGTGCTTTTCATGATATAGATAAGGTGATGCAGGCTCTTACAAATTAAAATTTAATAAACACAAATCACTTCTGGCTGATTCTACACTACCATCTTGATTGTTTTAGTTATGTTTTGCAGTCTTATTTTGCTTTTGCTTTGTTAATGTAGTCTGTGCTCAAAGTAAAAGGGCAAAAAACAGGCAAATGGTTTGTATTTATACTTTATTAGGTTACCTTGGCACATTGGAAGTCACTTGTCCGTTATAAAAAATAAGGTAACAGAAACCATCCCAAAACAATAATAACTTCATGGGTTTATAAACAATAGTAGCATGTTTGCCAAGATGGCTAGAAACTGTTTGGACCTGTCTCTTTAGCCTAACGTGTTCTTTTTTTTTTCTAAGAAGAGAAAACACCAGAGACAAGTTTCCACTTCTAGCACATTGGCAGAAATACAGAAACCCCATTCTTAATGTGATGGGACTCATAAATGGACAACTATTGAACTAATAAAACTGTCAAAAGCACTCCAGTGTACGTGTGGCTAAAAGGTTAGACGTTTGAAAGGCATTGCCATGCTAAATATACTGTTTTAGGTATGGACTGACTTCCCATTAATTTATTTACCTAATAGATGAATTACGACACACATGATGGACTTGATTTGTAGCTGCCCTTCTCTAGGTTTAAGCATAAGAACAGAAGAAAAACCCTTAATATTGTGGATTTAAAAAAAAAAAAGACATCTTTACCTTACACAGTACAATAGCAAGATTTAAATTTTGTTGCTGAGTCTCTTCTACCGTGGCTCCCAGTGTAGAAAGTATTCTCTGAATCCCATATTCAGTCTTAGATCCTGATCTTACCACTGTGATTGCAAACCACTAGATCTCTAAACCTCGATTCATATTCATAGATTTATATAATGTATAAATGGTATGTGAGGATAATTGGCGCTGCAATCCAAGACGGCAGGTGCAGGTTTCTAAGATGCCGGAGTGCAGCACCGCCAGCCGCAGTGGCGAGATCCATATGCTGTCCCCGTCCCAGGTAGCCAGGAGCTGTGCTTCTGCAGCTAGTTTCTCATTCAGCCTGGATTGTCACATGGTATAGAAATGCTTTGA
Source organism: Platalea leucorodia (assembly GCF_965183815.1). Classification (NCBI taxonomy): domain Eukaryota; kingdom Metazoa; phylum Chordata; class Aves; order Pelecaniformes; family Threskiornithidae; genus Platalea; species Platalea leucorodia. Next base: position 8,474,983 of record NC_138835.1, read on the forward strand.
TCTTTGATAGGAAAAAGCTGCTGCTAATTTCAGTGAAGTGATCTAGCACTGAGCTGAGAATGTGTTCCCTTGTCTGGTCTGGGATTTGCTTCTGATAAGTGCCTGCCTCTATCAGTTCGCTTTCAATCATACAAGAATAGAAAGTGTTCAATAACTTAAAGAATCAAAGTATGAAGGATGAGAGAGAACCATTAATTTCTCTTGCCTCTTTTTGGTAGAAATGAATGACACTGACTTAAAGAAAATGGGCCATATCTATCCCTGCCATAATTCTGCCGGTTCTCGTGGCTGTACAGCAGAAGCAAAGCAGTCTCCCTGCCATTAAGGACTAAGCAGTAATAAATGGCTTAACCACAGTTAGCCTTGCTTTCCTTCCCAGTACTGAAAAGTCAGCGTGGCACATTTTACAGTCTATTTCACTGTAAAACTCAAAAGGGCAAGAAATAAGCCTGTTCTAGCACCTTCTGTATGTTATGACCAGTAGTCTGTTATGATTAGAAGAAAGAAAAAAGCAAAGTTAAAGAAAACAAATCTCTCCCAAACAGCCTAGCAAAATGGTATTTTTGTTCTATACAATTCTACCCTTATCTAGCAGGACACCTGCAATCATTTTCATCTGTAGTTTAATGAAATCATTGCCATACAGCTGATTTCTCCTGTGATCAAAGCAAAAAGACATTTTATATCGAAATAGTCTTAGTTCTTGTTTTCTTGGTTTTTAATTTCATTGCAAGTTTTTTGTGGTAAACTTTAAAGAAAAAAAATTGTATTTTATGAGAGGGTTTTGTAACAGCCTAGTTAATTAACTGTATTATCTATGGTTTGGAAAACCTATGCTCTTCTGCATACTTAATTTTGGCTGTAAAATAAGTGTAAAACTCATTTTACGTGGATCTTATCTCACCTGAGTAATCACTCATTCGCTTACGGTATTCTTAAAGTATTAGGCAGATTGGGTTATAGATGACCCTAAACAGTGGATTTGTATGTTGTGCTGCTACTTAATGGCCTTAATATAGAAGAATTACATTCCAGTGCATTTTTTGGTACTGATGTCTCTGACCATAGGAAAACAATATCTTGGAAAGATACTTCGCGGAAGGATGATGTTCTTGCTTCTCTTCAACAGAGTGTGTAGGTCTTGAGTTACGATTCAATTATTTTTCTCTAAGATATATACTTTCATTATCACTTAAGAGTAACTTTGAGCTGAAATTTTCTGTTAGCTGGCTGGTGGGAGTCCCTCTGTTCTAGTTCCTCCTCTCGGTACTGATCTCGCAGCAGAGGACAGAAGTCAGGGTTGTCTCACGGAACCAGCAGCGAGTCACCTTTCTGCTTGCTTGGATTTTAGTGCGAGATGGGTCAGAAGCCTACAGAAACCATGAGCTACGGAGAATATACATGCTTCATGTCTGTTACTCCGCTTAATGCGTCTTTCACTGTATTTTGCGTTAGCCTATGCGTAATACTACTCTTTTCTAGTATTTTTTAATTATTAGTTCATCTTAGGAACAGGTAATGAATGGGAGTATATTATTCAGAGCCAGATGTGTTTAAAAAAAAAAAAATGAAGCATTTTTGTAGCAATACCTTTGTGCGTGTGTGTGTGTGTGTGTGTATATATAGTTACTGGGGTGTTGATCCATTTTTTTTAAAATACACTTATTTATGGGTGTCTGAGATCTAGCATCCCTAAAAGCAATGCTCAACTTAAAGTAATGCATTATATTTGAACACTGTATGTTTGACAATACATTTCATGCCTCATTTCCTGCCAGTTGCGAGCTCTAGTAAACACAAAGAGCAAATTCACGTTTTTCATGTCAAAAAGCCCTATAGTTTGTTCCCTCTAGGATATCACTAGTTAAATAGATTTCTGTAAGGACATATTCTGTTCACACTATAATCTGTTGTGACACTAAATCTTAATCCGTCTTCAAATTTCCATTGTTTTTGTATGAAAAGATTATTTCTAAAATATTTTATATCTCACATTCATTTTCTTTGCTAAGAATTAATTGCATAAGCAGTGGGTATCTGACCACTATTAAGTCTTCTATCGTAACCCAAAATTAAGAATTTAATGTGGATTATTCATAACATCTCTCCAGTTAATTCAAAGTAATTTTTCTTTGCACTAGGCAGAATTTACACTTTCTTGAAATGAGCTTACCTCCTCGTGAGATCCTGAAAAGAAGTCAACCTGGGCTGTTCTAAAGGCTTTGGAACACCTGTGTCACTTCTCTGCTGCAAAGATGAAGGTTTTTGCTATCCGATGTCATCCGTAGGTTTGATCCTGCTCTTCTATAAGTGCATGTGGCTTACATGGCTGTGTAAAGGAGGAAAATGGATTACAGAGCTCTTTGGCCCTGTGAATGGCAAAAGGATGTGTGGCTCTGCTACTAATATAAGTAGGTAGAGAATTCTGTTCTTGTAGTGTTTTATATAAACTTGTCATACAAGCGAGTTACTATGGAAGTCTGGAATAGTGGAGAATAAGACCTCATATTTCAGGGCTCTGCTTTGTTATTTTAAATTAGCTCAGCAAGGAGCTGCCTGAAGTTTTCTGGCAGTCATAATAAGCTTCTGTGAGAAAGACCTATGATGCTGGAATAGCTGGGTTTATTTCATGATTGCTTCTTATTATCACAGAATCACTCAGGTTGGAGGGGGCCCTCGGGAGGTCTCTCATCTGACCCCCTGCTCAAAGCAGGGGGAAACACTGAGTTCAGACCAGAGTGCTCAGGGCTCCTCTCAGCTGGGTCCTGAAAACCTTCAGGGGTGGAGATGCTATGACCTTGCTGGACAGCCTGTTTCAGTGCTTAATTACTCTCTCAGAGGAAAAAAGTTTTCCTTGTATCCATACAGAAAATCCTCTGTTTCAGTCTGTTGTTCTCATACTGTGCACCTCAGCAAAGAGCCTGGGTCTATCTTTTCTGCAGTCTCTTCTTTGGGTGCTGGAGGGCTGCTATTATACTGAGATATATCAATACTAGTGCTAGAAAAGATGAGAGAAATTCACTTGACAGTTCCAAGCCACTGCAGTAGATGTGGGGGAACAGTGAGAGGAGCAGGCATGTTTGAGAGATGGATTGGTGGATCCTGAATATAGGCAGGACTGGCTGTATACATAGACTGGAACTAATATCTGTCTTACTTTAGAGGAGCAGTGGACTACTGAGAAATGCTGTCTGTTTCCTTGAACCCTGGGATTTCACTCAACAAAAAGTGAATGTAGTTAGCTTAAGAAGGTATAACAAACTCATTCAAATTATTTAACGTGTACACAGTTCAAAACTGAGTAAGACTTAAGTTTATTGGCAAAACAATAGTATTGGTTTAAATGTTGGATCTCTAATATTTTGAAAGTATGCCTTCAGACTGTGTTATTTCATGGGGCTTGGAAAGCCTCTAACAAATCAGTTTGAAGTAGGCTGCAAAGAATGGCAAAATTCTCTTGCAGAAAAGAAAAAACTATAGCTGTATGCAGGACACAGAAATCTTTGCTTAGAGCATATTGCTGATTATTTTTTTTTTTTTAACATAAATGCAAGCTAGGATAAAGCACATAGCTAAGCAGAAAAGGACCTCTTGGAGTCAGATATTTGTGAATAAAGTGTCGGCTCTAGAAAGGTAATACAAATGATATACAGTCGCTTTGTAGTCGTTGGCTCTTTAATTGAGCAGACTGATGTGCTGCTAGCATAATGGATCTTTGGAGCAGCCTGAGAATGAGGTGCTGTTATTTTGTTTCTCAAAGCCACACATTTGAAGTGCAGGTGAATACAAACCATTTAAGAAATAATTGGTCTGACCTAGCATTGGAGTAGCCATTTTGGCAGCAGTAAAAGAGGTGTTACTCAGGTGACAGAAGACAATGAGACAGAGATATATAACACAATATTTGCTCAGTCTAAAAAAAGTCAGACTAATGAAAAGAGGAAGGGAAAAAAAACTACAAAAGAAGTCCTATCCTTTTTGGTTCTACTCTTACAGCCTCTGCAGATTCTTCTGCTTCGTTAGCCAAATTTCAATACTTTTCCATCTTTCCTGGTTGTTCTTTAAAAACAATCCTCCTAGCTTCATTTATCACTTCTATCCCTGCTAGTAAAATCATTGCCCATGACCTAGGCAGCTCAAACCTGGATCACTGCAGCTTCCCAGTTTTCCTTATTTCGGTTCCCTTCTCTTCAAGTCCATCTATAAGAATACAACTCATTTGACTCCATTATTTTGGCTATTCTGTGACACCCTTTCCTTCAACAAAGCTGCCAGTGTTTACATTAAATGCTATAAAACTATTTTCCCACTTAAAAAAATTATATTGTGAGTTTCCTGGGGAAAAAGGAATTTCTGAAGAGCAGACAGTTGCTATTAACACCTTTAAAATCAAAAGGTCAAGTGAAAAAGCTGATGAAACAAAGGTGATCTATAGAAGTTGAGAACCTACCTCCAGGTACTTCTATATGGATTTTAAAAGATACTGAAGTGCTACTTTTTTAATGTGTCCTGTACTGCTGCACATGCAAGCAGCTTCAGATAGGCTGAAGGCTTTTATCCCTGGTCAAAGTGACATGTTCTGGTGATTTAAGGAGAGGATGAAAAGAGTTCTTAGTCTCTCAAAATCTAGTGAGAATGGGACTTACCAGGAAAGGATGTAGGTCTTGGAGACTGTTAAGTCAGGTGCATTTATGAAGGAGATTGACACATTGACACATTGGACCTTTCTTCTACCAACGTGTGAGTAATAGAGATATTTGTCACAGCAGGGGTCACTGGCTCAACAACAGAAACAGTCGCATGAAGCAATGTAAATGTTCTTGGTTGGTCCTCATCAGCCAATATCATTTTAGAAATCTGACACTGATGCAAGCAGTGCAGTGACTGGGGGAAGGGAGTTCACTTTCAGACAAGATGCAATCAAAGCAGGTGCAGTTACGAAGTGACTCTTGCTGATAATTTTATCTGTGGCATCTTCTGCTTGTGGATGTGGAAATATTTTAAAAGAAGAGGCAATGGGGTGGTTTAGAATCCATTTAGAATGACTGTAATAATTCTACTTAGAGAAATGATTGAGTGTCAGGCTCAGGTTGATACATCTAGAACCTCAGGGTCACAGATGCTCAGACTCATGCATAATAATTGTTTCATCTGGTCATTAATGCTCCATTGAACTCATTTGGTTAGGTACAAAGTTGGTTTATCAACCCTACTCATGGTTTTGTTTTTCTTTCTTTTTTTTTCTGGATGACATTTTAAAACACAACAGCCTTCAAGATGTTTGTTGTTTGAATTACATATTTAGATGGTATTTTCTGTAAAGCTTAGTGGCTAAAACTACGTCAGTGTGGATGGCCAAATTGATCCCTTCTGCAAGTTCTCAGTGAATGATAGGGTCCTTAATATGCAAGCTTTGAGAGGAATGATCTAATAGGATGTTATGAGACTTTTTACTTGTTTACCCGTTTTGCTGTCTTAATGAAAGTATGCTTATGAGCGATACAAAAGTGGAGCATAACCTTTAAGAATATGACAGTGAAACTTTACAGAATCAATGTAGATTACTCTTTCACTTGAAAAACTTCAAGTCTTTAAAGAATCCTTGGGAGCAGAAGTAATTGTGCTTTGATACAAGCCAGTGCTTGTACAGGCAAGTGGATTCTTGACCATAGCCAAGCAGATTCTCAGGAGAATGTCCACTGATGTCAATGCATTTTGGATCAGACTTTCGTCTGGGATTTCTGCACACATGTAAATGGGTGCATTTGAATATTTTTTTTATCAGATTGCTAAGGGACTGGGGTGTACAGCTGCTCCCGAATTGCCTGGTCATGGGAGAGGCATGATGAGCACGGAAGGTTCCCTTAGATGGTCAACACAACTGTGGCATGGCAAAAGATTTGCCGCTACAAAGTATGTGTATAGGGAAACTTTTTTTTCCCCCTTGTTCCTGAAGAGCTGTACTTGCCACACAGGAACATTAGTTAGTCCCATTTACTCTGTTCTTCTTGATCCTGTTAAAGGGTGCTTTGAATAGCAACCTGTCATTATTCGGATTCTTTCAATGTTTTGTATTAATCTAAAAGCAGCACCAAGATGTGGGATTTAAAATCCTTTCACTCACATTTTTAGGATGCTGTAATAAAGAGTTGCTTCATAACATGTTCAAGGTCTATTAAATAAATGCACTGAAGAATTCCTGTTCCTTCTGAAATGGGCTTGTCAAGCTAATCTAATTTCAGTGTCTGCACATGGAAGGTATGCTATTTTCTCCTTTCAGTGATTTCAAAAATTAATAATTAAAGTTTCCTATTTTCGCTTAATAATCAGTGCAAATTACTGCACTTTTCTTCCTTTGTGTTTTATAATATTATGGTAATTATTGCTATGTGTACCTGTATGCATGACACACTGAAAACATTTTTTATCAAATCATTTGAAGAAATTGCTGATCCAGTACAACTTCAGGTTAGAGAACTTTGTAGGCCCAACTTACTAATAAATCCTGGCACGATGCTTGTTGCAAGGATGCCAGCCTGTCGATGGCTTAATCATGGAGAATAATCCTGATATCTCTTTACCATACTGTGGAAAATGATTGTTTGTGACTGCAGGGAGTGTGAACTTGCTAATTTCTGAAATACGCTTCCTTCCTGTGTTTGTAAAAAAGAAACGGTGCTTGTTTGCAGCCTGCTGCTGTAAGGGGCTGAGCTGCTGTCCACAAAGGCACTCGGCACCTCTTAGGAAGGCTCAGCAATGTCCAAGATTGGCCCTTCTATGTAGGTGTGATAATCAAAGGTGGATATTTGTCTGAGGTAGGAAGCTTGCTTTCTGGATTTTGTTTAACTCTCATCTCTGTGGAAATAGAGCATTTGAGATATTTCCCCCCTGCCCATGAGAGAATGCTTATGGATGGATGCTTTGCCTTCCCTTCTTTACAAATTTGGGGTTTGTGATACATGTACCTTTTCAAAACAAATTCTGTCTCGTTAGAAAATATCATTGTTCATTTCCTTAATTCCTGTGGAAGGTAGGCCAGTTACGTAAGACAGTCGACTCGAGTATTCATTGCTGAGGGTTTTCACTCCTGTTTTTATTTTGAGAGGAGCGGTCAATAAGAAGGGATTAACTGATAGAGAAACCTCCTCCTCCTGTACAAAACCTGGTGGGATTCATGCTCATACTTTAGCCTTTTCTTTGGAGTACAGAGCAGGGCCACCATGGTGCAGAATGCTGTGGTGGCCTTTTCCCCACTTAAATTGTGACAAGCACTTTGTACCTCAACCTTGAGCTCCCTCTGAACACTGGCTGCTCTGTGCTCTGGGTGCTGCTATGGGTGGACGGGAGCAGGGCTCTGTAGCAGCACCAGGAGGTGGGCTCAGTCAAGCACAAGAGGGAGCTTTAGAACAGGCTGGTTGACTTGGAAACGATTGAGTCTAACCACATCCAGTGGTTTAATATTCCTTGCTGGGATTGAATGGTGCTTGATGTGCAGTAGTCAGTCGAGATGAAGCAGCCTGCTGCTGCACATGCAGTCGTCTGATAAAAACACAGAAAAGAAACAAAGGACAAGCTTGCACAAGTGGAACATGCACTCGGTTATGCCTTGTACATGGTGAGCACCTGTTTTGGGTAGCTGTGCAAATTAGCTAACTGTGCAATTTGCAAAAGGAGTCATTTACTCAGTTTTGAACAAAAGAGAAGACACCATGTGCCCATCTCCCAGAAACAGGCGGTCTGAAGATGTGCTGGGAGAGCCGAGGGGCTAGCTCTTCTGGGGGAGTTTTTCCATATGAATTCAAAAGCTAGGGGCGCAGCGCTGCAGAGGCAGTAGTAACGAACCTCTTGTCCCCTCCATAGTAGTGCTACTCCATGCTTGCATACAGGCTGTGTTAATGCTGCTTACATGACTGCTGCCTGTGTTTAGCTACTTTCCTAGGAGCTCTGCTCTGTTCCGGGGGCTGTAGCTCTGAGGAGGGCTCTAGTGAAGTCACAGGGTTGTGCCGTGGAGGGAAATTCCCCTTCCACAAGCTCATTGGTGATCATAGGGAGGGTCACTTCATCCCTCTGAAATTCAGTGCTTGCCTGTGGGATAAGGCAGCCAGGCAAGACTAAGATAATACATGCTTTTGGAAGGGGACTTTAATACAGTTGACCAATGCCTAACATTCAAGATTATTTAAAAATATTGTAATGCATTAATAGCAATGACTAATTACAGCCTTTAAGTTCACTTTGGAATTTTTTTTTCCCCCCCAAATCTTGTAAGTCTTCAAAAATTTGCTTTTTGTGATTATAGTCAGGCTATAAAATTCTAAAGCTGGCTACTGACATTAAACATCATATTCTCTCTCTATTTTTAAAATTGACCTGTGCATTTCTGTAAACTGTGCAGTCAGGGAAGCCTCTGCAGACAAAATGTATTGACTTGGGTTGGTCAATTTGTGGTTATTGAGTGACTAGGTGTAATCACTGTTCATAACTATTAACAAAATCCACAGGAGAACTAAGTGTAATGGCAGCTCAGGGAAGAAAAGGTGGGAGGAGAATGGGTCTGAGTATGCAAACTTTCTTTTAAGGTAAGTGACACTTACTAAAATCAGTACCGGTGATAGAATCAGGGTACAATACAGCTGCCCTTTTAAATAACTTCCCATGAAAATTGGGCCTGATTTGAATTGCTGGAGATGAGTGGTGAGAATTTAGTTCATGCTGACTATGTTTCGCAGTTTGAAATTTTTTGTTTGTTTGTTTATCTTAGGCCTCGTGATGTCTTGACCAATTGCTATTTTGGTACAGAGTTTTTTTGAAAGAAAAATTTAATTATCAGAGAAGATGGGTGGTGGCTGAAAGAAATTAGCTCCTGCCTCTGAAATTCGATCTGCATGGATCTTTGAGATCCTGCCATTCAAGATGCTCTAGTTTATTCATAAAAATAGTCATTCTAAGTATGTGCATTTACTGTGTATTGCTCTACAAAGCTGATCAAAATATTTACAGGATTTGGTGGAGTGAAACTTAGCCTGGATATTTAGGGAAATTTACTGGAGAAAACTCTTGAAGTTATGGCTTCCTGGGAGTAAACTTGGTTAATTCCTTAGTGTTTCTCATATCTTCTTGCATGATAGCTGCAAATTGGTGAATATGTAACAGCAATAAACTATTTCTTTTCCTATTAAAAAAAAAAAATAATCTAGGTTTTGTTGAGATGATGATGTTCTCTTTACAGTGTTTCTCAGCCTTTATTTTTACTTGGAGTCTGAAGTTAATGTTAAGGTAACTGCTGAGTTTTCATAGCAACAGTGTACTTGGCATGAACAAAATCTGCTACCGGGTATCAGATTAGAATACTTTATAGAAAGGGCAGAAATTTCAAAGGCATTTTTGTAGTAAATGTTGAGACAAAAATATTTCTGCTTCAATGGTTTAGTCTTCTGCAGGAAGTCTTTGGTACAGCTGCTCCACAAAGACACTCTTCCTAGGAAGTTTGGTTGAGCATACTGCCTCCCCCCTTCTGATGCTCAAAGAAAAATAAGGAAGGGTAGGCTGGTTGGGAGTGGGAGAGGGGACTTTTTTTTTTTCCCCTGAAAACCCTAGTTCTCAGAGCCAGTGTGCTGGCTTCTTTCATCAGTGGCAAGTGGTCGTCTACTAGACTTGCACCCCCTCCCGGGGCATGGTGATGCAACAGGTATGACATACTCCATTGGTCTGGACATACATTTGTATGCATGTACAACTCATTAAAACTCTTCAGCAGAATTAAGTATTTGTATTGTCATGGTGTCTAGGAACACAGATGGTCTTGCTATTAAAGCTCAAGACTGAGCCAGGTGATCTCAGTACTACTTCCAAGCTCTGCCACAAACTTGACATGTGGCTCTGGGCAAATCAGCTGAACACTCTGTGCTTCTGTTTTCCCACTGGTACAGTAGGTACAATGATTAACTGCCAGATATACAGTATTTTGCAACTTAGTGCCTTATGATGTGTTTGGAGATCTTCAGTTGCAAGCTGACGCACAACTGCTGAGTGTTGTTGATGTAGTATAAAGATTAGGAAGAGAAATTTCCTCATCTCCTTTTCTCAAATATGACACTTATGTCTGAATCTCCAAAGTAGCAGCTGTCTTGAATTAGAGAAAATGCAGCAAGTAGGAAAATAATCTAAAAACTTCCAAGGTAGTAAGTGTTTAACTCTGTTTCCATAAAATCAGGAAGAAACTTCCCTTGAAAGCAGCCCCAAAGTTTTGAGTTAACCATAAAATACTATACTTAAAAAATAAAATACTGCATATAGTATATGGGTTCAATATACTACAAAACTTTGGTATAATTTTCCTGAGTATTTTTAAAGAATACCTGCATGTGCAGCACTGATAAATTTGGGAGACATGTTTTTAAGGTGCTTAGGAAGTTCTGAGATTCAAGTTTATACCTGCACCTCTGTGCCAGTTTTGTGTGTCCAGTTATTAGTTATCTGGCAGTCATGTGGAAACACTCACATAAAGAGATGAAACAAATGTTTTCATAAAAAAAGCTAAATTCATCTATGCATGCTCCATAAATGAGCACTCAAAATAGACACAGAAAACGCATACCAGTGTCAACCTCCTCCCTCTGAAAAATCCAGCCTTTAACATAAACATCTGATTTGCAAATCAGATGCAAGATAGGTTCTTATTAAATAGTTAAATATCAAGGTTTGAATTTTCATAAAAGGGCAATTTCAGACCTCATTTGTGTGTGTAATTATTGTGCTTGTGAGAGCAACCCTGGTAAACGTGCACATAAATGTCATGTCAAGTTTCTAATGGGTCATTGACACGCTCCCGTCCCGCAATTGGGTCTGTGGTCTCTGTGCAGAGACAGAGCTACGCAATATGTAAAACGGGTGCAAAAAATCTGGCAGAAACAGTTTTCTTTCTTGATGAAGAGAGCAGCAAAGCTTTGTGTACACATCGGCATATTCTCAAGATGGAGTTGCAGCTCTGGGGTCTAAACAAACTGAATCAGTTTTTAAAATAACAGTACATACTAAACCTTGGAAATTCAAATACATAATTTTCCAAGGCTAAAGATTTGGCAAATGCACTCTTGTAAGCCTGTTGTCACTTCCACTTTCAAGAAGGTTTAGAGATACTTCTCATTCCTTTTTTCATGCTGGGATTTTTTTATCATCCAAAAGCTGTGAAATACTTGAAATCTGAGGCCACTGCTATCGGATAACATACTTTAAGACTCTGCATTAAAGAATCTCCCACATGCTCTTTCTCAAACTTGAGAGATGAACATCACTATAAAACAGTCTTTGGTCACACTGGATTGGGCCGTGCAGACTGATCTGAAAATATTTGTCCTGTGCTATGAAAAATTAGAGGAAATACAGCCCGTAAGTTGAAGGTGGAATACGTTGCCAATACGATACAACTGAGGTCAGCCAGCAGCAAGGTTCAAGCAGGATTTTTGTGATTGTATGTAAATTATGAATACTTAAGAGTTAATGTAGTTGGTTCTAATGAACAGACTGTGGGAGGAAGAAGGGAGAGAATATTTAAGGATAAATCTACCTTTGTTAAAATTCAGGGTGACATCTGGGCAGGGAGGCATAAATTATTTGTAAGTTTTGGCGTTTCTTTTACCTTTCTTCAGTTGCTGGTAGGGGAAGAGTTCGGGACTGTACAGTACATGGGTCAGAGCCAGCACGGTGATTCTCATGCCCTAAATATAATATTATTCTGTAATTAAGATTAGTCTTGCTTGTATTTGAATGACCTTTCTCTAAAGGTAGAGGGTTTTGGCGATTGTGCTTTTGCGGAGAAGGAATAAACAGCTTTGTGAGACGGTAGTGTGGGTGGAGGGACAGCAGGTATCAGTCTCCTGCAAAAAGCAAGGTAAAAATATCAGGCTGAACAAAAGTAGCAGCAGAAGGCAGGATACAGAACATGCTGACAGATATCGGTCAAGAGTCAGAACCCAAGGCTGGGACTTGAACAGACTCAGGAGAAGCAGGCAGGAGGCCAGTCAATGAATAAAAATTAGCATGCCCCATACTGCTCTCCATATTGTTGCTTGCCTCACTACTCTCCCTTCCACCCCCTCTCCTGTATTTTCTTTAACGTACCAGTGGTCAAAACAAATAACGATATTGTGTTTGTAAGGGAGGCCCTTGAAAGCTATTCTGAGACTAGAGTCCAGAAAAACGTAATCTCTGTTTGATTCTTTGTTTAGTGGGGATTCAAATCCCAACTTAATTTAATCTTTTGATTTATCCTGCAGGTACTGCCTGATTATATTCCAGTGCCACTGCTGGAAAATGCAGGGGTTTTCTTATTTTTATTTAGTTTTGCTTTTAGCACTTTGAGGACAAAAAAGGCTTAGCAAAAGTCATTATTGCTATTATCATCTATAATGCATCATGAGTGAATAACTGCATCTCTGAGCTTTTGTAGCCCATTGCTTCATATTAATACCATCTTATTAGGGTTACACAAATTTTTGTTCTGCACTTCAGCTAAAGCAGCACAGCATGTGTAGATGAATAGGGCTGAGAACTTGCTCTGGTTGCAGTGAGCAGTCAAGCTGCCACCATTGCTGCAAGATGGCCAGGATTTCACTTGGAAGGATCAGGGCTGGCCAGGTGCAAGAAGGAGGGTGACATAGTGCACGGGACATAGACCAGTTCCTTCACTAGGTCCTGTGAGATCGGGGACAAATTACTTCAGGATGCACTTGTGAGGCTTTTTTTAAGTGTACTTAATATGACTGTTAGTATCATTAAAATGCATGAGGACACCAAGGAAAAAAAATGTCAAAAGGTGCAGATTGGAAAGCCAAAATAGCAGCTAATGTGCTGTGATTTCAATGGTCCCCTTCACTGGAATACCTGGGCACCTCGTATGCATTCATGTGTTGAAATGAATGGGAATTCACTTTCATACCTTTAATAGCCTGGCAGCCAGTTTCTCTATGCCTAAGCTTCCTACATATAAGATAGGGAGAGAGTGTTTCTCTATCTTGAAGTCCTTGCAGAATGAGTACAGTAAAATCAGAAGATAATCAGACACAAGTTATTGTTGCTGTAAAAGTAACTAGTGGCATACCAAATACAGTGTGTGTTGTCTTGCCTTTCTGTTCCAAGGCTGCTAGTTTCCATGTGCATTTTCTCATTTGCCTCGTGTTCCCTATCTGGACCTTTAAAGTATTAAACACTTTTTATTTAATTTTTCCTTTTACTTTCCCAAACAAGATACAGTTCATTCATATCCTTCAAAAAGTCACTAAAATTAAATTTTTAAAAATCATATTAAATCTTTAATATTCTCCTATGGATGATAATATGCCCAAGCAGACAAGGACAGCATGCAAATCTAGTGGCATGCCTGACAAACATAATGCATTTATATTAAATCTATTGTACATAAGAATTTCAAGACGGCAGTGATGAGAGGAAACCATGCAATTGGATTAATAGATAATTTAGGCTGTAATCCAACAAAGCAGTTAAGCATATGCTTAATTTTAAGCTTGTGTAGTATTACTTGATGTCAGTTGAAGCAAAACAAGCTTAAAACTAGGCATGTGCTTAGGTGTGTTTTGCTGGCTTGCTGACTTAGTCAATGATCTGAGTAAATAAGGTTTTTACAGCTGGAAATACATGAAAGGGCAAAGAGTGTCCCTTTTTCCTGTAATCATTAAAACAGCAATCCAGCTCAAGCTTCAAAGCATAATAACATTTTTATAGGGGGTTAAAAAATAGTGCTCACCAACTGCAGAGGTAAACAGCTTACAAATTATTTATTTTACCTGCATTCCTGGTTAAAATGAGTTCAAAATAATTAGATAACCCTGTAAAACCTGTGACTGGTGCTGTTAATTCCACATAAAGATTTTCTCATGCAATACCTAATAAATGGAGTTATCTTTTAACAAAGGCTTTAAGGGGATTAATATGCAGTACAGAGGATGCACTCTGTAAGTTGGTTAAGATGGTTGCTCCAGATTTGAGCTAGATCTAAAAGAAGAAAGAAAACTTAACTTCCTGAATGACCTTAGATTGTCACCCAGACTTCTCTGTACCAGCTCTACCAGTTAACTTGCTTCTGATGCTTTACAGTATTTGTGGCCTTAATTGAGGGACATAACCAAACAAATTTATCATCGCAGCCCATAAAAACGACAGAATTCATATGGTAGCATTCTTCATTCTCTCCAATTTGTTTCCCTGAAATCCCTGCAGCAATTTATTTGCTGAATATGCGAGTTTTCCTCCTTATGAAAATTACAAATTGTTGTCAAGGTTAACGAGTTAATATTCTCATTCAATATTTATTTTATGTGGGGGGAGGGAGTAAGGAAGAAGTGCGACTGTTCTTCCACTTTCTTCCACAGCAAAGTCTGGTTTCTTAATCAATATGACAAGGACACTGTCCTTTGGATAATACCCTGAATCATCGGGACTAAAAAATGAGCTTTATTAATCAACAGCCCCTGATTAATTATTATAAAGTGATGCTCATACATTTCTGTACATTTTAATAATTCCTGCAGAAGGCTAACAATGTCCCCAGTGATTTGAAGGCTTTGGGGTTTGAATTTTTCTAAGCAATGTCACAATAAATAGTCCAAGGGTACTACTGCTCGCTCACTAATCCAGTCTGTTTCAATCCAGCAAATGAGTAAAACCTTCTTTTTCCTATTTCCCATCTATAATTCATCATTTGCATACAAAGTAAGAAGCAAGAATCGGCAGTCTCATCAGTTTTCAAAATATCAAGGGACAACCAGGGTGATTTATAGCAGGCTACATTATCTAGATCATATAACCAGAATATTTCTGTAAAAACAGACCTATGTAATTTCTCAATAAGAATGTCTGTCTAGCAGGTAAATGTGATGAAGGTCATTGGTCTGGGGAACTTAGTGTAGACCCGAGTAGCCATTAGGACTTTCTTTGCAAAGAAATATCCCATCCCCAAACACCTAACAAGTATCATCTTCAAATAGCAATTTCAAGTCCTAAAGATACCTATATTTAAGGCGCTCTTAGCCATCACAGAATATATCTTGTGTGTTTGCTTGCTACCAGTAAGATGAAAAATATGCCACCTGTTTCTTATGCTTTCAATGCACTTTTGAAGACATAACCTTGCTGAAAGGAACAGATGCATTCTCTTGGTTATGAAATGATCCAGCCCCAAAAGATATGTAAGAAGGTGACCACAGCTGCTAAGCATTTGTACTTTAGTTCTAAAGGGCAACGTGTTTCTGAATGACAGTGCAAGTGCTCAGCTGGATGTATTGCAGATTTGAAGACAAATTAGCATTAATTTATTGAAATAATAGAAGTATTAGAAGGGCCAGGTATAAAGCATTACCATGCACTAGTTCTGATCCATTTGTTCTTCATACTGGGCATCTTAGTCTGGCTTTTTCTTCCTGTAAAATATTTGCCCAGCTCTCAGACAGCTCACGAGGATGCTCTTAAAGCAGTGTGACTGCGATAAATGATATCAGACTTCCAGAGGCACTCGCCTCTTGTGTTTGTGTTTTAAAATAATGTGTTTGCACTAGAAAAATTCAGTGGCCTTTTCACAACCTTCCTGCAATGAATGTTTTAATTACTCTAAAGAGTGCTCATCTATCCTGAGTCGAGTCCCAGGAATTTTTCACAGTGAGATGTTGCAACCTGCGTGCAGGTAACCCATGGGTTATTTGGTTTTAGCTCCTTGATTTCTGTTTTAATTCCAGTATGTCAATAATGAGTTCTCTCTTCATGTTATTAGTGTGAACCACTGAAAAAAATTTCGTTGCTTTAGGATGCTCTGCGACAAGCAGTGCTCCTGCATTTTGCCCTCTAGAAATATGGGTTCTGATCACAGATAACTAAAATGAGATTAGGATGTTAGCTTTCTCAAGAGATAACAGCAGTCTAGGTCATAAAACTACCATATGGCAGATTTGGCAGTCTTTACAGAGGTCCATGGTTTAATTATCACAAAGACAGATTCAGCTCCCCACTTGCAAATGCCTGGGTCCTCCTGTGGCAAGGACTGGCAATGCAATTAAGGGGAAAGCTGTATTGTACTTGGCTGGAAGGAGAAATGACCTTACTGTGGCCAGCACTGTCACTTCCTAACATTTCACTCATGATTAAGTTTATCATTTCAAACAAACAACATAAAATGTCAGGTCTCTGGTCTGTTTAACATGCGGGAGGAGGGGTAGGGAGAGTAGAGAAGCATAAACCATGACTCTGTATTGTACCAAGCCAAACTGGAAAGCTTTTCTTTTGGAAAAAATTTTAGAAAAAGTGGGCAACTACATCAGAAAAGAGCAGTATCTCTACAGGCAGCGTTTGCCTTTCTGGGCAAGTCTTTCAGTTGCTTGTTCATCAAATGTTTTGGTGTTCCCTGTGTTTCCAGTTCCTTGACCTGTCTTCATTCCCAGAGTAATGTATTCTTGCACCACCACTACTCCCAATTTCACACGCAGCCACTGTTGTGTTCTGGTTTTCTGTTAGAGTAACCACGTTGTCACTTGTACTTCCCTGTGAGCACTACCTGTTATACAGTCACTGTGCGGAGGAATACCTGATTCTAAGAAAAATAGCATTTCATCTTATTTATATGGCTTTGGGTTGGTAGAGATCTGTTTGCTCCGTACAGTGTCCTGGTCAGCACAGATAAGCAGCATAAGGTTGATGCAGATGACTTCCATCAAGAGCAAGAACAGATCAAGGGCTCAATGTGCAATTGAACGATTGCTTTAAATTGCCATTTCCCAAAGAAGTCCTTTGCTTTGCCTGGAACCTTCAGTGGTATAGTAGTAAGAGGTATGACCGTTGTCTTCATCAACTAGAGAACAATTAAGTGTCTCCTCGTACGTATAAACACTTTACTGAAAGTGAATTCATTAGTGTTCCTTGCGTTAAGGTAATCACACTGGCTAGTATTGCAAGACTGAAGTCGCAAGTTAATTTAAGTCACACTAGCAGCTAACAAAATCATTGTTGTACTTGTGTGCAATTGTAACAGTGAGAACACCTTTTTGAAACATAATCATGTTGTAGGTTGAGATCTTTAAGATTTTTTTGAAAGGCTGACATCACTGAGAGTGAATGATGCACATATACCTAAATGATATGTATGCTTCTAGTCGGGAGGATAGAAGTATTTCTGAATCCAACCGATATTTAATAAGATAGAAAAATATTAGAATGTAGGAAGTGATAAATGTTAAATACTTAACTTGTAGTAGGGGTAAGGAAAGAATCTTTGAAAATTGAGTTAAAATGTCACTCTACCAAACCTGCTGCTTATTGTATTTAGTTACGTGATGTTGCATGAGCATCTTTATGGCTATTGTTATTTTTAACTACTTACAATATCCGATAGTTTTGAGTTGTAGTGACAACTCCATTTTCCCCACGTCTTGGCTAATTTTATGCAAACCCTTGGAGACTAAATTCAGTTCATAGGCATGTTCATGTCCAATTAAAAAGTAATAGATCTGAAGCATATATAACAAATCAAAAGAACGCAATACTGTCAAACCCAAGAATTAAACACCCAGCCATACAGGCCACCAAGCTTCATGAGACTGTAGAAAATTATTTTTAATATATATCTAATTTCTGAATCTTTACAATAAACAAAGCATACTTAAATCCACCCTCACTCTAGCCAAGGCTATATAAAAATATCAGTTTTCATTATTAGATTTTTAAATATTTAGGGGCTTCTTAAAGCTGGGATTTTAACAAGAACAACAAATTGTATGAGACACATGATTAGATTAAGAGCTAGCATTAAACAATATGATATGCCAGTAAATTGTTTCTCAACTGGTACTAAGGAGGTAGAGTTTTAGGGACCAGAGAAGTGAGCTCCTGATTGTTCTTGGCTGTTCATTTTCAGGGAATAAAATATGTAGCATCAGATGGCCAGAAACTCTGTGGAATTTTAATTATGAGCTCTGCTCTTGGTTACTTGTATTTTTAGCGTACAAAGTTTTGAAGAGACTTGTTAAGGCTGAGATGTATTAGATGGGGCATGAGAATAAAATAGAAAGATGGTTCCTATCAAAACCAAGTGCCTTCTATTTCTTATTTTTGCTTTTTCTTTCACCAAAACACCTGTATGACCAAAGTACCAATGCAGATGCAGCCTCTACAGCTGGAAAGCTTCTCTTACCCTTCTTTATAATGGCCCCAATTCCCTATTTACTTATGAAGTCAACAGAGGCCAAAAAATTCATTAAAAAATTTAGTGCACAGAGAGAGAGCATTATTGTTTTTAAGTAAAATAGATGAAAAGTAAGAGCATGATATCAGCATAAAAATAAATCAAGCTTAATGTAAATCTGTGGATACTAAAAACTAAAACTACTGGAAAGTTAGAGATATGGTTTATTGTAGACATGATGTGGAGAACTGCATGGAGATATGCAAACAGTATGTGCCCAGCTTCTGAATGAGAGCAGTGTAGAGGCAGTAGGGAAAAAATGTTCTGTGTTGGGGTGGAATAGATAACCCACTGAATTCTTCTGTTGATAATCCATGATTTTCTGGTAAACACAAGGGTGTCCTTTTTTTCAGTCTCATAACTCATGAATTGTTGAGCGTGGCTCCTAGGTTTATTTCAGTGGTGGAACATGAAAGTGCCTTGTTCTGTAAATAAGATCAAGGAAGTAATGAAAACTGTTCTTGTGTAACAGCTGTATGAGACTTGCCAGGTACGATCACTGTAAAGTACTTATTCTTTAAATTTTACTCACAGAATTTCCACTGAATGTAATTTTTTTGGTTACTTGTCCATTAAAATACATGCTCAAATATACTACAGCCCTAGTCCCAGCAACTTGGTTTGACTCTGGAAGGCTGAAAAGTTCACATTTTAGTCATGCTGCCCTCTGTGCATTCTTGATCAGATGCTTTTTCCCCTCATTAGAGTTGCTAATTGGCTACAGCCTCTGTCTCTCACCTTTTAACAATCCAGTTGTTTCAGATGTTGGTGTACGTGGTACTGTACTGCTAGAAGATTGGTCAAAAGAATGCAAACTTCCTAGAAGAGCTATTAATTGGGGTAGAAGGGGAGGGGGGAGGGGAAAAAAAAAATCACACTTAGCTTGGAAAGATTTTCAATTCTTATGTGTCAGAATATCCTAATTCAAATCCAAATGGGAATCCACCATTCTAGGGGATTCACACAGCTCCAGGTAAACAACTAATGAGCAGCCTGCCAGTTTCATTTTTATCAAGAGCCCTCAGAGATTCAACTGTGCCATTTCATAAAATATGCAGATGATAGTGGAGGGAGAATAGCAAAGGCTTTGAAAATGATTCACACAACCTAAAAATGATGTTGAAAAGGGAGGAATTAAATATTCACAAAGTGAGAGAAATTAAGGCATATTAACTGTTAGAATGTGGAAATGAAGTGACTAACATGCATAGAGCTGATGAGAACTAGATGATTACAGATCTGTCAAAAGTTTCTAATTCTGACACAGTGTGATGTCGAGGTGCTAGTTGGCTGGTAAGGGCAAAAAATTAGGTATGGGACAAGTAATGCAAACCTGACAGATCAGAGTCAAAGGCGGTAAGACACCGCAGTGATTAACATTAGGCTCAGTCCTGTATCAAGGGTGAACTTTAAGCTTGCAAGATGAATACTAATTATGGTTACAAACAGAACACAAGGGGCTCAATTCATCAGCTATAGAAGGGACGATGTAATGAGTTAGTTGTGGGGGGAGGAAGTCACCTAGGGCCAAATTTGTCTCGCTGCTGAGTTCTGGCTTACACCAGGGATAAATTTGACCCTTGGGATATGAGAGTTGGAAGTTTCACTCTTCTGTAATTAATCAGGGGGGTGTATCTTGTGTTGCTTTGTTATAGTTTTGATAGAGTAAAGGAAAGGTTGCTGGCAGATGCACTCATGCAGAGCTGGTGAAAAAGAATAAAGAATAATAATAAAAAAGAAGATTAAACTGAGTGTTCACACTGGATGAAGCTATTCATGTTGTTCTAGCATTCAACCTTTCTCGTAGGCAAAACCAGATACCCACATCTGTAAGCAGTACTGGAGCAATGGGCTCCCAGTGAGTGCACAGAACTGTGTGTTTCTTCTGAAAATCACTCGCTGGAAGCACCATTTGTGACCCAAGGCACACAGCTCGGACTCTGGGGGCTCGCGTCCGTTCAGCATGATGCCAGCAGCACCATCTCGCATCAACGGTGCGTGGAAAGTGTTTGGACCCATTTTTGTCTTACTGAGTAACGCTGGATTGTCGTGTTCATGTGGAAATGGATTGGGTCCCAGTGAGGAACTGTATGTTGATGGCCTTTACTAAGGTTGCTCAAGAGAAAAACAATTCGGCAGCTTGTTGTATAGTACAGCTCATTGCTGTATAGTTTTTATTCTCTCCCTGGGCCTCGCACATGTGAGTGCTCTGGAATAGCATATAGTGAAACCTATGCTCAGACCTGTGCAGAGATCTCTAATGGCTAATTAATATTTTCCCTTTTTTCATTGGAAAAAAACCCGTGTAGATTCTATCAATCTGAGCTGTAGACAAAAATGTACATACAGTTCATATGTGTATAGTTGTCTGCTTGCACGCACAACGTTTAAGCAGCCCTTTCAGGGTAAGGGATTTGGAAATTCGGTGGAAGTTACACCCTGTAGTCTCCTGCGAATAACCCCATCTTATGCTGTAAGCTCAGCTTGATACAGAGTGTGAATTAGTGTCATGTGCAGCACTGAGTATACTGAGAATACTTAACAAACAAATATTATTTTGATTACAACACTATCAATAGCATGCTCGATATCTTCCAGAGACAAAAAGAACTTGAGATATTAAAAAAAAAAAAAGTGGTAGTTGTGCATGCCAAATAGATGTGGTACTGTGTATGTGTTTTGCATACCTAATTTCTTGGAGAGCCTGTCCTATGTTCATAATCAAGAGACAAGCATAAACTCAAAGGTCACAAAAAGACTGAGCTTGGTAAGGTAGATGTTCTGAATATATTAGGTATGTAAAGCAATATTGTGGCCCATCCAAACTAGAATTAGTGGTAATTATTATATAATATGTAATGATGGGATTTAAATGGCTAACACATTTTCTCTGCTGAGATCATTTAGACATGATTCATATAAATGATTAAATTAATAGATCTTCTTCTTTTAAGACTGCTAGGCAGCTTAAACTAAATTTCTCAACAGAGACTGATCCCAGTGAAATAATATTAATAGAAAATGGAAGAAGAATTTCTGAGAAGTGGGTAAATACATGCTGGAGTTTGAGGAAATTTCTATAGACATCTTTGCCGACAAAAATACTTTGCAGATTTAAATATTCACTAGAAATAACCCATCAAGGACTTTGGAAGGTGAAAGAATAACAAACCTAACTTCCCCTGAAAGAACAGAATGGTGAAATGTACTGGAAGACAGGGACTTAAAGGATCACTGTCTACTTAGTTTAGGCTTAAACATTAGGCTTTTCATAACACTAAATGGTTTTACAAAACCTAGTGTGAATAGAAATGTTTTTCTTTTTCCTTCTTTTGAATCAAATTTCAATAAGATAGCTTCCCTCACATATTCAGGAGAATCCTCTGCAGTGTTGTAAAGTCACACGCAGGAGCATCGTGCTAATTAGTGAGAACAAGGACAGGAAAATGACTGCGGATGGGATTTTTGAAAGAGCCTGAGGGAGTTAGTTGCCCAAAACCTAGCAAATTCA
This sequence comes from Platalea leucorodia, assembly GCF_965183815.1. NCBI lineage: Eukaryota > Metazoa > Chordata > Aves > Pelecaniformes > Threskiornithidae > Platalea > Platalea leucorodia. The sequence continues at coordinate 8,496,735 of NC_138835.1, forward strand.
ATGGGAGTTAATCTGAAAGACATCTGAAAATTTTAGCTTGAAAGTGCAAGTGAAAGCATGCAATGTGAAAGCCAGTCCCGCATGCCTGTGAGGAGTTTTGCCACCTTAGTGCCTCTTCATCCCCCTCCAGCTCTGGCCTGATTTGCAGCGCTCTGCTCAAGGTTGTGAGGCAGAGCCTTTGCTCTCCAGGCTTTTTATGGGGTTTTGCATGCTTCAGCTCAGACCCTGGTCTCACCAGAGGTCCCAGTATAGAGGGGATGCACAGGAGTGAGAATTTCATGGAGACGGATTGGTTTATTTGCTGCATGGTGCATCAACACCGGAAAAATAAGAGCATGGTGAGGGACCACCTCTAACCACCAGATCACTCTCTTGCAGGTAGTTGTTGTCCTATCCAGCATATGTACTAGAAGAAGAGTAATATGAGACCTCCCAGCTTCAAAGCCTAGCCCCAGGCGTTCTCAGCATCTGCTTACTTTATATTAGTCACAACTAATAATCAGGGACAGAGCTGTAGCTGTTTGCTGTATATCAACCATTCTGCTGGGAAAGGCCTGTCATCTTTTAGGTCTCTTTTGCTCAGATTGAGAAATTGATAGGTCACCAGTGCCTTAGAGTACCACAAGGAAGGTATCATATTTATTTTAGCTACAGCTTTGCATCAGTGCTATCACACTGTAAAGAATTTCATAAAGCATATTTTGTCGTCTTTTTTTTTTTTTTACATTGCTTGGAAAAGAACATATGGTAATCTGTATAGTTCTGTCCCAGAGGGTTACCCAAGTGCTGTATACCAAGTGGTCTTTCTATTTTTATTGTTAAATTCATGTTTGTTTCTTATCCTAAATATTCCCTTTTTCTGCTTAGGAGGTTAAAAATACCTGGAGCTGCAAGTCTGGCCTATTTACTACAGAATTCATGAGTCACGCACTACACTGAAGTCTTGAAATATCACAGAGGTATTATTCACAGAGACCTCAGCGAAAGAATGGCAAAATCTGCCCTTCAAGACTTCAGACTCAAAAGCCAAATGCTTTAGGGTGACTGGTCATCAAGCTTTCTCTTTTTGAAAAGATGCATACAGAAACTGCCATAAACCTCTGATTAGTGAAACAACCTTTATCTTGCTCACAGTTGGAGAGTGAGTCCTTCCTAAGGAAATGGTATGCGAATGTTGTTTAGTATCAGAAAGTCCAGCTCACTTTCCAATTTTGGTGCTATATTTATATAAAGAAGTGATTGTTTCTCCAGATCTCAGTTTCTCTTGCTTCTTTCCTCTAGCCTGGGGTGACATAAAATACTGACTGACTGTCTCAAATATCCTTAATGTCTCTAGTCTTTCAGATGAAATCTCAATGTGGAAGGCAGCAATGGGATATGCAGACTTTGACTTAACAACGTAGCTGTTGTTGATGGTTCAGCCCATGAATCTGCACTGGAATATGATCAAATGCAGCTTGCTGTTGCAGGAGTAACACGAGTTCTCTGTAAACTGGCCTCTCAACTGTAGGTTTGCAGATGAATCCATTTAGATTCACTTTATCCTGTGGCTGAGGCTCTCAGTATGATAGATTAAGCTCTGTTTCATATCGTATTATCCTTTATTTATCTTTGTGGCTAAAACAGCCTATCGAGGTTTTTGAAAATCGTTGGTTGTCATTGCTTGTCACTATAAAGCAGAGCACAGAGAAACTTTGTAAAGTATTGTAACTGAACCTCAAATAGTCCAGAGCTACTCCAATATATTCTGTGAAAAACAACGAGTAAGTGCTAACTCTTGAAACAGGGTAGTTCAGCAGCTCCTATAAACACCAACCAGACACATGGATGCTCTGAGACTTAACGACTCCATTGGTTATGACTCCGTGTTTCAGAAGACTTCCTAGCCTTTCTCCCTACTTGGTCATCCTCCTAATGTTTGTGCCAATGGGAGAAAATGTTAGAACTGGGAATATCTGCCTTCAGGGAGACAAAATCAGGTTTCTTTGAATAGCCACACCCTGGGTGTAGCTAGTTAAGATGCCTCAAAAATAATTCTATGTGCATGTGGTAAAACATAACTTTTTCTGGAGGGGGAAAATTGTGAAATATATTTTTTTCATAATATTAGCTGGATAAAATGTCTTTTCATTTTTTTTAAAAGTACAAGCTTTGGCATTTCATACAGCTCTTTTTTTCTAAAGTTTAGTTTAAGATTGAAGACTTCTACAGATGGGATGCTTGCACCTTCATATGTAAAAGGGGTAACTCCAACTTTTGTGGAGGATTTTCCTATAGCTCTTTGTTAAATGACCAGGAATTCGCAGTTCCTAATGGATGGGGGCACAGCAGACAGAGTAAGCAGACTGGTTTCTGTTCCTGGTTTTGCCACCTACTTGCTGACCTGGGGTGATTCATGGAAGTTCCCTGTGCCCTTTTATCCTCATCTGTAAAATGAGGATATTGACATTTACATTTCTTTATAAAGTGCTTTTAGATCTATGGATGAAAAGTGCTAAGTAAACCAAAACTCTCAATTAAATTAATTGGAGAGAAGGAGCTAGGTCAGTGTTATAGCAAGGTTCATTTATACACCTCTTAATTTCTTTCGTCTCGTGTCTTGAACCCTATTTATAGTTGGAATTGCTACTATATCCTTTTACCTGTGGAAGTAGTCTCTCTGGGACAGATATGAAGCATACTTACATGCTGGAAAGGAAGAAGCTTACACCGTTTCCTACACAGATACAGGAATTGGACTAAGGGCACCCAGTCCCATGTGTTCATGGTACAAAGCTCTCATACAAGTATGTCACCCTTAAAAATATTTTTAAAAATCCAGGGAAGTACCTCTGGCTTTGTAGTAGATTGCATACTCAAAATAAATTATAAAGCTCATATATTGATAAGCGAATGTTTGAGCTTTGCTGGTGGGGAAACAAAATTGTGAATGTTAGTCTCTTAGTGATCTTTCAAGGTCATAATTAGATTGGTACATGCAAATCCACCTTCTACCTCAGTTCAACTGCACAATGAACTGTGTTGCATCTGCTAAAAAGTCCGCATTTTAAGCTTGTCGCTGGTCCGTATGGTTTCTCTTGTAATTCTCAACTGAAGGGCCACCATTTGTGTGCATGTGTTCTTGCAGGGAAATACATATATTGAAAAAATCCTGTGATTTCATCTTGTCAGTGGTTATCCTAATCACCTGAAGGTTGTTGTGTTCTTCTAGGAGATATTTTTTTAAATGATTCTGGAATGTCTTGCTACATAATAGTAAGAAAATAGATTATGCATAGAAGCTGGTTTTGTTTTGAAAATTTTGAGAACAGATGCAATCCTGGAGCTGTGATCCCTGCACAGCTCAGAGATCAGAAGTAATAAGAAGCCTCTGAATTATCTCTCTTCTGTTCACAAAGCTTGAACTTAATCTGCCAGACTGCCTATAGCTGGAACTCAGTAGAATACAACACCAAATATCAGATATGTGCATGGCTCACACTGTGTGCAAAGGGGAGTTAGCATTCAGAGAACAAAGAAAGTAGGGCAGACGCCCTTAAACCATAGTTGGGCAGGTGTTCTTGAAAGTTTCTAAATACAGTAAAAATTAGGCTATAAATTTCACTGTATAGGGAGAGAAAAAAGGTCTTTGCGGTTTGGTCGGTATTCTCCTTGTCATCGACAGTTTTCTGTGTGGATGGGATAAGTATAGAGAGGTACACCTATCTTAGATGTTTGGCATTTTGGTAAAGAAATGCCAAAATACAGGGTAATGCCCTGAAAAAGATGATTAGTGCTGGGCTGACTATTCTTGACTGCTTTGAGTCCTCCAGAAATTTTAAGACAAATAGGAAACAGCCTGGAATATAGGTATTTTACTTGCGTGTAAGTTGGTTTTTTTTTTTTTTTGATTGACAGAAAGTAATTATATTTAATGTTCACACAATTTTAAATAATGTGTTTATATATAATCTCAGGTGTTTCGGCAACACTCACTTCCAACTATGCAGGTGGGGGTGGGAAGTGGGATATCAGACAAACAGTGATCAAATGTAGGGGCATGAGCATGAAGCATGGGTCAAAGGTTATAGACCTAGTGAGACAACAGTCTTTGTCTTTCTAAAGAGAGTTACACTTGGAGGAAGAAAAAGTAAGTGCAGAAAAAGGTTTGTAGCAATAACTTAAAATTATGATGAATTATTTTAATAAGTAATTGAAAACTGACCTGTCGGTCACACAAGTCACTATACGTTTCCTCTAAATGTCCTCTGTATTGTCCATCTGCTTTGCAAGTGGGTCAGCTGGACTAGTGGGAAAGCTAAATTAGAGAAGGTTGTCCCAGGAGAAGACTCTTTTAGGTTAATAAGCTAAGATGGACCAGTAAAAAAATGAGGAAAAGGAAATCTGAGAGGAAAATGAGTATGAAAAACACAACTCACACACTGTGTGCCATAAACTCTTATGTTACAGTACTGTATTTATAACTCCCTCACCTGGATTCTGAATTACAGTATAAGTCACTGACAGCATAAATCTAGTGTAATTCTTCTCACTACATAGGAGCCAATCCAAATTTAGGCTAAGGGAAGATGGTTTCATGTTATTTGTATGACTTCAGGTATTCCAGAATAGTGGGGATACCTCTAGAAAGGCCCTCAGAAGGTCATTCTTCAAGCAGGGGAAGCCTTACTTAGCGGTGACAATCCTGCTTGAAAGGTGAGACAAGCTGAATAAAAGCCAAAACAATTCAGCCTCTGTCCAAGTCTCCATAAAGCAGCATTCAACAACTTCATCTGCTGAATCAAGCTCCAGACAATCCCTGTCCAACTCATGGAAAATGGTTTGGGGTTTTTGTTTTGTGTTGTTTTGTTTTCCCTTGCATGTGAAGCTACCTTTGTCCTTCTTGACCTCTCCTCCATGTCTACACCATTGCTGCAGCATCACCTGCTTCAGGGGGACTCTGCAGATATTTCTTGCCTTTGCAAACACCTGCAAACCTCACCACGTGTCATCTCAGTTGATGTCCAGCTATGCAAACTTTTAGCAAATTTGATGCAAGTTAGTTTGAACAAATAAGTGCTAGAGACTTGCTTTCAGTCCCATGTGCTAGCTTAAACTAGTGGTGGAGCCAGGTGGTGAGTTCACATTAAACCAGCAGAAGGACAGCAAAGTTGATTTCCCCAATGAGTTAAGAATATGGCGTTTAATTTCTTTTCCCTTGTCAAGGGGGTTAAGGACAGACACTGTGGTGGGTTTGGTTTTTTTATTTGTAAATAAAAAAAACCCTAAACCTTTGTCATCTCCATGTATGCTGTACTGCCAAATGCTGCTGTAATTAAGAATTTTTTCATCAAGGAAAGGTTTTGCAGTAAGGCTTTATTTTGGAAAAAAATCTCTTCAGGGTCTTTTGGGAAGATTTTATATACCAAAATGGGTTGCTGTGCCATTAGTCTGTCAAATGTGGCCTGTTTTTGTATTAATATCTAATGTGTCACATAAGTATTTTAAAAATCAGGGTTGCTCCTTTTGTTAGGTATATGAATAACAAACAATCAAATGATAAGGAACAGGGGACAATACTAGATTAGTAAATGGCTTTTCAAATCTTAAGTTGAAGGGTCAGTGCTTTCACCCTTCTAAAAAAATATATTTGAGATCCCGATTTGTTGCTTCTCTAAAAGATCCTAGTCTTAATCCATTTTTCACCTGAATTTTCATAATTCCTATCTTTTGGAACCATTGTGCAGAGAATAGATAATTCATTAATTAGTTTGAATTACTCTGTCCTATGTCTTGTAGTAGTGTGTGGATTAAAAGTTAGTTTAAAATATCCAGGGGAAGTAGGACAAAGAACTGATTTGCAGCTGAGGAACTAAAACCACTGACTTAAATTGTAAGAAAAGCTTTTGGATAAAGAGAAGAGGGAGAAGGTGGCACACAGTGGGGCAGCAAGAGCAGGCCATTTACAAAACCTGTAGTTGCTTAAAACGTTAAAAGGAGAACTTGTGTGCTGGTGCCTGGAAGCCTAGTCAGATGTAGAGTGAGGTGGTGAGAAATGCAAAGGCTAACCATTGCCAAATAGTAACGCATCCCTCATCTCCGTAGGGAGTGCTGCTATAACGCAGCAGTTCAGGTCTTGTGCTGTAGCCACCTTTGAAAAACGTTGAACTTTTCTTGACAACCAGTCTGGCATTCAGAAGTCAACCACTTTTGCTCCAGTTCAGAATTAATGATTGCAGCTGAATTATTACTGAATTTTGGTACCTTTTTCAGACACCCTGTTCTACTGTAACCAGCTGCACACCTCTAGCTTGACCAACTGAAGAAAAAAAACATCATATAGTATCACCTAGAGATACTGCTCTAGAGTCAGAAATAAGCTATGCTGGCAGACAATGAGTCAGTGTCCAATGTCTGGAGTGCACTGTGCTGTAATCAGTGTTGTGGAGCCTTCACTGCCTTATGTACGAAATCCATGCATCTTATTTGATGGCAATGATTCTTGTTGATGTTGTTTGACTCTTGTTTTAATAGAGGCTTCTCAGCTCTGAGCTTGTACTTTCCAGTATGTCAGGTCAGAAACTTCCTCTCTTCCTTTTGCTGTACAAATCACTCTGGAACTGTTGGTGCTATCATTGCTGAGCGTTTATTATATCTATCTTAACTGGCAGACATAATCCATCTCGAATAAAAACTTTAAATGTTTAATTTTGTCTAGAAAAATTCTGATGTTGTTCTGTCAGCATAACATATGCTGAGATTTTCTTTAAAAATAACCATGCTACTCAGATTTTCATTACTTTTCTGTAGTAAACCACAAATACCAGAATTTCCTTTAAAATTGAGCTGTTACAAGGATTTCTGCTTGGCAAATAGAATATTAATTACCTCTCGACTCTCAGAAGGGGCATGAATCTTTTAAATACCCTCTATAGAAATTCACGTACCTTCTAATGCCCTCAGTAGGATTCTCACTTGATCTGGTTTCCAGCACCGTCAGGAGACTAGTTTTGCCTTTCAGCGGGGTATGCTGAGCTTTAACTGGGCATCGGAGGCCTGTCATGCGTTCGTTGGAGCAGACGTGACCATTTCTAACCAAAAGTATTAGCAATACTGTAGTAACTAATAACGCAGAAGTATTTCACAGCTGATACAAGCTTTGAGGACAGGAGTAAGTGAAGTGATGGGAGACATGGGGGCTGAGCAAGGAAGACAGAGAAGTGCGTGAAGTGTTCCTCACCAGAGTTAGACTCCTAAGGGCCTTCAACCTATTTAAAAAGGATCATCATTCATCAGCACCATCATCATTATCTGCTCGATCGGGAGGAGGAGGGGAGGGGTAATCAGCAAGAGATGATCAGCATCTTATCACTGAGCTCCTTCATTTCAGCGCTTAAACTGCAGGATTCTTTCTGGAGAGATAATTCATATTTTATCATTAAAACTGCTGATCATAACCTCGTTAATATATGGATATTGCTAGCACACACAAAAAAGCTAACATGATAAAATGTAACGCTTCTATTAAATTACTTAAACTAGTTTACCTCGCCTCGACATTATTCCCCTCCTCGCCGCTCCTCTGCCATCACAGACACTGCTTGTACATGGCACACAAAATCTATAAACTCTTTCCAGGAATACAAAAGCATTCTCTATGATGTTGATAAGAAACAGGACAGTCACTCTCCCCTGACATATTTGTTCTTTAAAAACAAATCAATGGTGCAGAGATTTGGCACCTGAATGCAGAACAACGGCTTGATGAGGCAAAGATTGTCTTCATTAAGGACATTAATATTCATAGAGAGTAGAAAATCTGACACAAGAGAGGACTCACTAACCTTTTCTCATATTAGATTTTTACTTCTTAACACAATTACAGTCCGGCAATGACTTAATTAATGCTGCTTTTTGTCAGACTGCTTTAAAGAGCTGTCAATTTGGTCCTGCAGAGGCTGTCAGTGAAAGAGAAAGACAGTCATCTAGGCTAAAAAGACACAGGAAGAAATTCAAACACTTAATAACATTCAAAGTGCTATGCAAAGTCACATATCAACCTGTATTAAGGAGAGTTTTTGTCTTTCCTCTCTTCCTACTTATGCTAATATTTTTCAGGTAAAATTGGGGCTGCCGCCACCTCTAATTCTGAAGTACACGGCAGAAAATGAAGAAGGGGGTCATCAAATCGAATGTATTTTAGTTTCAGAATATTAGGGATATCTCAAACCCTGTATGGAGAACAGAGGGGCTAAGAACTGCTCTAGGAATCCTTATTAAATGCCTGCCAAGGAAGGTCAGTCTCTGGTGTAAAAAGGCTTGTACAGTTGCATCTCCTGGTCCTCCTTCAACCTCTAGAAGCCAGGGAAGTATTTCATGCTTTTCATTTAAATAAAACGCCATGGAAGTAATCCTGCAAGGCTGGAGGATTCTCGAAAGACTGGTGGATTTTTAAGGTTGTTATGAAGTTGGTTCAAGCCAGCTTCACAAGTATGGTGAGGAGCAACTAGTTACTGTGGCTCAGCAGGTGAGTGGTAACTCACCTCCTTGCAGTCATTTGGCCTTATTTCATATAGCTGCTATAGGGAAGTATTGAATACATTCTTTTGACCTATGTAGAAAATTACCATGCAGCACTGGAACGAACCAGGTATTGGTGAGCTCTGCTTAGCTCAACAGGAGTTCACAATCTGCTTTTTTGCAACTATTTAAAATTAAAAAAAAAGCATTCATTTGTTTACATTGCACACCTCGGTTGCATTGTGTTGCACAAACAGTATGCTAAACCCAGCTTTACATCATGTGTGTCATTTAATTCTGTGGGGTTTGTTGACGTCTTTGAGTTTATTTTAATAAGTGCTTTAGGTGAATAATGTAAATAGAGTAAGAATGTTCTTTATGCCAGCACAATCAAAAAAAAAAAAAAGGCAAAGCACACAACAACTTCATGTTATATTCTAGAAGAATATATTTCTAGTAGAAACACCTGATTTACTCAGCACAGTTTGATCTCTGTCTGAAGAATTCTAGTACTGAGGACCATAGAAGTGACGTATTAGAAGACAATGCAGAAAGTCTGGAGATGTTTTTGACGTTGAATTTTAAATGCTAGATGCTACTTTCTGTGGTGAGTAATGCTTTTTAAAATGTCCTGGATGAGCATTGTTATCTAAACCTCCTTAGTGATGGGCATATTCTCTCTGATTGTTTCCAGCATTCCCTTCAGAGGTGAAAATGAAAGTAGTCAAGTAAATTGCTGCTAAAACTTTTATTGCTTATTATCTTATTTAAGAGACGTGTCTATTATTCTTGATACACATGTTGTGAATTGCATTATAATTCAGGTGGGAACTGAAACATCTGTCCAAACTAATGCTGTATTTAAGGGACTTGTTGGGTTATGGACCTCATGCAAGACTTGCTGTGCCATAGGCCTCTAAAATACAGCTAATAATTTCTTCAGGTTGGCAGTCTGTCATTGTCGTTCAAACAGAAGCATGGTTATGAAACTTCTTTAAAATATTCATTTTTTTATTTGAATTTCATTTCTGAAAAACTTTTCTGATTAGTTCAGCTTATAAGTTAATAATGTAATGTGGGAAGGGAGAGGTAAGCTTCTGTAAAGACATAAATACAATTAAACTTTTAAACTGTTTACCTTTATAAGCTACTTAAAATAAGGCACAGACTTTCCTCTGAAAACCTAGTACGAAGAAGTCTGGTGTTATCTTGGAGAACACAGACAATTGCCCTAAAATTATGCTGTTTTGAATATCTTTGTGTGTGTGTGTGTGTGTATGGAGGGGACTAGGTTTTATGTTAATGGGGCCACACCTACAAGAAATCTGTGTCTATTCCAAAATAAAAAAAAAAAAAAAAATCAAGGAAACATTTGGAGAACCTTAGAATTAGATATCATGAGTACACATTTTTTCCCCGGGGAAATGTTATTTGCTTCACAGAACAGAATCCTAGAAGATTTGGACTGAACTGAGTTGTGCAGTCTTAATATGACTGAAGAATTATCTTGTTGACAAGTACAGAATTATAGATTTGAATCCATTAGCTAAAAGGGTCCACAAACATTTGAATAATGGCCTTCACATTTTTTCCATTGGTCTATCAAACAAAGAATCCTAAAAAAAAAAATATATATATATATTTCTTAAAATCCTGTAGTTACAGTGTAAAGAGACTGAATTAAATTTCCCTGCTTTAAAGATAAGTAAGGTTTTTTTATTTTATATTGGAAACAGGCATTTTGGTCTGTGCTTCTACACTTAGAGCTGTATTTTTGGCAGCTGCAAAAGTATGGTATTTTGTAATAAACATAAATGTCTTCTACTTAAATCCAAAAGGAAAGCCATCAAATTAATTTGGTATCAAAGGAAGAGTTTAAATCAACAGTGTTTTAGTGAACGTTACTAACGGGGTTGGCAATATGTTGCAAAAGTAGAATAGTTCCCATATAAAGGGCCAGGTTCTCGTCTGATGTAATTCAGTGTAATTTCACTGCGGCATCTGAATTCGCATTCAGACTTGGAATGTTTTACCTTCTTGCATCATGCATTTACCACGTTCCAAAGCTGGCTATTCCAAAAATATCCTTTACATGATAAATTTGGTAAGGATGTTTTAGTTGTGATTAGTCTCATGCTGTAGCTGGGACCCACCATACATTAGCGTGGGGAAGCGTGGTTTCAGACATGAATTTCAAGAGAGTGTGAATGAGCGTATATTTGTGAACTATCCCCTGAAGTAGGGGATTTATTGCTTCACGGTCAAAGTATAATCTCCTCCTGTAGATGCAATATCAATATTCCAAAACAGCTTTAAAAAAAGAAAAAAGTTTAAGAATTTTAGGTTAGTTTAGAAAATTAAAATCCATATGGCTTCAGGTATTATAGGAGATTGATGTTACAGTGAGACACAGCTGAAGGCGGGGGGGAATATTTTTGATTTTTGATTCTTTTTCCTACTCATTCTTCTCCCCATCTTGCAGATCTTTTGTGGGTGAGCCAAATGTAATCAGGTTTGGCTCACTTGGAGGAATTAGGATGACTGAAAAGTATGCCAGATTTCAAAACAATTTCTAACAGTTTCTGTGATACTGTGTAAGCAACTGAAAATTGACATGTTGTGTTGTGCCCAAGTCAGCCAACTGCTGTCACTGAATAATTAGATTCTCTAGAAGAAGGGAAAGTTTTTTTTCTGAACAAAATTATTAGAAAATAATGTAGTAGCTATTTTATTTTAGGGATAGGCTCAAATCCTTCTGCTCTTGGAAGCAAATTTTTAAACATAGTTTGAATCTGGGCCCCAAAAGTATCTTTCATGTATTTTTATATATAAAGCTATAAATAAGTTGTTTGGGCATTTTTATGCCAATATGTATGTCACTTGCCCATGGAGAAGTCATTGTTGCAGATGGTTAATTAATTTATATTAGAAAAACAATATCATTTTCTTTAATTATTTTTATTTTATATGACACGTCAATTTTATGACTTGAGTTCTGATATCAGACATAGGTCATGATCTAATCATAGCTTGATCTGTCACAGCGTTACGACATTTGTGAGGATAGATATAGTGCCTGATTCCCCAGGAACTTCTACCTCTGCAAACTGATTATGAACTGGGGGGAGAACCGTTCTGCTTTGTTAGCCTTTATGTCCCTTTCTACTCTTCCAGTAGAAGTATAAGTGATAGCACATGCAATGGTGAAAAATTATGCTTAGTGAAATAATAAGGTAGTGCTATAGCCAGAAGAGACAGGTGAGGAATCCTGATCTGGTACAACCATACATAGTCAACATGCTCACTTCATGCCGTTGTGAATAATGTGGAAATGCTAACCTTGTCTGGAGGGGAAGATCTGGAAGACTGCATGGGTGAGATCCTCAGGGAATGGTTGCAGCTTGCATCAGCTGAAGACATAGCTAAATTATGATATCACAACAACTGCAATGAAATTGGAGTAATTGAAAAGAAAGGGATTTTTATTTTCTTTGCTCATGTTTTCTAAGCTGTCTTGTTCCTCGTTTTGGTAATTCTATCAAAAAGCAGCACAACTTAAAAAATTGCTATTTTTATCTCATTCTAAGCCTTATCTGATAGCACCTTCTCATCTATTCTATCTAATTGAATACACCCCTTCCAATTTTTTGTTTGAGTCATCTTTTCATAAGGATTCAGAGCAATTCTTAAATCTATAGAAGCTCTAGTTGCACCAATATTCTTAACAACAAAAAAGCCCAGTGCAAAAACTTATATGACAGCAATTAATGAAAAATATTTTTATTCGGAAAGTGGTTTTTTCTATTGGCCTAACTCTTGCCAGGGACTCTTTAGACTGTAAATATTTCAGAAAGGTGATGTTAGGGATAAATACTATGTATTTTTGAAACTTCTGCTCCTTTTGCTCCCATTAAATTTGGCTGCAAAATTCAGTTAATGTTACTGGAGGGGATGGAGGTAGGACTCTTCTTTCTCTCTTGAAAATACCACCCCTTTATTTCTTTAGATCCAGCTGTAAAATTCCTCATGCTTTTCTGGCACTATTACAAATGAGAGATAAATAATAAACAGTTTCTCCCAGGGCATCCAAAGCTACATATATAAATCTATATTAAATCCAAGGTTAATGATTGCTTTTCTGTTTTATTGGCTGCAGGGAGCACTTTCTGAAGGAAATCCTGTCTAAGTGGTAAAGTAGCTTTCTTCAGAGGTTCTTAAGCAAAATGAGACATTAAGTTTTGACCATCCTAGTCTGTAACATGTGATCAATGCATTGTAAAAGAGAGTAAAATGTATCTTTATGTATTTGTCAATTGGGAAAAAAAAGATCTTTTTTTTTTTTTTATTGCCCCCAAATTATTCTATATCTTTAACGTCCCTAATTTGACTTGATCTTGCAGAGAGAAGTGCTATACTTCTCATTAGTACTTTGCAGCTACCCCTTCGCCGTCTGAGGTGGAAGAAGCTTTAAATCATGTGGGAGAACGGGGAAGGGAAAAGAGAGAAAACAAGCTTTTTGAACCCTGTAATGTAAATTTGCAGACAATTATTCATTATTAACTGCCTGAAGCATCACACCTCTCTCACCTTTGCTGGAATGTCTGAACATTAGGGTAAACAACACACTGCTGTCTTATCATAATGCGGTCTGCTTCACTGCAGCAAGAACTTGTCAGAAACAGATTGTGATGTTGACTTCTCAATAGGGGAAAAAAAGGGCCTAAATTAGACTTCTATAAAAAGAATATTGCATATTTATTTCCACAATAACACCAAGGAAAAACGTTAGTCAAGAAGCAAGCAATTGGGTGAATAAATAAGCTTGTCTTTGTTCTCATCAATTAAGTTATTACATCAGTTGGAAAACCAGTGAATTATAATACAGATGTTTAATGAAACACTGCTGTGCCTATAAGTCAAACTCCTATTTTGTGGTGTGATTTTGGCTGCATAGTTTTGTGTGTGTTAAACCGTATTTATTAGCTGATACCCATTATTATTTTGAGCAAGGTATAATTCAGTTGTCAGGCTCCAGCTCTGGGAAGGAGATTTAATCAGTGAGAGCCCGCTTCGCTGCTGAGCATAAAACAATGCGGGTTTCATGAAGCAATCACACCAGTGTGAAAAAATGGGATTAATTAGTATTGTACAAGAACAGGCAGTATGCTCATTAAAACCTTGTGAGCTGCCTCTTGATAAACTGCCACTTGATAGGGCCGCATTAATGTGACAAGGCAAAGACTTTATTTCCAAATCCTTTCTGATTATATCTCACTTTTAAGTTACCTGAATTGACTCTCTAAGGCTTTTGGAATACAAAGATCAAAATTGCAGCAAGAGATCCCCAAGACACCTGGACAAAGGAGCCATGCTCAGATAGTAAGGCTTCAAAAGACAACTTTTTTTTGAACTCCCATTCAAACATAAATCAATAGCTGTACAATGAGGCATCTCCAAAGGTGGTAAATTTGCATTTACACTCAGCAGGTTGGGCTGGAACTTATTTGGCGATTAGCAGCTATCTAATGAATCCTGTATAATTCTGCGCCTATCTGCTCACCAAGTGCTTCGTATGTTTGTCAGTATATGAAGTCTTATGAATATTCTTACAGCTTCAAGTATGCTCTGAGGAAAGGGGAGAAAAAGGTAGGCACTCCCAGCTGCACATCTGTTTCTTATAGTTTGGCTTGGCCACTGAAGAACTTACGGTCATATTTCTTTTCTTATCCTTTCTTTTAGAAATGTTCACAAACTAAAAATGTAGATTCCCACTAGTGGACTTGTTTCTACGTGACAAAACATAATAGGAGATATGCCTGAATAACAACAGTAAATGTAGAATAGGATGTATTTTTGATCTTGTATGTTATTTTCCTTTAGGCATAATGTTTTATTCCTTTCTGAATTTCGAGTGGTTCTAATGATTTACTTGCACATAATCTTGGCTTTTTTTTTTCCTTTCCTTTTTGTGAATTAGTGGCCATAATGAAATTATATCTGAACTTCTAATAGTTAACCAAATCTATCAGCTATTTCATGGTGCTCCAAGATGCTGACTTTCCATGTAGCTTTAGCTGACATTGTATGTAAGGCAATTGTAATGCAATACAGTTACCTGTCAGCATATATTTGTAGGTGTGGAAAACGCCACTCAGAGAACAGAGATCTCGTATTCCCTGAAGCTTTTCCCAACTATTTTATTTTTAAGCAAAAACATCTTGTTAAATCTCAACACCCTATTAAAGTAATGTTATCCACCATGAAGTCTGAGTATTTGGTTACCAATTATAGATTGTTTGCAACTGTACAGGTGTAATCCCACCCACAGCTACCAGTGAAAGGAATCAGACTGGAGGCAAGGTACCTGAGCTGGCTAGATATGGATGAGTACAACGCTTTACAAAGTGATGTGTTGCAATATTATTAATTTAAACCCTTAGATTTCATTGTTGTGATCTGGGCTACATGATGCAATGCAAGATGACAGCCATTGAATTAATAGAAAATGGGATTCATCTCTTGAAATTTCACACAAAATAGAAGCAGGAGACAGACAAAATAAAGGGAGATGGATAGACAGACTGATAATACCACTAATACTTTTAAATTTAAACTGAATGGGTGAGATAATTTTAAAACACTAATGGTATTTATCAACAGTGTGATAGCAGAAAAAAAAAAAATCACACTCTTTCCCTCTTTCTCTTTCTCCCTTTCATTGATTGCTTTGTTGAGCAAGTCAGTGAATATTTTACACTTTGTTTCTTTTATTTTAGCAAATGAACTGCCTCGAGCTAATGTAGTGTAAGTGGAAATTTCAAGCACCAATGTCTACTGCATGATCCAATAATAGGAACTTTCTTTCCCTCCTAGCTCTGTAACATAGTGTAGCAGCAAATTCCCCGATGCCTCCAGGTAGTCACATGCCTGATTTATGATTATAAACTATAGCTCTGGAAGAGGTTAGCTAGGGTAGTTTAAATCATTGCTTTTTCTCTAATGAACTGGGGTCAGGGAGAAAGTATTATATGCAACAGTCTTGTCTGGTTGTTACTTATGCCCTACATACTACTCCTCTATGGTTTGGGTTGTGATAGTGTTTTTACATAATTTTGTTAATGCCGTATCAGTAAACCATGTTACTGAAAATTGTGTGAAATGAGTTTTCCTGCCATTATGTATCATTCATTGTGGTGCAAATTGGAGCCAAGTACTTATTTCTAATGTGGTATAGACCACATCAAAATGGATAAAAAAAGACAATGTAAAGATGGGTAACAACCACAGGTAGTATAAGGGGTGGCTTCTTTTCCCAGTAACAAGATATTGTAAGGTTGAACGCCGTTCTTGTCTGATGTCTGATATCTGTATCAGACCATTGTATGAGTATCTAAATAGAATGAGATGGATATGTTAAAAGATTCCCGAGATATGCAAATATAGTAATATTCAAGATATTTTCACAGATGAGTGTGGAAACTGATTCCAGACTAGTGTTATTAATCTGTCTAAGAATTCATGGAAGGATGGGATTATTGTGTAAACCCAAGGTACCCCTTATGTAGATCAGTCTTGTGTAAATAGGACTTACTCAACAGATGACCGTAAGTCTTACTGACCTTGACAACAGCACTATGATTATATTTTCGTATAAATAAGCTCTTTTCAGGCAATTTTCCCCAGTGGATTCAGTATAGATGCACTTTTTCTGGCACAAGGCCTGTTAACCAATTTTTACTTTGAAGTCCATTATTTATAACCATCTAAAAGACACTAGTATTTGACTTTCTTTCTGTGCCACTCACTAGCTTAATGGAGTATCAGATGCCTAATGCATGCTCCCACAACTCTTGTCGTTCAAGTGCATCAAAGCAACTGATCATGTCACCCTCTTCCTAAAGTAACCCATATTTTGGAATTAGTGAGGTAAAATTCTTCCTGTTGGCAACTCTTCATATCACAAATTCAAAATGAAGGCTTTGGGTAGTAGAGATCTCTCTCTAGTAGCCTTTCACCTATGCAGAAACATTAAACTTTGGATGTCTAGATCTAGAAGGATTTTTAAACAGACTATGAAAGGCTATTTTAATAATCTAATAGTATTTGCATGTGACTTTCTTCTGTCAGCTAAAGCTTCAGGCAACAGAAATACATGGGTCTGGGTCTTGCCTGTTCTTTCACATCTGAGGTCCAACATTGATAGAAGCTATACATGATCCGCTATAGTCCCTGGATTCTTTTATATAGAATTGTTACTCAGCTAGTTATTCCCTCATCCCGTACTGTTGAATGTTGCTGCCTACAAGAAATTTGATGCACCTGTCCCTTTTGAACAACATCCTATTTTTCGGATTACTTCTCTGATTTGTCATGATCATTTTGAATTCTAATCTTGTCCTCCAACATACTCACAATTTGATGCTGTCTGCAGATGTAATAAGCATAATCTATTCTGTCAATGAGGTCACTAATGAAAATATTGAATAGTACCAACCCCAGTCCCCTGTGGGACCTCACTTCATACAGCCTCCCATTCTGGCCATGAACCTTTGGTAAATACTCTGAGTACAGTTTTGAAACTGATTTTGTACCCTATCACTGTTTTATCTGAACTGTGTTTCCTTAGCTTAAGTACAAGACATCTTATAGCAATGAGACATTTCTCTAAAAGTTAATGATATCTATTGTTTTCTGTCCAGGAAACCTCCTTCCTTGTAGAAGAAAATTAGATTGGTTCAACAGCCAATCTTCAAGAACAAAATGTCAAACTTCTCTCATTGTTCTCTTTACAGAATACAGATTATTTGTTTCAGAGTTTTCCCAGAAATTTAAAAAAAAGGAACTCCTTTATAATCTCCAAGTTAGTTTTTTCCCATTCCCTTGTCTTTTGTCGCTTCACCCATTCTTTGATATTTCTCAAGAATAAATATTAATACCACTGAGCTTTAGTCCTTTAAATAACAGAGGATGATGTGGAAAGGAATACAAAGCAGGTAAATGATTCAAAAAGATCTAAATTGTCCCAATATTTTCTAACCTTTCTTATCAAAAACTACAGCCTTGTGGTGACACTGTCTTCGTAATGCAACCCACTGCCAAAAAAGCAATAAATACATAGGCTATCCTGAGGATATCTGCCAATGGCTTCCTCCACCTTTTTGAGTTGAAGCAAGTTGAAAAGTTAGCGCAATCCAACTTCACTTGGACTTCCTTTCACTAAATTAGAGTGATTTCTTTTTATAGTTTGTCATTTGTATATCAGTTTGTACCTTGGATTTTCTTATTATGTACCTTGGACCTTGCCTGGAGAGCTACTCTCTCATTAGCTTTGGAGTGTGTGTGTGTGCCATTTTTTCATTAAAGGTTTTGTGCACCTAATCTTTCTGCTTTGGTAATTTAGGGAGGTTCATTCAGTTGAACACTGATCCATCTATAACTGCTGCCTTTAGAAGACCCCAGAACACTTGCTCCTGGAGGTTGAGTGTCCTTATTGACTATCTGCTGTTTCCTTCATTTCCCCTGAGTTTCTGGTATGCATGTTGGAGACAAGTACTGAGGTTGGATGGACCTGAATTTGATTCAGTAGCTCTTGTACCAATCTGCAGAAAAGGGGAAATTCTGAAGAGCTGTTCCTTCCCCCACCTTACCTCTTGTCAGGTGGTGGTCTGACACATTGCACTCCTTCAGAATTACAGCTGCTCCATCAAAGATTCAATTTGGGCCCTCTGTGTAGCAGTGAGAAATATTTCTCTACTGTAAATCACTTAGTACAGAGAGAATCCTCAAGTTGTTTTCATGCACAATCATACAGGGACCTAATTTTCTGTGATGGCTGCTTCAGTTATTGCATCACAAAAATTTCTCACTATGGAGCAGCAGGTTTCATTCATTCCATCACCACCTATAAATAAGGGTTGTGACTGGAATAGGTCATGAGAGTTACTCCTGGGAAGACCACATATCATATTATCTGTGAAGAAAATGTGTTTTAAATTGCATTCTTCTAACTACATCTTGGTTGCTGCATAGTTCATTTCTGAGCATGCTAAACGGCATTCTTAACACCAGTGATACAGCACAGAAAATCATGATTCAAAATGCTTATAGAATCATAGAATAATTTAGGTTGCAAGAGACTTCTGGAGGTCATCTAGTTCACTTGGGGAAAGTATCAGTTGACACTTGAGAATTGTAACATGCCCCAGAGATTAGATTAGTGGGAATCTTTTAAAGTCTGCTTAAGTGCCAGAACTCTTTCGGTATGGCATTGAAATCAATAAGTTATGTAGTTTACAGTAAGAAACTTATAGATGTTTCAGTTCACACTGTTCTACGTGCACTTTTGAGGAAAAAAAAAAAGTCTATTTAGATAGATATTACAAACTGAAATTCCTAAATGCCAAACTAGTCACTATTTTTCCCAATCTTGGAAAAATGTTTGCTTGCATGCAGTAACAGACCAACATGGAAATTTTTCAATTTAGTCTTGATATCAGCTGACTTTATCATAATGACTGTGAAGGAAGACAGTGGAAGATTGCTGGCTACAGTGTGTGTAGACAAAGCAAAAGAATATGTGAATTAGGTGTGCTTTCTGTCTCTGATTTGTCCTGTTGGGTTTGGAGCTTTTACTTTTGAGATTTTACTTCTGAAGCTGCCCAATTATCTCATCTAACTTGTGCATTGTGATCCACCTGATCATAGAAAAGCATGCTCAATGCTTGGAGGGACCTTTTTCCAACTTTTCTGAGGCTATACTCCGCAAGGCTGTTCTGTGTGAGCAGGAGTGGCAAAGGCATTAACTTGTATTGAGCTCTGAGCAGCATGATCCCTTGTTCCCACAGGTTCTCCATGCAAGCCAAGCAGAGAAGAGCCAACGCTTCTGGGAACTTGGAAAAGGGCAGGAGCAGCCCTATATGCATCCATGGTGCCACAGAAGCCACTTCTGTCTGCGTGCGCAGCTGCTAATTTCCTAACCCAGGTCTCAGGTAGGACATCTTGTGATGAAATATTTGCGAAGTAAGTAAAAATGATTAGGGAACATTTTAAAAGGTATACACAAAGGTAAAATGCAAGTGTGCGCATTTGTACGTGTTTCCTTGTTGCTAGTTGCAGCAGTACCTCAATGTCATTCTTTTAATATGCTTGTACATGCAAACTTGTCGTACGATGTGGTTATGTTACCCTTGACTTCCAGCTGCACTACAATTCTGGTTGCTATTATTTTAAATTATGTGTTTCTATATAATGGTCTGCGCAGAAGAAAAAAATAACACGTTATCTTATATTAAGCAATCAACATTCACAGAACTTGAGCATCTTTGTTATCCTTTATAGTTATCCTTATGTTTATAACATAAAATATAAATTAGCATTCTCAAGTTACATCTTTGAGGGCCTGCCCTTTTTCTTTCTGCTAGTCTGAGAAAAACTTCAGCAGTTGTCATGAAATAATCTTGTGTGTTAATCTATTGTTTCCATCTTGAAAAATGCAAAATGATTCCCTTAAGAAGAAATCCTTATGATACTCATTTAAAAGGAGCGAAAGGAAACCATCCAGAATTTTAACCACTCTTGAGTTGACAAGGTAGAGAATGGAGTTGGGTCTCATTGTCATATTTTGCAGCTGATGCTACACCATTAAGTTTAAGTAAATTTAAAAATCAAAGCTGTAGTTTGTAATTTAATATTGACATAGTCCCTGGCATTTTGACTTTGCCAATCAGCCAGAGTATTTCAACAGCTACCAGAAAGATAATTCTTGCATGGTTTGGTTACAGAATTAAGCATGTTAGATGGCTATTCTCTGCAATATCAAGAAATGGACATGTCAGTAAAGTATGTTGTCTTAAACCACAATGGCTCATCTGATACAGTATAGGTGATGCTTCTAGCATTTTATGGACAATACTTTTTAAAAAATAGAAAAATAGTTCTGTAGGACAATGTTACCTAGCTAAGGATGCTGAAAGAACTGAGAGATTCAGATACAAGCACTCAAATGCCAGGCTAAGCCTGGGATAGTGTTTGTACTAGCAGTCAAAATAATCACCAGGTGATTAAGGTCTTCTCTAACAAGAAAATTGCATTGTGGATCTCCTGGACTCTGGAGGGGATTCACTCTGCCAGTGTTTTGAATAATAAGTGGGCTGGTGATGTAATATATATTCTGGAACACTTTGTCCACATGTTATCGGAATGCCCGCAATGCGAGAGTTATGGGAAATATATCATCGTCCCTAGACTGGAGTTTATACAGAATATTACTCTGCCATAGGATCCCTTTATCTACATTCTAGATGGCCTGACAATGACTCCCCAAATGCCTGAAGCCAATTTAAAAAGGATACTAAGAGCACTCTAATAGCTGAAGTTATTACTACTAAAGTGTAAATCAATGCTGTGTACGTTCCAAGGAGGAAGAGCGGGTCCGAATGAGCTTTGTCTTAATGGAAAGAGTATTTTAGACAAATTCTGCGTATGTGGGGGCAGATTCTACATGTATGGCGCCATATTCTGCAGACAGGTCTACAGACTTCCCCTTTTCTGTAGTGAAAGGTGAATTTACTCAGCTTAGAACAAACCTACTCTGTTGCTATTCTTTCTTAAGATTGCATTAACCTTGTTACTTTTGCTAGATAGGCACTGAACGTGAGACTAAGCTGGGCTGCATATAGAAGGCAAATACGTGTGGAGCAAGAGAAGGGACAGAAGAACGTAACGCTGCACCCCTCATCTCACCTGTCCTCTGGGTGCTGCACCCAGGCTGGTGTAGCGCAGCGGTACCCAGACCCCACCAGTCTTCCCCCTTCTCTCTCTCGCTAGCCCTTACCTCCTACTCCTCAGGCTCTGGTACAGTACTATGCCATTTCTACTAGCAAATATTTCTTCATAATTTTAGCAGTGATGAATAGATCTGTCAGGCACTTTTGGTGGATTGTATGCTAACATGCACCAAAAATATGAGTTGAGGTCATGGGCTGTGCCTGGTTCTGGGGCGTAGGTTTTCTCACCCCTGATTTATATACAGCAATCTTATGACAGCCACTTTAGTCAAAGGGGATGTAAATCTTTTAATTTCTGCTCATCTTGAGAAGATTCTGTACTCTGAATACCATGGATTTTTAGGGATTACTAGTGGGGGCCCAGTTCTGGATGTGATTCTCTATTGTCTCCAGTTATCCAGAGATAATCAGATATTAGAGAAGGTTGGAAATTGGTCTCCTATTAATAATTAAAAAAAAAAAGTGATAAAAGACTCTGATCTTGCCAGTGTCATAAGTAATGTCACTTAGTAAAGTGACTGGCACTAGCTGTAGGCTCAGATATGCCAATTATAATTAAAGCCATTATTTTCAAATACAGTTCAGTTTATTCCTGGTGAAAAGTAAAGAGAATTTTAGAGTGACAAATCTCTCTGGAAAATGCAAACTTGATGAAAAGGCTGTGTTTTTAGAATGCCTGTATAATTCAGTTTCAGGTTTGAAATGAATATTATGTTAAAACATATTCTTTAAAATGGGTGTTGACCAACCTAACATACTGTACAACATTAGAATATGTATGTGCCTGTCAGAATCGTCTTGAGAAAGCAAAAGATGACTTACAAGGCAGAAGTGACATTTAGTTCTTGGATCAACAGCCTTCAAAAATTTGTAGTATGGCTTTTGGAAAGGTACCGAAACATTATCCATTGCAAATCTGATGCCCGTTCACAGTTTCCTAGAAAGATATCCAAATTGCCACCTATTTTTGAGAATTAAAACCAAAGATGGTGCTCTCAAAAAATAGAGACAGTGAAGCTGTGTTCTTTTTCAGGCAATTGTAGTCTGATAACAGATAGAAAAATGTTGATAAAAGTGAGGGTTTGGTTATTTACTCGCAGCAATGTACAGATAATGGTTGTATTTTGTAAAGCTGTATAACACACTGAGACACCAGTCACCCTTGGTGGGTTTCTTCCCTAAAACGAATGGGATTCTCAGAGAATGACCATAGCAGAATATAAAACACAGCCACGAAGTAGCTCCCCCAAGCAGCAATTCATTCCTGTGAAGGCAGCTTTAAGCTCGGGACAAAAGCTACAAGGAGTGGAAGGTGTGCGCTATATCAGGCACTATCCCAAATGCTCCGAACCCTCTACCCCAGGATATGTTCCGGAGGAACAAGCAGTTTGGGACTGCAGCTGCTCTGAAGATGCAGCTCCTGTCATTGGCAACCTGGAACTGAAGGTTAACTGGCAGATGATGAAACAGAAATTTTGTCACTGACCTTTGCCTGCTAATGAGTACGCCAGTCCTGCTCAAATCCAGTGGTAGTTAGTGTTTCTTTTATTCTGGCCTTCTTTTAGATCCATTTGCACAAGGTGATGGTGCATTTGTGCTCTCAGGCATTTGTTCAAATGCCTGCCCTACTGCTGGCCACCAGAGATTACCCTGAAAACCGACTACGGTGCAGTGATCTGAGGTCTGATGTTAACATAAGGTAGAGATAAAATTCCTGCTTGCACTGCAGGCAACCGGGATCTAGGCAAGAAAAGTTGCTGTAGCTGAATTTTTTCATTCTCATCTACTGCATTGGGCAGCTATTTTGTCGTTGTTGTCAGTCTTAAAATCTTGGCTTTGTTTTCTGCCCTGTAATCTTGTGTTGATGTCCTTTATGTTCCCGAACCCTCTGTTTAAAAATGTTTCCATTTGATATGATTAATAGCTCTTGTGAGTGATCTCTATTAAGGACTCAGAGCTCAATTTCAGATATTTTTGTGGTGCTTCTGGTGGGCCTTGCTGGGATAAATTAAGCCTATTTTTCCCCTGATTGCTTCGTTGGATCTCTTTGTAACTTCACCTTGTATTCCTTTCTGTTCAATACTTTTCAAAGTACTGAGAGTTTAAAGAGGTACAATAAATCCCAGATCAGTTTTTAATGACCATGGTAAGCCTGCTTGTAATATGTCAGTAAGCTGAGCCTAAAAGCCAATGGGGAATAGGCCATTTCTGCCTTAGTAATTGCCTCCACAGAAAGATTTATAATGTCATTATCTGAATCTACAAGAAATAACTCATAGAGCTGAAATACCCTAAAAAAATATTACAATTCTCTCAAAATCTAGTCATTCATAAATGCTAAATCATAAAACTTTTTTCAAGATGTTTTATGTTAAAAATAAAACACAGTCAAAATATAAATGTACTTTTCTTAATCAGATTCTTCGTTCTTTATGTATCTGTTTTCCGTGCTGTAGTTTGGGCAGAAGAATGGTGCAGTGCACAGCCCAGATCTAGCACTGCGCTGCTGAAAACACAAATGAGTACTGAAAAACCACAAAGAGGGAAGAGCATTCCCAGTCATTTTTCTTTATTTGTGTATGATTCCAGGGGGGAAGAGGGTTAGTTAGCACCGCAATAAAATTAATTTTAGCAATAAAAATCGCTCCCCCCTTCTCCTTCCACCATTTTCCCATGAAAAGCCACACTAAATGTCCTGATAAATGTACTGTGGTACTGTTTTAAGCCATTTCAGCCAGCTTCCTTTGCCCTTAGCATTTCCCAATCAGAAGATATCATTCATTTCTTTCAAAAAGCAGGAAATGTACTCTTCAATTTGTCTGGTGTTTAAGTGCTAGAATTACCATAGCTACCCTCATCTTCTGATGCTTTAATACACTGTGAGATTTATACTAATTTCAACCAGACTATATTCTTCAGTGTAGAAAGCTTGTACACTTAAAAGGGCACTGTCAGCGTGCTTTTTTCTTTTTTTTTTTTTTTTTTCCATGAGCTCCTACAAGCAAGGACCTGATTTCTGTTTCCCTGAAGATTTTGAAATTGTTTTACTTTTTTCATGTTGTTTGTCCTGTGTCCACGTGAGCTTGATTATTGCTTCTGAGTGGTTTTGCCATGGCTGCTTTTTTAAATTATTTTTCATTCATTGTTTAAATAAGTATTATTCACTGACATCTCTGGAGATGTGTTGTAATGCAGTTGCTTCAACTCAGTTCCTAAAATCACTGGAAGGTTTCTAGTCCGATTCTTCACTGGAGTTCAAATTAAACTTTTTTCAGGGTCCAATATCTGCTCTTAGACTGTAAATTATAGAGGCTAACACCTTTTTAAAGTGTGGCAGTTCTGTTATTAACTTGAATAGGTCCAGGATTTCATCCCATGTCCCATACACTTCAGAGCACAGACATATCTATAAGTAATAAATTATTACTCATTTCTAGTGAGCATTATAAACTTTCAGGCTCTTTGCCCCAAAGAAATGGGCTACCTGAAACAGAAATTATTTCCCAGTCAGGGCACTCTGGTCTTCATAACGTCACCTGAATCTAAGAGGTCTGTGGAAAATGATACCGACACTTTTATTTCCTGAGTTTAAAAATTATTTATAAGCAAACAAATGTGTGTTTCTGCCTCTGGATGTGTATATCCAATTCTTATCAATATCAGAGGGAATATTCCTTTGCACGGAGATCAAAATACATTGTAATAAACCTATCATCTGTGAGACTCTACTGTATGCTTTGTAGCTTTACTTTTAAATCTTTCCCTGATTTCTGAGGCAATGTGATGTGTACTTTTCAGCACTGAGATCTGTGAAGAAGTCGATGACAACTAAATGAAACTGGAATTTTGGAATGGTCTGTCTTAAGATGATGTGTTTAGAAAAATAAAATAAGAATCGGGTCTTCTATAAAAGCTTATTTTCCTTAAGAGCTGCTGCACACTGAGTACAGTCAGATTTATAATTTGAAGTAAACTTGATTCATTGTTGATCATTAGCTTTTAAACCTAATCTGGATTGAGATCAGAGTATAGCAAGTAAAATAAAAATCCTTGCACTGAATCTAAAAGCCTGCGAAGAAATTGCAGTTGATGCAAGGTGACAGTCTGGACTGAGCTGTCTTGGGCCACATCCTTAAACTGGAGGAGTACAAATTCGCTTTCATCAGGATTGTTGATAATAGGATTGTAGCAGAGAGAACCTAACCACAATGAAGGATGAAAGAATATCAAAATATCCTCTTGCTCCTTCTGTTAGAAACTCATCCTGTAAGAACTAGGGTGAAATAATGAATTGAGGTTGGTGAGGATTAGTCTCTGGTTATTCACTTGGTGCCATGCTTCTTCACTATTGTATGTAGCAAATGTTTCCTGACAGGCTAACTAGGAATAATAAAAGGATAAAGGACTCTGGTGACATACTGAATGTTACAATTGTTATTCCTGTCCTCTAAATGTGGTTTACCTTTGGCAGTGTCAGAGGTGACTATTCTCGGAGCCCAGGCAAACAGAAAGATGAGCTGCTTGGGATAAGTGTGCTCGCCGCTGCTGCGCTCAGTGCTGCTGTCCTGCAGTGTCTGCCTGTGTGAAGTCCCATTAAAGTTTATAAAACTGTGAAAGTGTAAAGTGTGGGGGCTTGTCCCTTTACAAGACTTATTGGAGGGGTGGGGAGGAATAGTTTTTATTCTTTCTCCTGTCGTGAAAATAATTAGGCAGCTGTTTCATCCTTACTTTACACAAGGCACATTTTTCCATGAGATCTTTCAAGAATGATTAGCCACTGTCAAAGTGATGATGTTGCAACTGCATAGATGAACTTTCTTAGTATCTGATCCATTTGCAAGTCTGGATCCAAAACATCTCCTGAAGTTGGACTGCTGACTCAAAACAGCGTGGCAAGGGTGTAGGCATGAGTGCTCGTTTCTGTCTTGTGAGGTAGATGTGCGTGCTGGCTTCTGTGCGACCTCGTTTCTTCTGCGGCCAACATGAGAATTTGGACATATGCATGATGCAGTTGTTAAATTAACATACTTTTCCTTCTCACAAGATGTACTGTGCAATTCCTAACCAGCAATTAGAGGATAAGGTCTTACATTACAGTCTGCCTTATATTACAGACTATCGTGCTACTGATATTTTTCTTTACTGCCGTCCCCTTTTTTTAATCCAAGGAAGTGAGAGTTGCAAGCACAAGTCCTAGATCAGAAGTCTCTGATGGTAAAGACTGTATCTTGCCTTAGTAGCATGTTCTTCACCAAGTAAGAAAAACGCTGTGCCTCCTCTAAGAAGTGCCCTGTTTTTATACCACATTGCTTCAAAGAGAACGATGAGTTCACGGGGCCTCAGCACTCATGACACCTGTGCAAGAAGACAGTGCATATTTCAGGACAGCTGATGAATGCTTCCATAGCATTTAAGTAAAAACTTTTATTTTTTCCAAAAAAAAAAAAGTGTTGAATTTAGTAAATTGCATCACTGTTAGTGCTGTGAGGAAATGCTTTAGTCTGTACAACTGGAGTAGTTAATTATGGGTGAGAAATCTCATCATGAGACATTGAGAAATGGAAAAAGGACCCAAATAATTAATAAACATAGTTATTTCATTTCAGGTTCCCCTGAAGAGGATAGTTTAGGAGGGAGGCAACTAAGTAAAATTAGGTTGCTTGTAGGAAACGTTTAATCTAGGAAGGAAAGCTAGAGACAGACAAACCATTACAGGGAAGGGCAGACAACGTGCACGTACTTAAATTCCTTTGCTGTTATGGGTCCTACACAGTTAACAAATAGTTTGTTCTCCTTTCTTTTTCATCGTATCAGACAAATATAAACATGTGCAAAAAATTTAGGTGAATAGTTTAAGGTTAAATAAACTTTGAATTATTTAGACACCACAAATGTGTTCTAGGTATTTTAAGGACCTTATTGCTATCTGGCTTCTAATTTTGCATGCAACTTTCCATTCTCAAAACTGACTGCACCAACAGAACTTGAGTTTGGATAAATTACTCTGATATTGGCCCATGTGTAATATATGCTAATGAAATATAAGCATACAGGTCAAAAGAGAAATATTTAATGGGGGTGTTTACCAGTTTGTGATGGGAATGGAGAGCTCGGAATATACCAAGGCAGAGTAGTTAGTTAATCTGTCATACACATAAATCAGCTACACTCCCTCTGCATTTCTAATTGTCTCCCTAAAAAGGTTTTAGTCAACCCCTTAAAATGATGATCACACAAATGTGTTTTTATATCGCCTGTTTGCTTTTAGTTATGCAAATTTGTTCAAGAGAAACGATGTACTCAAAATGCTCTAAAATTTTTAAAACCTACAGATGTCTGGTGTGAGAGAATGTTAAAAAAAAAAAAAAAAAAAAGGTAATGCTCTCCAGCCAGATATGGGAATGTACTGATTTGGGGTTCAAGGCTGGTTCCAGGTATAGGTAAAATAAGGCGTTGGTCAGGGCAGGAACAGGGGTTGGCGACAGTGACAGTATTATGGTCTGTCTTTATGATATTCTTCAGGCATCCCATTTCAACAGTAACTTGCTATGGAAGTGAATTAAGTTAGATTGACTGAAGGCTGCTTTCATCTCTGCAGTGTGTTTTTTTTTTTGTTGTTGTTGTTATTCAATTAATTTTTTAAAAATAGTAATCAAAATGAACTTTCCAGTGTGCCTAGGTCACTTTTGAAAAAGTGAATTAACCCTCTAAATAACTTAGGTTTAGCAATGGTGGCTAGAGCAATGATTAAACAGCTTTGGAAAATCTGGACCTTCCTTCTGGGGGTAAATGTTGTCTTTGACTGCTTGGGTATTCAGCAAGCAGCCACTGCCCTGGGATGGTGATCCTAGTTTTGGCCTCAGACACAATACAAATGATGCTATACTTGAAAAAGAAAAGATTGTTGTATGGTCTGTCACTGTTCAGGACATATATCTTGGAAGAAATCTTGTTAGGCTTGGAGACTTTAAGATTAGGCATAAAGCTTTCAGTCAGGATCTTGTGTATTTGACCTTCACACTTGTCTTTCACAGCTGTCACTACAGTAGATTCACAAGAATTAAACTGAGTGCAGCTCTCGCTGTATCTGGAGATGCAGGTAGGGGCAGGCTTCAGGAGACATCTCTGTCCGTGCTCTCAAGTGGCACATTCATGTCCACCAACCCAAGAGCGTAGGGAGATGGATTTTGCATGAGTCCGAGCTTGCCCGTGTAGATGTACCTCTCTACTTGATCATGATGTTTAGCACTGAAAGCCAAATTTAGCAACATATCTGGAGGCTTACATTACTTTCACTATGCTAAGCCTATGCTTTGGCTTGAAAAGGGCCTCAGTATACCTGGCATCTTCCACAAGCACTAAATTAACACACAAATACTGAAGAAGGATGTAAAAATCAAAACTCTGAATATGATACAGCGATTTTATAGAGTTCTGCATTGCCTTAAATCCACTACAGAGCTCCTGATCATGTCAGTGGGCACTATATGGCCCATCGTTTGTCAGACCATTTAAATTCCGTGGCTTAGCACTTAGTCTTTTGGAAAACATCCTGCACAGTTTGATTTACAGCGCTGTAGAGCTGATTAAAAAGTCACTCGTTAAAAAGGTATGTTTTATTATAATTGCTAAATATTTTTTGGTGTGGTTAGTAGGTTTCACCTTTAAAATGATGTATGCATGCTGGCTCTTCTCCCAAGCTGTCGCGTTAGAGCCACTGGCTCTTAGATTTGTACTGTAGTGGCAGAGGCTTTGCAGTGCTTTGAATTTTCACATGCTTTCTTTTCTCAAGTAGAGGAATATCAGCATATTCTTCTGGATAGGGTGGAATTTGGGAACCTGGCTTTCGCTCCTAGGTACCAGTTTCTTCTCTGAGCTGGGAGAAGCTATTTAACTCCTCCCCTTCCCTTTCACAATAGCTGGAATCGGACCTATCTGTCACAAAATATTCTGAGAGTCCTGTATAAAAAGCACTACACAACTTCCAACCAGTTGATGATCGTAAGATTTAATTTACCAAACACTGAAGCTGGTCTTCCAAGTAACAAAAGAGAAATCTTCGTGTAATGGCATACACACTCCTTATTTCTGTGCCTACCTTCTGCGGTGATCTTGGCACGTTTTTTTTCTTCCTCCTCATCTTTACTCCTCAAAATGGTGGTGGTTCTTGTGCTGTGTTCTTCTGTTTACAGCTGGATTCATGGAAGGAAGATAACTCTTAGTCCAGATTTTCTTCTTGGCTCTACATATGTCCCATGACTTACCAAAGCTCTTAGGATCCCAAAGCTTTGCCCAGAGGGTCTGCTTAGATGTAAATGGTGTCCTGCTCAGCAAGATACTGCGACACCCACTTTTAGGCCAGTGCATCCTAAATATCAAAATTGGCACTTTCTGTTTTTTGCTGTCATCATAATCATCAAGTGTCTTCTGTGTCAGGGCAGCAAGCTGCATCAGGAAATGGGTTGATTTAAAAAAAAAAAAAATGATTGAGGGAGGGAAAAAAATTGTTATCACAGTGTCATCACTGCAGTGACTTGCTGCGTGTACTACATGGATGGAGACAGTGGGATAGGATAGACAGGGAAGATCACAAGATAACTAAGCTCATTTGAAACAACAAATCCAGCCACGGCTACAACTGCGTAGAAAACATGGAGAGCACTTGCCTGATCTGTTATAGATGTGCTAGAGGGAGCAATACGGTGATCTGCTTTGCAAAGTGTGGATAAGGTCTGAGGGCAATCACGAGAAGAAGGAAACCAGTCTATTTGATAGGACTGAATCTGGGTTTCTAAGTGGGTTTCATGTCAGGGGACATCCCTGAAGAAGCAATTTCATAGCTGAGCTGGCATTTTTAACTCATCTCAACTCTTGACTTGAAGTCTGCAGTCAGCCCCACAATATCATCTTCGGAGTAAGATACTGCTTTTCTAGCAGAACAAAAGAACCATTAATGACACCAATTAACCAGTGTAATTCTCATTTACACCTCTTTATTACCTTCCACACACAGTATGTGACACATTATACATCCCATTAATTGTTAACATACACGCAAGTCAAGATCTTTTATTATACTGGGTCATCTATCATTGATACAGAGATATAGATATTTTATAGCTGAGCCAACTAACACTACTGTAGAGCAGAATCTATAACCATTTTCACATCAAATCTGATTGTGTTATTAAGCCCTTTAGAAGTGCTTAGTATGTAATTTGGCCTCCTCCCAGAAGGTATTTTAGAGGGTAACAAAAAAGTGGGATTTGGGGTAAGCTGTATTCATTTTGTGGTTTGGGGTTTTTTGGGGTTTTTGTTTTGTTTCTGTTTTGTGTTGGTTTTGTTGGGTTTTTTAAAATTGAAATTATTTTTACCATTTTCTGTTGCACTGTAAATTCCACTTATCTAAAAAGCATAGTAATTTTTTTTTTTTAATTAACTGAAAACATAGAGGAATTAGTGAAGGGGCAGCATTTAAGGGGAATCTAGGTGGGAATTTTTTTTTTAAAGTGCTAATGATTTTGCATTTTCAAAGGACAGAAAAATCTAAACTATAATGTAATAGGTATAATATGCTTTTCTTATTCCCAGCAGAACTCCAGTTATCAGTGGACTACATATTGCCCACAACTACTGACATTATTTAAAATTTTGAAGCTTGGTTTAGATACCTGGGTTGCACGGCTATTCTTGTGTACTCTGATCTTAAATTCCAAATGTATTTTTCTCTCTTCTTGCTTTGTAAGAGACCTCCACAGCCAATAGAAAATTTGTTTGCTCTCTAGAGGAAAAACAAAATTACATACACAGGCTATGTTTTTATTTTCTAGCTCTGACCTCGGATTTGATTCCTGGTTTCTCTTACAACACGTAGTTAAACCTGTAAGCCTTGCACGCAGCACTCCTTGTCTTGGGTCTTGAAGCCCTTGTAGCTACTGCAGCAACCTGCTACGCAGCGTGGGCGGAAGGGCTTGTCGGTGCTGAGAAGGGGCTCTGCATGCTGCTCCTGGTTACTTCTACTGCCGGCCGTTGTGTCCCCACCAAGGCTACAGCTCAGCTGCCCGAACGCTCATCCTCCACACTGTGATTCGGGAGCACTGACTAACAGCACCATCTCCCAGCCAGGACCGATGCGCTGCTGCCAGTCTCCCAGGGAGCTGCAGCAAAGGGGCACTCATGCAGAATGATTTTTGGAAGCAGCTACTAACTGTAGCACTCCTCAGCTGAGCCTGGAGACTAACCGGGTGAGTGCTTTTCCTTCTGCTTTGTTCCTGAGAAGCATCAGTTAACAGCACCCTTCCCAGACAGAAGTAGGACCTGCTTCTTAGAAACCAAGCAGAAACAATTTTTTAGATTTGAGCTTGTATCTGCAAGGAAAAGCAGTGTTGCCAGTTACCTACTCACGGCTAAAATATCATGAGTGCTGTTCCACCAATGCCTGCAGTAAAAAGCTTAAATATGGTGGAGTTTATCAGAGAAATGGTGCAGGCAGTAATTAAGCTGGCAGGTAACAGGAGCCAGAGCAACTGCCTCTTGGTTGAGATGGGTGCCTGTGTGTATGCTCTTCCAGTGGTTAAAGGAAATCAAGCATCTTTTCTTAAGCCCCAGAGAGGATGGAGCAGGCGTTTGGGCAGATAGGTGTGTGTCCTGCCTGAAAATTTCCTTTTGAGTAGCTGTCAATGGTTGCTGTCTCTGCCAGCTGGTCTGGATGCGGTAGCAGTGAGTTGGTGGGCTTGCTGGGCTGAACCTGCAGGTTGAACCTGGAGAAGTCGGCCACGATTTTATCAGATACAGTAATTAAAGAGAGGATGAAGGGGAAATCATCACAGTGTTTCAGGAGGACAGGCTTGCCCAGCTGTGCCTGGCAACACCCATAGGGTATGCCACTTCTTCAAATAAATGCTTGCTTTAGGCTAGTGGAATCTGTCAGTAATTTGGCACTTATTTAGCCTTTCCTAAAGAGAGTCTCTCCAAGTGATTTTGAAACTTAGTTTCAGTGGTGTCTGTGTGATGGTTCCTCTGTGCCTTGCATCTGAGTAAACAGATGAACAAAGATGCTGACCAAGTCTATCCATGGCCATGCACTGATGCAGTGACAGACAAGAAAGCAGATGTCCATCTCCTCTCTGGGCAGCTCCAGCCACTGGGCAAAGCTCATCTGCACCCAATCAGCTACCAAACAGAGCTGTAAAATCTCTCTGCCTGGTACATGTATTACTCATTCACTCATATACAAGTTTACTGCATAATAATATATAAAGAAAAGCATCTGTGCATCTGCTATGTTGACTTGTACTGCTAGTACTGTATTTCTGCTTTAGGCATAATTCACAGAATCTGGTGCTTGGGAAGTGTAGGACCTGAGAAATACTGCAGTCCACGTCTGCTGTTGGAAATCTCTTGGTAATTCTTTGCACGGCGCTTTGTCCCTGGGTCCCGTCCTGTCGAGCGGGGCACTGGCAGCCTCACGCCCACCTTATGCAGGCAGCACCCACATCTTTGGTTGGATCTGGCCCAACCTGAGCATGATGGGCCCCAGAAAACTGCTTCACACTATTCTAAATCCAGCTCCCATTATCTATAGTCCTTAATTAGAGCAAATGAATACTAATTATTCATGGCTAGTATTTTATCAAAATGAATGGCAGCAGCAGTTGGAGACTTTGCCCATTAGACTTATATCTGTTATATACAAAATGTTGATATATTCGCTTCATATGTTCTATTCTGGTGTACATTTAGAATGGAAGTGATTTGAGGCTAATGCCATGTCAGTAAACAATTAAATACTGTTGACTGAGCAGTTGATGACCCTAGATAGGGAGCACAATGTTAGAGGGAGAAGGAAGTTTGTATTTGCATAGCCCCTATAATAAGCATGTGCTAAACTGTATTTAAGTTCACAGAAGCTTACTATTTGTAACTCCCCAAAACATTGCTAGTTTTCATTGTTTTCATTTTCTATGACTGAATTTCATTGTTAGTCAACACTTAAAATTTAATTAATTGACACCATCACCTGACAAAACTGGTGTAATCCTTGACTCTGCTGGAATTGGGAATTAAAAAATGCTGGTATCATACACAGAGAGTAAGACAAATATACCTATTTGTCCCTGCCTGGCATACCAGTATGTACTGATCCATTTCACCTTTGATTATTAATGCTTTCATAATTAACCTATCATAAACATAGGTTCTCAGGTAAAAATTCTACATAAAAGAAATTTTCTGTAATGATATGGTCTGTAAGAGATTTTCCTCAAAAAAATTATGATGTGTTTTCTAATCATATCTTGTACTAGATCTGGGCTTTTTAAGTGACTCTTCAGACCAGTATTGGTAAATTCTTGATAATTTTGTAATCCCCGGTTAAAGGCAGAGGAAACTAAGCTGTAGGTAAGTTTCTCCGGTTATCCTGGTTCTGTACTAAGATATACGAGAGCCTCGGAGTGGCTTGTGTGAGTTAATACTGAAGAGCAGAGCTCTTATGTTGAAATCAGAGTTTAAAATTCTGCAATCACAAGGCAGCCTGCCCTGCTGAAGAAAACTTAAAAACCCCTTTAGGAATCTTTTAAGAAAATGTTTAGCATTTTAAGAAAATCTACTTTCCTTTGCTAGGGTGTTGTGCAGTGTCATTTTTAGAAGGGATATTAAGGTTCTAAGAAGAATATTCTTAGGAAGACCTTTATAAATGCCTAAATCAGTAAGATGATTAACCATCAGATTTTTAGCAGGCTATTGATTTAACAACAACAAAAAAAGAAACTCAAAAGAACATATAAGTTTAGATCTTAAAGTTTGCTCAAGGCTTGTTCAGACTCCCATAGAGTGATTTTGTATACTACAGGCCATGGAGTCTAACAGTTGCAATATGAAATTCTTACAGGGATATGAGGCAAATTATAGAATATTAAAATGGAGAGGAACATAATTATATGATAGATATGTATGTTCTCTAAGTGTGCATGCCTTTCCCTTTAAAAATAATGCGCATAAAGAAAATCTTGCATTTCATTGAAAACAGTAATTATGTCAGTTATGCCGAAAGCAGGAATATAACACTAAAAGAATGAGTATTGCATATGAAGAGCATGTATTTGATGGTGCTAAGAGTTAATGTGTATAGTAGAAAAAGAAGGGGTTTAGGGGTTTATTTCAGTTTGCCTTTATTTCCCTGCTCCTTCTTTATCAGAAGGACTAAAATTCACCAGACTAGACGCACTGTTCATTTGGCAAGGAAACGGTAAAGATCATCTTGATTTGTGGTGCAATTTTTTGGGCTGGTAGAGTTCATAGCAACACTAATTCTAATTCCTAATATTAATCCTGAAGTTCCCGTTATTCCCAGTTATACCTTCTAGGCTGCTCACAATTTTTCCTTTTCTTTCCTTTCATCTTTCTATAGGAAATGATTGTAAGAGATACCTTACCCTTTTTCTCTTATCAGTCCCTCAGCTGCACTTGTATGTGCTCAAAAATCTTTCTACGTACGTTCATTTTGTCCTTCTCACCTGTGAAACATGTTGATTGCTGTTGTGCAAATTCTCTCTGCTATGTCAGCTTTGGGCTGATGCTGAGGTCCTTACGGCTACGCTGCCCTGTATCGCACAGCTGAGCTGTCAGCGTCTGGTCTTTCTCTCTGTTTATGTAACCCATCTTGGTGTCTTCTGTCCTCGTTACTGAATTGAATTGTGAGCCTTCATCTAACATGTTTAACTTTAACTCCCTTCTATTGTTAACCATGTCCTATCTTTTAATTATTTTATATTTTACTACTTTTTTCCTAATTTAAAATTCAGAGCACTTATTGTAATGAATTAAAAGACAATGAAGTCAAACTATAATTTACACATAAACGTAACATAAATAAAAAAGCTTTAACTTCCAGATTAAATTATTCATTCTGGTTTCTTGCTCGGCTCTAGTCTCTAGAAAGAACAGACACACCGACAGCTCTGAAATGCTGTTCCCAGAAGGACTGACTGCAGAAGTAACACAGTTCCCAGAAGAACTGGGCACAGAAGTAGCATCCTTTTATTCCCACTTACTTGCTTTTAATCATTTCTGTATTTTAGGGATGGGGGTTATAAAGATCAAGCAGTAAATCCTTACTGAGCTGAAAATACCAGGACTTGCAGTCTCCATGTCCTCTGTCCTGCCCAGGCAGCGCTTGCTGCAGTTCTGGGAGGAACCCGGATTGACCAGTTCTTCCTTTTAATATCCTTTCACGTCTCCCGTGTGGCGGAGATTTCAGACTGCCATAGTGGAAGCTGAAACAGACTGAGCTTATGGTGTTTGCTAATAGCTCACTAATAATGCACTTTAATGCCAGAATGTGGGATAGGGAAAGGTGCTGCAGCCTCTGAAGCTCCCCTGAGCCAGGGAGGGTCTGCGGCCAGGCAGGCTGCTGGGTTTGCTGAAGCAAAGCAGGCTGGGCAGCTCAGAAAACCCAGAAACCCAGTGTGGTCAAGCTTTTCAAATAAGATCCATCATACTTGCTTTTTCTCTATTTAATTTTTTTTTTCCTAAGCAATCTTCTAGAGATTTCTGATTGATCATTGAGTTGCACCCCTTTAAACTAAAGCAAGCAATAAAGCTTGCATTACTATTACATTAGTATATATTGAGTCTATTAGCAGCCTTTTTTATTTCTACATATTCGTAATATCAGCCCAAGCCACATTCAGTAGCATTTTCTTTTTTTTTTTTAAACTTCCTATGCCCATTGATAGTTATATGGGAGTCAGGATTAGCTCTTCTTAAAACACGTAATAGCTTTGCAAAGAGGGGAATGGGTTGGGAATGTGTCATTTGAGATTTTGATAAAAACCTAATGGGAAATTGGTCTGTGAGCCAACTTGAACGAGCTAGAAACGTAATATGAACAAAGATCAGCAAAGCTCCTCAGGTTGCCCAGAAGTATTAAGTGTTTCATTTGTGAAATCCCCAAAGTCTGCCAATACTTGAAAGCTTGGCATGATGCAGAAGGTGCACTTGCTAAGACAGGGTTAGCACAGATGGGAACCAAAGAACTGAGAATGTTGGTTGTTTTGTTGTTTTTTGGGGTTTTTTTGTTCCCATCTGATGAATTTTAAGGCTCCATTTTTGCAGGTAGGTTCCAAAATAAGATAGCAGGTGGCATATTTAAGGATTTCAAAGCAAACCTGCAGTTGTACTGAAGAAAGGTGATAAAATTCCAGAAGGGCCTGCGTTTGCAGCAAGATCTTTAAGCCATGTTTTATATCCTGTTCACCCTATAGAAGATCATTTAACCAGAGATACAGTATCTCTGGTCCCTATGGATGTTGTGATTCACAGTAAGTAGCCAGTGGAATGAAACTTTTGTTGTTTGTGCTTCTTGAAATATATCCAACTGTGAGGTGCCCAGACGAGCAGAGCTGGTTCTCAATTAGTTAAACAGGAAATATCAGAAAGAATTGTAGGTTGAAAATGAACATGCTGAGTTTAAAAAAAACCAATGTGATGATTATTTAGCAAACAAAGAAAATGCATGGATTCAAATGAGCAGTACTACTGTTACTACTAGAAAGAAAGACGACTTTTCTTTTTTCCCAATCAACTAACTGATTGTGGTTTTTGGTAGCTGGAACCCTGGCTTTTCAGACTATTTTGTGTAGGTGAGTTTTCCATATGTGAGAGAACCCCTGAAGTCTAATAGAAACCTTTTAAGTAAATCTTACAAAGCTCTAATCTCTCAAAAGCTCCCATGTTCTTCTGCTCTGTTCTTATTTAATTTTTAATAAGAACAATTCCATGCAGCTCTAAAGCATGGCTCAATTAAGAAATATTCCTACCAGGCATCTTTGAAATCTTGGGAGGTTTTTCCTTTTTTCTTTGGGTTTTGTGGTTTGTTTTGTTTTGTTTTTGTTTACCCTTACAAATCTCAATTTTGGTTGACTGGACTTTAGCGAAGGAGTTTCTCTTTAATTGCAAGCTCCACTTCACACTGTTATTTACAAGTAGACCAAATAACTTTCAAAGTCTCATTTTTTTTATGCTCGAAGGAGACCATTGAACATGTTAGTGCTGTATTCTGAAGTTACAAAAAGGATCTTTGATCTAACTCCCTGGACATTATCTGTCCAAAAAGTATCTCTAGGTCATGAAAAGTAATTAAAAAAAAAAAAAAAAGTCTGAATCAAAATTTCAAGCCCAGGTATTTTATAGTAATCAAACCTTAACTGCTTTATGATTCACTTTTACTTTTATAGTGTATGGCACTCTTCTTGCTGCTCTGGTTAAGCTTGTATCAGCATTTCCATTATAAAATGCTGCTTTCAGGGGTTTATAACTTAGCTGCAAAAATTTACTCTGAGTTTAAGATGGCATTATGACCTGACTGGAAAATCGTGTTTGTATAAAATACGTGTCTGCCAATATACATAAAATTTTTGGAATCTTATTTGGGGCTTTTAAAGCAGATTGCAATGGTAGCGTCTCATCAGAATATGCATTGTTAATGATGAGAGAACTGTGCCTGAAGCTATCTCACACAACGGTTGTGGCAGGTTTCATTTTCTGGTCCAGTGTTTACTGAAGTCACCCTGACTTCTCACAGCTGGAATGGAAAGAGACCTAAGACAGACGCGCTCATCTATTTGTGGACTTCCTTACTTGTCCCTGCTGTCCACACAGAACGGACAATACGATGTTATGATAGATCTCACCTTGGATGGTTATCAACTCCTTGTACCTACATCATTTATAGTTGTTTCATCCTAATTGGATCAGCCAAATTCAGGATAAATAATTGTGTTCTGCCTATTAACTGGGCTGGTGAACTTTCGCTGTGATGCAGAGTCTGTCTTCACTTCCTACGTTTGGATGGAGTTGAGATGGGCTGTTACTTTCTGTGCAGCTGACTGTTTCGATGGTTACGTGTCAGTGCTGACCTGATGTCTATAAAATGCCTTGATGTGTTATCCAGAGCATGAAAAATATAAAAGAACATATGTATTTACCTGTTGCAGAGCAGTTCTGCTCTATAAAAAGGAAGCAATATACTTTTTACAGTGTTCTAGAAATATTTTCTTTAAAAAGAAGTGGCTAACAGGCCTTTTTTTTAGGGGAGGGGAAAGTCTGGATGGCGTTTTCTAACCTAAACTCCACAAAATCCAGAGATGAATGACTTGTCAGTCTCTGGTTTGTGGTGTGGGGGTGTCTTCTCTGCCTTTTCAAGAGGTTGTGGGAGAAGGGCTGTGGGCACTGATCAGCACTCTGAAATGTTTGGCTTTTGTTACTCACTGCCACACTATTTCAGTCTTTTGGTTATGTTTCTTCTCTTTATTGTTTTCTCATGCCTTTTTTTTTTTTTTTTTTTGAAAACTTGAAGGTATATGGCAAAACGCCACAAACCATGGAGATTTAATTTTCTGCAGTCCATTTTATTGTGCACTTGTATCTTAATGAGAAGCAGCTACACGAGTAATCTTCCCAGCCCCCTGAGTTCTTAAATACAGACTTTGTTAAGCTGTACTTTTGGGATCAGATCTTTCTATTTGTGCAAAACTTCTGAAGACAATGGCCAGCTGCTATCAGGTGTGGCCCTCTTCTTTTAATCATTACAAATAACATAAATTCAACATCTGTCGGAGTCATTTAGGCATCTTTAAGGAAAAATGACAAAAGCTAACAAGGCACATAAATACGGGATGCCTTATAGCGCTCTGAGTGGGAGGAATTCATGAGTCACTGATGCTGATAATCTGGGTACCCCATCAGTATGCCTCAAAAACATCTCATAGATTGAAAAGGAAGCTTGCCAAGGGCTCTGGGGAGAAAAGAGATGGAGGGGGGTAAAATACCAAAAAAGGAGGAATTAGGAGCGCTATCAAGTCAGAGAGAGCAAAAAGTTGTGATTCAAAGCAGCAAACTCTGTTAACTTCATAGATACCTGCAGCCTGATGTTCCAATGAGATTTTTACAGAGGAATGTTTTTTGCAGTTTAGAGATTTTGGGTGATTCTTGCTCTTGTGCTGTCCTGCTTTCCCACCCCCCTTGGCTAGGCACCCACAATGAACAGCGCTGGGCTGGGGATCTCTTAGAGACACCCATCGCTTTTACTTTGTGAATCAACCCACCGGAAAGACCAGATCCCTAGTGACACTGATGGATTTGAAACTGTTCTGCAATAACTACATGCTGGCTTGGTTATTTTATGGGCGTTTGGATTTTTTTGTCTTTTGTTTTTTACAATTGAATTGATTTAACACAACAGAGGATTGACTGGGGATAAAGAAAAAGCTCATGCAGGAGAGGTCTGGGACAGGCCATCTTATTGCAAACCACTTAGTTGTTAAGGACCAATGCCAAAGCATTAGCCTAGCTGAGAATGAGGAAAAATCATCAACCTGACAAAACTACTTTTAACTAAAACAGGAAAAAGAACACAGGCAATCAGATCTACTCTAGCAAGTTTGAAAAAGGCCAACTCTCTCACAAAGGGGAGAGAAACCAAAAGATGACACTTCTGGAAAGTCTGAAGCAAGTAGGCAGACTTTTTTTTTTTTTCTCACTGGGGGATTTAGGTACTATAGGCACGGCTTATTCATTTAAAATCTTTTTTTCTCCTAAATGCTTAGTTTCTGCTGCCTAACCAATGTTGTTATTCTAAGAATGACACCTAAGGATTGCACTTCACTTGCCAAACTCGCCTGAAAAGAAGAAACTTAAGTTAGGTTTGCCAAGAACAGTTGATTCATAGTCTGTTGTAGCCCAAGACCAGTCCAGTTATTGAACAGTTGTGAAATCTCATCCTAGCTGAAGCAGCAGTATCCTAAATCCATGCTGTACTTGCAGTCTGTGGTGGTAATTTCTATCTTGTTTACCCCATCCCCTTCGCCTGAGTTTGCCAAACTTGTGCAGGGCATCGAACAGTAACATGTCTCTCTTTGTGGTTAAGCTTGAGGTGAATTTTCAGGAGTGATCTGGTAGTTGTATTTGATTTATTATTGGTTTTAAAAGTTTGAAAAAATTTAACTCCTACAACACTAGTGGTAAGTGTCATGATAAGGACTGAAAACAGTTCTCACTAACATGCAATTTCAAAAAAAAAAACCAAAAAAACAAACAAACAAACAAAAAAAAAACAACCAAAAAAAAAAAAACCCCCAACCAACCAACCAAAAATTACAGCACAAAAAACTTCCAGTTCCACAGTACACCCCCTCTAGTTTACTTGCTCTAAAGAGATATTTATTATACCAGGAAAAGGAGCCAGAAGCCTTTCTGTCATTAGTGAATAATGCCATATGACTCCCTTGTGGTACAAATGCCAGATTATGCAATGCGGGATAGTTATTGTCTCTAAATATAGCATTGTTTGGTATAGAAGTGTCTTTGGAATAACAAATTTTCTCTTATGGACGTTAATATTATACTTTAATAAGGCCAAAATAACTGCAACAAATCTCAGATTTAGCTAAAGGGCATGCATTGTAAATTCAAGTTTGTTACTCTCACTTTCATAACTCACTGGAACAGTCCACTTGGTGACCCTGATTTACTTATCCTTGTCTTATTAGAAGTAGTACAAATACGTTGTAGTATTCTGCTCTGAAGTGGCAAAACCCCATACTTAGCACTGTGTAAAACCTTCCCATTGTTTAATACTTTCTGTCAGACTACCACATTCCTTCTGCATAATGGAAACGGCACCCACAGCTAGTGGGCTGCAAATTACAGAACAGTTCATCACTCAAGACTCTCCAGCATATGATAGTATTGCAAATATTTATATTAGCAGCTTTTGTGCTTGACTGTAAAGATTAGAGATCTTACAGGGAGTATTGAAGGAATTACAGCTCCAGGGCGTGGGGGGGACACAGAGGATGGATCTTTCCTGTAAAAATCCAAGCTTTCTTTTTTTTTCAGGGAAAGAAAAAGCATCCTCTAAAAGTCTTTCCAGTTATGAAAGTCTCCATGCCTTGTGAAAATAGTGAGAGTGTTGCTCTGCAGTTCACAATTTGGTTGGAGTGTGATAGTGTTTGCTTACTAGTTGAAGCGGGGAAAGATGTCCTTGACTCAAACTGAGGGAATTTTAGTGAGGAAGTAAAGGTATCTTTTGTTCTTGGTGTTTTGTGTTTCTCTTTTTTTTTTTTTTTTTTTTTTTTACACAGGCAGCACAGTACTAACATCATCCACTATTGTCAGCACAAATATGAACTCTTATTTTCATCGGGAGGTAACCTACTTTTAAAAGAGCACCTTGAATGCTGAATTTTATATTACCTAGAGAAAATCAAGGGGGAAGAGCAGCTCATCTGCTATTTCAGTGATATGGAGAGTGGATATATTTGATAGAGAGGAAAGGGGACTATGGCCAGCTCTGGAAAGGGGACGATGCTGTCCTGTATTTCTGTGACAACAGGAACTGCACGTATTTATGACAGTCCTTTTATGGGCTATATGAAAGGTATGGATTCCTGCTTTCTTGATAACTGTCTGTGTTGTAAGACCTTCCTATCTTAGGCTAAAAGTGCTGTAGTGGGGGCAGTTCAGTAAAGCTTTATAGGTGAACAGCT
Source organism: Platalea leucorodia (assembly GCF_965183815.1). NCBI lineage: Eukaryota > Metazoa > Chordata > Aves > Pelecaniformes > Threskiornithidae > Platalea > Platalea leucorodia. The sequence goes on from NC_138835.1 coordinate 8,538,565, forward strand.
GGCTAAACAGGAGAATGTCTTGGTGCAGAAGTCAAGGCCACTTGGCCATGGACGCATCCAGTTCCTCGGTAGGGAATGCAACACCAAGGTTCAGGGGAAATTTTGAAAATTTCCTTGCTTGTTTTTCTAGGCTGTTAAACACAACAGACACAGAATTGCAAAGGCAATGTGAATCCTTTTTTAGGAAGATAGCACACAAAGGGCATCTTCATTACAATAATAAAGGGTGTTACCCAAATGAAGATCTGTGTCACCTTCATGCAGCCTGTCTCTTAAATGAAACTGGGAAGCTTGGCAGGTGTGTGCATATTTAGAGTCATATACCAGGCTTGCTGGTGTCCACATGAGACTCTCATGTGGCTGAACAGGACTGTGCTGGGAAAAAAAAATGGAGATTTGAAAACCTCCTCCTTTTCCTTCAGATACTCAAACCTTTATCTTATAAGATCCAAGCGGTAATTTGCAAATGTGAAATTTTATGCCTGCAGAATTAATGCTAGATGGAAACTTGGTTCAAATGGCATATTATGACCATTATCTTGTAGTCTATGAAATGCCTGTGTCTAACAGGGAAGAATACAGGCAGCTGGCAGAGTCTCTGGGTAATTATTGTTTTGTACTATCTCCCTGGCTTTATTGTGAAGCAGACTGCATTTGGCCCTTTACTGGGATGCTCTGAGCTCAACGGGTGTGTGAGAGATGCGAGAAGTCTTTGCTGCCTGCAAATCTGAAGCTTCCTTTGAATTTTGAATTTTTTACTTTATGCTCTGGCTTACTTCTGATAGCCATTTATGAGTCAGTCATTAGTGCATCTAACAGTTATCAGATGCCACAGGAGCATGAAAAATTTCCACTCTAATAAACACTATCGTAACTGTCACCTCTTTATGATGTGCAGAAGGATATGTGCACAGGATTGCCAGCTTTTCCTCTGCACAAAGTCTGACACCCTTCTCAGGGGATCTCAGTTTTTCATAAAACTGTCCTCCCCATGAGTTAGCTCAGTGAAGTCAAGACAGGTACAGTGTCCCACAAGAACCTGATGGTCTGCTGATAGCTGCATAGAGAAGCTGTAGGATCAAGGTTAATGTGCTACTTTTGAGTCCTGCTCTTTAAACTGATTGAACAAAATGATCTGTTAAAAGCATAGGATTTTTGATGTTAGGCTTTTTTCCTTAATATTGAAATGGAGAATATACCGTCCTTGAGACCAGAAGCACCCAAAGTTCATGAAAAATGCAAGCACTTATGGAATGGATTTTAAAGCAAGTTTTTTAAGAGCTGGTTCATCAGATAAGAGTTTCCTAAAATTAGGGACTGACTGTTATAAGAGGCAGCAAAAGGAATTCCAGAGGAAATGTGAAAAATGTGGATGCAGCCACACCTGGAAATGGCGCTGCAGTGCAGGCACAAATTTGTGAACAGAGAGAGGTTTGGCCATAGTGGCAGGACAGGAAAATAATCATCTTAAAGTATCTTACATCATCTTAACCTCCTGTTAAACCTTCCCTGCCAGAGAAGTGCAAAGTAGCTATAGTAAAGATGAGTAGCCAAAGCAAAGATCTTTTGATTCCAATGTGATTATATGGTCCATTGATAAATCTAGCTCATATTCTCCTCTATGTAGAAATAGAAAGAGTCTCTGGAAAAACTGTCTTCAGCTTTATCAGAACAAAATTCTACTCATAACTTGTTGGACCTGTATTTAGCTATGGGAGCAAATAACAGGATTTTTAGTCACCTTTACATAAATTGTAAAACCGGATGCAAACTTTATGCGTATGCACAATTTGAAGGAGCTTTAAACTAAATTGAAGGGGGAAAGGGATTAAAACCAGGCTCAGTAGAGATAAGCCTGGGCATGGCACACCAATATTTGAGGGACGGTGTGCTAGCGAGGTCTTTCAGTCTGCCACCTCAGTGGAAGTAGGAAACGGAGAGCCATGTGGCAGCAAAGACGCAAGGACTATGGATGTGTTAGAAACCACGGAAGTGCCTGAGAATGTTCACGTAGGAATTAGGGCTTCTCCCACCAAAAAGGTGGCAGGAGCAATAGCCCAACTGAAGTACATCTATGCCAATGCACACAGCATGGGCAGCAAACAGGAGGAGCTGGAAGCCGTTGTGCAGCAGGAAAACTATGACATGGTTGCCATCACAGAAACATGCTGGGATAACTCGCACAACTGGAGTGCTGTAATGGACGGCTATAAACTCTTCAGAAGGGATAGGCAAGGAAGGAGAGGCATTCGCCTTGTACATTAGGGAGTGTTTTGATTGTCTAGAACTTAACGATGGTGACGATAGGGTTGAGTGTTTATGGGTAAGAATCAGGGGGAAGGCCAATATGGCAGATATCATGGTGGGAGTCTGTTATAGACCACCCAATCAGGATGAAGAGGCAGATGAAATGTTCTATAAGCAGCTGGGAGAAGTCTCACGATTGCTAGCCCTTGTTCTCGTGGGGGACTTTGACTTACCAGATGCCTGCTGGAAATATAATACAGCAGAGAGGAAACAGTCCAGGAAGATCCTGGAGTGTGTGGGAGATAACTGCCTGACACAGCTGGTGAGGGAGCCAGCTAGGGAAGGCACCCCGCTGCACCTCTTGTTCGTGAACAGAGAAGGGCTTGTGGGTGATGTAGTGGTTGGAGGCTGTCTTGGGCATAGTGATCATGAAATGACAGATTTTTCGATTCTTGGAGAAGTAAGGTCAGCAGAACTGCTGCCTTGGACTTTTGGAGGGCAGACTTTGGCCTGTTCAGGAGCCTCGCTGACAGATCCACCCAAGGGTACTGAGGGAGCTGGTAGAGGTGCTCACCAAGCCACTTTCCATTATCTATCAGCAGTTCTGGCTAACCAGGGAGGTCCTAGTTGACTGGAAGTTAGCAAATGTGATGCCCATCTACAAGAAGGGCCAGAAGGAGGATCCAGGGAACTACAGGCTTGTCAGTCTGACCTCGGTGCCGGGGAAGGTTGTGGAGCAGATCATCCTGAGTGCCATCATGTGGCATGTACAGGACAACCAGGGGATCAGAACCAGTCAGCATAGGTTTATGAAAGGCGGGTCCTGCTTGACTAACCTGATCTCCTTCTGTGACAAGGCAACCTGCTTAGTGGATGAGGGGAAGGCTGTGGATGTTGTCTACCTGGACTTCAGTAAGGCCTTTGACACTGTTTCCCACAGCATTCTCCTGGAGAAACTAGCTCCTCATGGCTTGGACAGGCATATTCTTTGCTGGGTAAAAAACTGTCTGGATGGCTGGGTCCAAAGAGTTGTGGTGAATGGAGTTAAATCCGGTTGGCAGCCGGTCACAAGTGGTGTTCCCCAGGGATCAGTTCTGTTTAATGTCTTCATCAATGATCTGGACAAGGGGATCAAGTGCACCCTCAGTAAGTTTGCAGATGACAGCAAGTTGGGCGAGAATGTTGATCTGCTGGAGGGCAGGAAGGCCCTGCAGAGGGATCTGGACAGGCTGGATCCATGGGCCGAAGCCAGTTGTATGAGGTTCAACAAGGCTCAGTGCTGGGTCCTGCACTTGGGTCGCAACAACCCCAGGCAACGCTACAGGCTTGGGGAGGAGTGGCTGGAGAGCTGCCTGGCTGAAAAGGACCTGGGGGTGTTGGTTGACAGCCAGCTGAACACAAGCCAGCAGTGTGGCCAAGAAGGCCAATGGCATCCTGGCTTGTATCAGAAACAGTGTGGCCAGCAGGACTAGGGTAGTGACAGTGCCCCTGTACTCAGCACTGGTGAGGCCGCACCTCGCATCCTGTGTTCAGTTTTGGCCCCTCGCTACAAGAAGGACATCGAGGTGCTGGAGCGTGGCCAGAGAAGGGCAATGAAGTTGGTGAAGGGTCTAGAGCACAAGTCTTAAGAGGAGCGGCTGAGGGAGCTGGGGTTGTTTAGCCTGGAGAAGAGGAGGCTGAGGGGAGACCTTATTGCTCTCTACAACTACCTGAAAGGAGGTTGTAGCGAGGTGGGGGTCGGTCTCTTCTCCCTAGTAACAAGCAATAGGACGAGAGGAAATGGCCTCAAATTGCACCAAGGAAGGTTTAGGTTGGATATTAGGAAAAACTTCTTCACTGATAGGCTTGTCAGGCCCTGGCCCAGGCTGCCCAGGGAAGTGGTTAAGTCCCCATCCCTGGAGGCATTTAAAGGACATGTAGATGTGGTGCTTAGGGACATGGTTTAGTGGTGGACTTGGCAGTGATAGCTTAATGGTTGGACTTGATCTTAAAGGTCTTTTCCAACCTAAATGATTCTATGATTCTAATTTAATACAGTAGCAGAATTTAGCAGAAAACATACGTAAGTATGCAGGTGCCCGTGTGTACTCATGTTAAGGCTGAGTTGAAAAGAACACTGGAATATAATTTCAATCGATTTTAGTTTGTGTGAGGCTTGAAGAAAACTTGACAACTGATAGATCCTGCTTTCTGTATTGTTTCATTGTATCTGGAAGGCATAAAAATAGCAGGTGAAAATACTGATGCTCACTGCCAACATCTCAAAACTTTGAGACTGCTGTCTTTCAAAATAAAACTGTAGCCATTCCCTGTGGATGGTGTCCATACTCATATGCCCATTTCTTCAGCATAGGATTTTGGGAGAGCTTCACGGGACATCCCAGTAAACAGCATAAGCCAGCTGAAAATACTAGTTAGTTGAAAAACTCACTTAAAAAATACTTATCAATGGCTTACTGTAGAACTAGAAAGATATATTAAGGGGGTTTCTGTAGGTCTAGTGATATTTCATTAAAGGCCTGTGTGATGGACCAGAGAGAGTGCTTATTACTGTTTCAAATGACACAAACTGAGAAGGGTTGTGATTATGTTAGAGGACGGGATTAGAATTCAAAGTGATATGAGCAGGGGAAATAACCTGAAGAAAAGGATGCAGTTCAAGAAAGACAAATTCAAGGTCCTGTGCCTCAGCAAGAATAATCAACTGAGCAAAAAGAAGACAGGGAAACAACTGCTTAGTAGCAGGTTTTGCAAGTCAATCAATTGAGGATAAGGTGAGCATGAGTCACCAATGCTGTTCTGTGGCAAGCAACAGGAATATATAAAGACGACCATGACCTTCAAGACGTGGGAAACAATCCCTCTGTTCTGTCCAGTGCTGCTCAGCTACATCTGTTTTGGGGTACTGCAGTTTGTGCAGTGTGGAAAGCAGCTTAACGAGTCCAAAAAAGAGCTCAGGGAGAAAGACCGAAGAAATCTAGAGGATGGGGAAAGATGAAATAAATTAAGGTGGCTTTGCCAGAAATCCAGCATCTGAATGGTCCTTTTTCACAATGCCTGCTTTCTGCTCCTCTCTTCCCTTTTCCACAGATAAAGTTGACAGGTTGCTGCAGGGAAGGCTGGAGTCTGTTCCTGGTGAAGAAAAAGTTCACAAAAAAGAAAAAGGGGAAATGGTGCTTCTGTTGCCACTCCTGAGTGCGTTTATTTGAAACATAAGACAAACCATTGCTTCTGGCTTGTGTGTATCATATAGCTTGTTTCTGTTGGCTATGCTGCTTTCCAAGTCCTCTTACCAGCTGAAGTTTGGCTCTAGAACTGGATTTTAGTATAATAGCTGATAATTTTATGACCTCCAATAACAGTTGTAATTGCACACATTAAAAGGCAGGCAACCTCATCTCATGCTTCTAGGTTTTAGAAGGGCATTAGAGAGCAATAATCTTTCTGTTAAAGCCATTATGTTCTCATGTCGAGGTTCACACCAGAGGTCCGGGCAGCGCCCTGTCTGCAGGGCCAGTGGCTGAGCATCGGGGAGCATCACACACTGCCCTAATCACCCCTCAGCCACAGCTCAGGCTTCCTCAGCCAAACCTGGTGTGATGGATTTTGCTTCTATGAATTTGCCCAGTTGCTTTTGACCCCTTCCAGAGCATTTTATAGCTATAGCCACTAACTGTGACAGATGCCTTTCTTTTCTTGCCAGAATGAGCTTGAAGGACTGATGATATGGTATAATAAGTTGTAAGGGTCTGGATTAGTAGGTATAGAACACGCTTCGTATTAGATAACAATATTTCATGACCTGGACACTGAAAAAGCAGGGACAACTACTTATTTTAAGTTCTAATTTAGTGTTCCAAATGAATATGAAACTATTTCGGAATATCAATACATTTTTTAATTTAAACAAATCTAATTATGCTAAATTAAAGATTTATTTAGCTAACTTGGTAATGTTAAATGCTTAAATATTTTAGATGTCCGAGATAAACATAATAAAATGACTCTGTTTAATCTACAAATTAATCCAAAAAAATAAATTGCATTTTAATTACATTGATAATGATCAAGCCCAAGTATGATTGGCATGTTCCTTCCCTGAGACAGCCAAAAGGCAGAGAGAAGCAAACACTGTGAGCCAGATTTGGTTTATTCCTTACACCGCTGGAGGTTTTGAACAACTCCGTTAAGTTTTGTACATGCATTTCTAATTTATACTAATCTAGCTGAGCAGAATATGGCCTTGTACCTGAAACTGGTCCAGCACATTCCTACGCTGAAGATGACTCCAATAATGAAAATCTGTCTTGCAAATGACTCATTGTAAGAAGACTGTGCTGAAGATGTTGAAAATCAGGATGATGCATGTGAAAATGAAATTAATCAATATGAAGATGAGGATCAGCAGTCTATCACAGCAGAGCTGTTTGATAATAATGAAACTGAGGAAACAGGCACTGCTAGGGAAACACATGAAATCGCAAGAAATGTCAGTGATAATAATGAATTAGTAGCTATTTCCAGAAACCGAAGAGACTGCATTTGCAGACAAAGGAAAGGTGTGCTAGGAAGTCGTGATTCTTGTAACAGTCCCAGATTTTGGGAAAACTTGGTGGTGTAAATACACGTACAAAAATAAGCACAGTTATTTCATCTCCGTCTGTAGCTACTCCAACTGCGCATTCAAGTAATTGTCAGATTGGGTAATTTCTTATGCAAATGAATGTTTGAGAATGTTCAGCAGACAAATCAACCCTGGGTACAGCAGTGGGATAAAGCATGTGCAAATTGACTTGTTCTGTCGTGCCTCTCTTTGTCCCAGAACTTACAAAACAAATGTCTTACCAAACCGAGGTCATGAATTTGGTGTTATGAAAGGGTGGGAGAGTGTTCATCCTTGCTATTCGGTTGAAGCAACAGTGAACGTTATCAATCATCAGGCCTGTCCAGTGGGTTTGTACCTTCACAAGGAGATGCAGCGGTTGCTATTTACTACCTGTTACTATAATTTCTGAACATATAGCTGCTTTCATAGACTCTTCTTTCCTCTGTTTCTTATAGCAGATGTTTTTTGTGGCATTTCTCAGAAGTTTTATCACATTGGTGCTGGTTCATAGCTCTGTCTGGAGTCTGTCTTGCAAACAAAGCAGCAGTTCTGACCTTATCACCATTTGATACATGCATATTTAGATTACCACTACTTTTGGTGTAGTAATATTATAACCGAAGTGAAGAGAGGTAAGAGATACTGCTGCCCTCGGTAGTTCTCTGCAATGGGACACCCTGGCTTTGGAGTTCAGCCCTTGCATTTTGATATGTAAAACTTCCAGTTTGCTGATTATTGGGACACTAAAATTTAACTACCTAATAATGATTTTACAAGCTGATGTTTCTTTGCTGTATTTTGCAAATCTATTACGGATTATAATCTATGGGGCTCAGGGACCACGACTTGAAAACCACTTTAGGAGAAAGGAGTAGAGAATAGAGACTGGTGCATCTAAGCCTGACATCTCTTGTTTTAATATCTCTTTACCAGTTTAGAGAACTTATGCATGTGTTATGTTGTATTGGCATACTGACTGATACGTGGCACAGGCTCCTTGGAGGCCTGGGATAGATGCTTTTTTAATGCATTGTATAAATCTAAATATATATATATATCTCACAGTGAGCACAGATAAGTGATTGGTGGCAGAGCTCAGGTAGCACTGAATTAAATTTAATTCCAAATGAAATTCATTTGTAAACCTGAAAGAAGGGGGGGGTGGAAACAGATCGGAAGGGATTTTGGAGATATAAATCCCAGAAGGGAATAACCTAAGGCCACCACTCAATGTGCCAGTTCTCCTCCAAAACGCACACATCATTTCCTGTCTTTCTGAAATGAAGTAGACAAAATAAGTTTAATTCATGCAAAATCTGAGGTAACAGACAGAAAAGAGCAGCTCAGAGCTGATTTAAAGACAGATGCAGCAGCAAACAAGCATTTGGTGGATGGCAAAGTGGGCAGTAAAAGGCTCTGTGGTCTGTTGTGTGTCCTAAGCTGCAACTTCTACGACTCCATTAGTGCAGCACCCAAGCACCTCCTTGTGCTTAGTATGTGCTTTTGCATTTGATTTCCAAGGGTGGGAAAGCCCTGATGTTTCCGTTTTAGAGCTGTGGAACAGAGAGGAGCAAAGAAACTAAAGGCTGGGTTTTTTAGTCTTATAAGCATCTGATGACACGGATTGCATGCATGGAGAAACTTACGTGTTGTACCAGTATTTTCAACATTTTGGAGTAGTGTCCAGATCCCCCTTCTGATAAGTAGTTCCCTTGTATCTCAGAGAATTAAATGCATCAGACTAGAATCCAAAATAGCTTATTCAGTAGGAAACTAGCAAAAATCTGAGCAGAAACTAACTGATAGGAGAGTGTTGAGAAGTCTCTGATTTCAAATCTCCTTAGGAATGAAGGAGAGGTCTCCTTCCTCTTGAAATCCCAGCCTGCAGTGATTTCCTGAATGTGCCCATGTCATGCAAGGTACAGTCCCTCCCTCAGTAGTACAGGGGCACAGATATAAGAGTTTTTGCTCAGGACAGAAGAGGTAAAAAGCTCTATTTCGCATAGTATCTGAAAAAATTAATCCACACATTTTCAGTTACCTTGAGTGACCTAAGATCAGCTAAGTAGTAGTGTCTGCAGTGTCGAGGGGGACCTGAATGCAGGGGTTAATAGGTGAGACTCAGGGCATTGGCTCAGCTTTCTTAGAGCTCATGCAGCAGGCTTTCTACAGGAGGGGAGTCCCTTTTCGGTACCTCATAGAGCTATTCCTTAAATCTAGCTGGAGCTGAGATTAAAAAAAAAAAAAAAAAAAAAAACAAACAAAAAAAAACCCAAAAAAAAACCCAAAAAAAACACCACACACACAACCCAAAGAAATGGACAAAAAAAGGCTCAAAAATCTCTGAGATAAGATAGTCAAACTTATTGAATGGTTTTACTTTTACGCATATGGAATATCCAGGTGTCCATGTGCTCATTACAGTGTGATCCATAGACAGTTACTATCCGGAGAAATGCAGCATCCTCAGGGAACAGTGACAGATGCATCAGTACATAACCATAAGAGTAATTATAATTTACCCATCAACACACAGATGTTTTATCAGATACTTACCGGACACACATATGTAAGTATACTGCTTAGAAATAAAGTTACTGGATGTGTTCCTCAGGCTGGTGTCTTGGTTTCTCCTGCCTTTCAGAGGGCTTTGAAAGATTTCTCTAATGGTTTCAAAAAGCATCAAAGTGACTTTGAAGCTCAAGTTTCATTGCCTCTCACTGATGTTTTTGGGAAACTTTTTAGCTGTTACTGAATGTAATTTATGCTCTCTTTAAGGTGCACTCGTACTGCCAAAGACATATAAGATAGTCATAGCTCAAATGAGACTCGTTCCCTAAATTCTGTCAACTTCTACTTAGACTTAATGGTGCCTGTAAAACTGCTGACCATATCAAGTCCCCTTTCAAATTCCCATGTTAGGAACCCATATATGATGATTATTCTTGCATGCAAGAGCTTCTGTAAGTTTCTGTAGATGGGTCTTGTGATAACTGGCTTGGGCTCACCTCATCTTTGAGTCTCTGCATTTGAGAGTTCTTAAAACAAAAAAATCAAAGATACTTATGCCTATTTAATTTTAATAGAGTAAATATATCTCTGTATATTTTGATTTCTTAAATTCCTTTTAACTGGACTGCAGAGAAACAAAACCGATTGTTTATCAAATCAGGTCTTGGAAAATGCTTTCCCCCTTGAGGTAAAAAAAAAAAAAAAGTCCCCTATTGTAAGTTATTTTGGCTTCATGGTTCTTTAAATCTTCTCCAACTTTTTCTTCCTTTGTTCTTTATCCAATACCACAAAAATGTAATAACAGCAAAAGTAGACAATACAGATTAGACAACCTGGATAATATTTAAGCATGTACTCAAGTATTTTCTTAGTGGGCTTAAGTACTATGCTGTAGTGTATTTGGCATTTTCAGCTTGTTGGACGGAAGCTGTTTTCTGAACTTGTAAAGACAATAGAGACCTTAAAGCAAAATAGGATTTTTCACTGCACAACTTTTTGCTCTCTTCATATAGTTAATAAAGTGTCTTCTTAAATTGTTTAAAATAAATAACAAAAAAGCCCTAATAGCTATTGTATGCTTGTCTTTCTAGAAAAAGGCAAAATGTGTCTTTAAGGAAAAATTAGACATATCACAATTTAGTAAAGAAATTTTACTTGATACCATTGCAATGAAATGACTTTTACACTGTTTTCAGTGGGAAAATACTGATTCAGTAAAACCCAAATGTTCAACAAGTGTGTGGCCACTTGATTGTATTTATGGGAGACAGAGAACAAAAGCCCTTCCTTAAAAAAAAGAAAAAAAAACTGTTTTGATGTTTTTATAAACATAGTTCTCATTTTGTTTTGAAATTGTCACTGTTTAAAAATTCTTTTTATTTTAATTTTTATTTTAAAATTACAGCTTTTACACACACAAAACCCCCTTCCTTTTTACATTATTTTTTTGTGTGTAAGTATTCTCTTGAGAACAAAGATTGTGTTTTTTGCTAAACAAGATGCAGAGCAAGAGGGTGAACCTTTCAGAATTTTCCAAATTGTCAAAAAGGTAAAAAAAAATCTGTCTCTTCTCAGCTCTTTCTGATACCTCTTTTGATTGACTTTCCAAACCTTATCTGTACAAAAATCTGTTTTTAACCATTGTGCAAAAGTCTATCTAGTCCCAGTTACTGCATTTTTGTGCAAACTCGTATTTGTGTTCCCATAGTGATTACTACTGTCAGGATTTGGACATCAAAACTGTAAAAACAAAACATGAGACTGGGGTACGTTAGCCTGGGATAAACTGGGATGAACTGCTACTTGTTTTATTTTAGGATTACATGGAAGGCTTGGTTTGAACTATATATCAGGTTTAAAGATGGTTCAAAGAAAAACCCTTCATCGGCAGAACAGTATAAGCTGCTATCATTTTTAATTTTTATTGAGCCCTTTTAGCACCTAAGATGACCATAAGGGAAAAACAGACAAAAATATTGCCCATTGTAATAAATAATTTGACTCAAGTTTCAAGCCCGTTATTAAATGAAACTTGAGGTAATCTTCTAAGCGGAGCTTCAGGGCACCTGTGACTTTTAAATGGAACTATTCTGTTTCTAGGGAAATACATACCTTTAAAAATTAAGCTTGAGGCTAAAAGCCTCAAACAATAAATCTCCCTCCAGCTCTCTTCTCTGGGGACATATATACTATGCAGCCTTCAAGCAGGGCACTTAGCCTATCTTTGGGTGTCTTTTCTCTGGTGTTAAAGTTCTTTTATAAGGAACATCTGGGTACGTCTAGACCTTTATGACTTTTCAGAATCCGAAATATCTCCTTTTGATATAAGCCTGACTGTCGGCTGTTTGGATGCTCTCTAAACAGCCGCTGTAGCTATTAGGAACTCAAAATGTCAGACTGTTTCTGATGTTATGAAAATAACTGTTTAGCCCCAAATGTATATGCAGTTTGCACACAAACCTATATTTTCAGCAAAGACGCATGTCCAGTATAGCGCATTAGATGTCGGTTCAGTGTGGCTTAAAACTTGAAATTTCCATTTCTTTACTTGGGAGGTATTCAGACCCTTAGCATAAAGGAGTCACAGAAGATTCGCCCTGAAACAAATGGGTTTGTCTTCTGAGAAACGTTTAAGTACTGGTAACGGTGCTAAACTATTGAACTATGTGGTAGCTGCTGATTAATTGAGCACCGTCCATTCTGAACGCTTAATACAGGAATCTTGAGTAAAAACAATAGCTGTGTAATTAATGCGTAAGTACAGGGGAATGAAAATAAGGTCTCACAGGTATATGTATTAGAACACGATGTAAATTTATATTGTGAGGATAGCCTCATTATCCTTTTTGTTATATTTTGTTGCTTACTGTTATATAGCAGACAAGCAGAGCTGTTCTTTTTGCTGCTGAATCATAAATGTTGCAACAGCTGGCTGTGCCGTAGCGTGCTCTGCAGCCGCATCCCCAGGCACATGAGTAACACTGTGGCTCCAGCTCGCTCCCTATCTATACGTTCATACTGTTGACTCTCGCAGAGGTAGACCTATCTAGCTGCTCTAAGTTTACTTTTCAATTTGTTATGATTTTGGTATTTTAGTCAATATACTGATCACTTGTATGATGACCCCGCCTAAACTCTGTAATAAAATGTAAACAACAGAAAGGTATATAGAAAGCCAAAATAACTTATTATTGCCGGTTATATGCTCATCAAAATCCTAAGGGGACTGTGACCTGATTGTAACTTTCCCCTAGAGCCGTACAATAATTTTAGCTGTGAAAGGAAATTTTATGGCATGTAAGATTAGCCCACACTAATGCAAGGTCAAAAATAATAGAATCAATAAGCAAACTCAATACTGTTAACATTTTGAGAAAATTACTACTAGAAAACAATGTCAACAACAGATTGAAATGGGTCTCCAAAGTTGTCCTATTGATTTCCTTTCAGATTCATGACAATCTAACTCTTTTTCCTTTGCAATATGGTATCCATTTTTCTTTCTTTTTTTGTTCTTTGTGTTTTACAGCCCATTTTTATTATTTTAGCTATGAACATTTGTTAGTTTATTATTTAAAAATATGGCAAAATTAGTATCTTTGAGTTTATATTCTGAAATAGACAAAAGCCTCTGATACTGTTCAAAAGTGGTAAGAAAGCCTAAGGCTATTTTCAAGTTTTAATTCTGTTAGTAATGCACCAGCACAAAACGTGGGGAGGAGGAGGGAGGAAACTGAAAGCAAGTTTGACATTTGTTTAGAACTGTCAAAATTAAGTATACTAAGAATGGGAGAGAAGTAAAATGCTTCAACATGTATTTAAGTATTGCATTTCATATCAGTAATACTTTGCACTAGCAATGCTATCACAAATTGATTGTGTTATGTCTTCGAAGTGAACAAATTATAATTTACCTTTAAAATACAGACTGTGCAGTCTGGCTTCTTTAGCAGGGATGTGGCAATCAGGTGCCTCCGGTCTGCGTTCCCAATAGGAACATGCTGTGACCATGGGCAAGCTGCATAGTTTTCCAATGCCATAGCTGAACCTAGTGCAACATATATACTTATATATATACTCAATAACATTTCCACTCTTGTGTGTTGTTTGAAAAACAACTACTTAATAGTGAAATGCTTTGAGATGCTGGGACAAATGTTCCACATACAGTGAAAAGCAGGGTAAGAGCAAGGAAGAGGAGGAGGGATATACTGCCCTTGTGTCAAGGAAAGGGCTGATCAGTCTTCTCACTCATCACATCGTATTGGGAGGTCTGGGGCTGTGGCTGGAGAGGAGAGACTATTACTCCAATCCACGTTTGAGATGGCTAGCAAGACATAAGAAAGTAAAACAAAATTTCGCTATTAGTCCAGACTCTTGTGTATACCCTCTTCAAGGAATCCTCTCTATTCAGGAAAGCACTTTAGCTCCCGCTTTCCTTTACGCACACAAGCATAAATACTTTCCACAGCTGAGGCTTATGTTTGTAAAGCAAAACGATGTATTGTGTTATTTAGTGATCTCATGGTCAGAGGAAAGGTCTCTATGCAAACTGCTCTTTTGTGTTATTTTGAAGTCTGGCTTTTGCAGGCTCTGGGTACAAAAGAAGAGAGATCTGCAAGTTGCAGAGCTGGTGTTCTCATCCTTTGAAGTCCTAACATCAAAATTATGAGGACCTGGGATTTTAATTTAGATATACCTCAAAATAAAAGCTTTATTTATAGTGAATCTAGTTCATCTACTGTTAGTTGTTTTTAAAACAGCAGTTTTAACTATGCTCTAAAATTTTATTTTTAAAGCTTTTTTTTCTCTAAAAACACTATATGAGGCTTGAGAGAGAGGTTTTTGGCCATCTTTGGCATTTCTGTAGCATTTTATTTCATAGGGATACACACAAACAGCATTTTGCCATTGTAAGCCAACGTGCTGCTTGAGACAGGTGAAACGAACTATAACGTTTTCATGATTTTTTTCATATCTAGTAGGATTTTTACTGAATTATTTTCTTTTGATGAAAATTATATTTAAGAAAAACATCCTATTTCATTGTTCCATGTCCAGAATGGAGACCACATTAGGGATTTTATTTTGAACAAATATGGATTCTGATACTTAAAAATTAAAACAAAATCCCTTTTGATTTCTTTCTAATGGCGGCTTCTTCCATGATCTGTGTTTAGATTTCTAACCCCTCTGCATATTATGTTCAATGAATGTTGTTTACTTTTTACCACTGATACTTTGTGTTGGTTGTGGTTTTGTTTTTTTTAATTTTCCCATTTTTTCTACTATGTAATTATTTCTTGCTGCCTTATGCTAATTGGGACTGTGATTCACACTAAACTGGTGATTTTTTTTTTAATAAGGGTAAATGTGTGCAAGGGACAGAGCTTATTACATGGGGTTAATAATCTGACCATGCAAAGGTATGGTTGTGCACCTTGCTCCCAGCAAAGCTGGTTTCTAAGTCAAAGAGTTAGGGGATATGTAAATAAAGCCTAAGGACCCTGAGATTCCCCCATCAACCTGGATTTCTCAGACCATTTGTAAGAAGGTCAGACTATATTTAGTTCAGGTCAAAGCAGCAACTGTGATGGTCTATGTCTTATACGCTTTGCTGTGCTGTGTATAGTCCTGTGATCAAGGATACTTCTCAAGAAAGTGCAAAATCTAAAATTTTAGGTCCTTCTTGTGTTCTGCACACCAGAAGAGTGCACAAACTGAGTTGTGTGGCATCTCAAGATCACTCACCACTGCTGAAACTGGGTTGTTACGCTTCACTTGTGTGGCCATAGGAACTTGATGTATTGGCCTAGATGAAGGCATGGTATTGCAAGATGGCTTGTCTCAAATTCTGGTCCTTTCTGTAATAATAGCTTATGCTTTTTATGCTAAAGAGTTATTAGGTAAACCATGTGAATGACACTGGGATCAAGTTTTGAAAAATCAGACTCACCTCTCTGAAAAGTATAATTTTGAACCTCCTTGACTAGCTGGATGAGAACAATTTCTCCTGCTTTTAGGATGAATGCTCTGTTACGTGCTTATGCCGAATATGATAATCTCTTTTATTAATTCTTCTCCCTTTGGAAATGTCTTGGCTTTCTGAATTGACATTGTGAAATCTACTTTGCAGCTTTGAATCAGTATATATACTGATTATATATATACAGATATTATATACTTGATATAATCACTGTACCAATATTTCCTTTAGTAAATTTAGGTGGCTTGCTTCTGGGATTGTATCAAGTCACTCTACAAAGGTTAGCTGTTGTTTACAAGCACCCTGAAGCTGACTTCAGATATACCTGTCTTCCTCCGTTGACTATGGAGGAAGTCTAGCTGATAAGCTCTGTGGCGTTTAGTTTTGTAGATATTGTTGTGCCTAAATTGGGTAGCTAAAATGAAGGGAATCCAGGGCTGTGTGGTGTTATATGTAATGGGCTTTGTGCTTCTCCCAAGTTCAACAGCTTTGCTTATTTCTCTGGTATCTCGGTTCCTTTTCTCCCTCAAACATAATCCTTCCTGGCTTTCATTTGTAATAACTATGCTAATTATTTTCAGGGGCAGATGTATTGTGCAGTCCTGATGTGGCCATTGCTGTAGCAACGTCTGTGTTTGCAACAAAAGCAAGTGCTGCATTCCTTACAAATAGAGCTTAGCTTGTCATAAGGGCAGGCTATCAAAAGTTCATTTGAACAAGATGATTCTCTGCTAGCCTTATGCTACCAGCTGTTTGGACAAAGGATTGGCAACAGCTCTGTAGACTGGTTTTAGCCAACAAATGGTGGTGGAGTTTGTGAAGCTGATCAAACTTTGACAACAAACCAGAACTTATTTGAAATGCATTTCTTGTCATTGCTGGAGAAAAAAAAAAAGAAGAAAGAAAAAACACCACTGAAGGGAGTTGTCACACAAAAGTGTGTGGTATGAACTCGGGGACCTAAAAAATCAATCATGGCAATTATTTTACTAAATTATTTTAAACTGTAGTGTGTCCAGAAGTCTTTCTGTTAAATGTCTGCTGTCACAGCAACAAGCTGTGCTGTTTCCATCTCTGACCTTTTTCATGTTAAAATGCATGTCAGTATGTAAAACAGAAGCACTCCACACAGAAGATGACTGTAGCACTGCTTTGCTTTGCTGCACTGAAGGTCCTGGAGATACATATTTTGCAGGAAATGAGTATAATGGGACAATTCGCCATTTAGTTAGAGGGAAAAAAAACCACCAACAACAAGCAAAGGTTGCTTTTTTCAACATTTGTTTTGTCATGTTCATTTTTGCTATGATATATTTGAGGGAATGGAATGGAAGACTTAAGTGGCACATGCAGAGAATGGATGACTTGGTGATGAAGTGTGAAATGACCATTAAAGCACTGACCGTTTATCCCTAATACTCTATTTGGAGTTGAGATCTAAGTGAAATGAGTTTAGTGGTTGCAGCTGAGTACCTAGTGGACAGGACTCCATATGTCATAGAAATCTAAATCAGCTGGCACGGTTTAACATCAATAACAGCATTGATTCTGAAGAGGGGTGGGTCAGACTAATGGATAATAACATGAAGGACGTGAAGAGCCTCAAGGAAGATTTGGGAAAACAACTGGGATGTTTTCAAAATCTGCTCGCATGTAAATGTGTGATACCCTTGGATTCTGTGGATTTGGGTTCTCTGCTTTCAGATGACAATGAAAAGACATTTGAATGCGGTTTCCTGAATTGCATATACAATTGCAGAAACCGTGAACATCAGGCCTTATTTCACTCTTGCAATTTCCCTTTGTACTGCAGAAACTCCAGGGTGAGACTTAGTGTCTAGGCTAGATGAAAAGTCGCAGGGCTACATCCTTAGCTCATGCAAGTCCATGCAGATATGTTGGTTGCAGCAGACTGATGCCAGTTTACATCAGATGCCAATTTGTACAATTTGTTTCATGTTTCCTTGCTTTGGTATGAATCTTGCCGCACTCACAGTCAAATGTTTTCTAGGGCTACATTCATCAAAGTTTGTAAGAAACTTTACGATGCCTGAGTCAAGATGCTATCCGATTGGGAAATTTTTATTATTATTTGTGCTCTGAGAAGCCTACAGACCTTCATCAGTACAGGTACTTAGTCATCCCATGCTCTGTAAAAAGTAAAGAGCAATCCTTCCTGAAAGGCTTGTGACCTCTGTTACAAAAGAACCTCGTCTATTGTTCATTGCGAAGGCACTAAGAATGAGTTTAGAAAGTTATGGATTGCAGCAGGAGGTGGGGAAGAGAAAAATCCCACCTATCTGGGACCCAAGAACAGTCATGTGCTGTGAGATCCCAGTCTCAGACGAGGAGATTTCTGCTCTGAAGGTCATCTTTCTAAGGCCTTGTGACTGGTGAAAGGAAGACTTTTTGAATTGGACCAGGCTGCCCTGCCAGGGCTGTGGAATTATCACCTCTGAAAAGGTTAAAATTAGTAGCAACTGCATTGAATGTTAGAGAGGCCTTCATCACAGAAAGCTTTGCAACTAAGAGCTAACATCTATCCCAGGGGAGAATTTCTGGCCAGGGTAGGCAGGATACTCAAATGAAGAACCTCAGCATTGTCACAGAGAGTGTGAGACATGCTCAAACCATCATCACTCAACCTTAAGGAGCAGATCTGAGAGTTGACAAATGCCAACTGCTTAGTGGTATGACGGTAACTACAGGCTCCTATCTGAATTGGGACTCTTAAATTCCTGAAAAGATAACGGAGAGGGTGTCTGTGGGGGGTGTCTAGGTATGTGGGGGAGTCTAGGTGTGCACGGGGAGTTCTAGGGGTGTGGGAGGTTCTGTGTGTCTGGGGGTTCTAGGTATGTGGGACCATGCCGATGTGACCCCTTCAGCCTTAGCCCAAAATAGTTCAGAGATAATATAAACCACAAAAAAATGTTGTAGTAGGCAGCCACATCCTGAAGATGGGAATTACGTAGAAACTGAAAACCACAAAATCAAAACCTGAGGGATTCTGTTGCAGAGCTGTTTCCAGAACCCATATCTGATGGCCCCACACTGTAGGAACAACAGACATATATAGAACAAATTACATTAAATAGTACAGAAATCAGAAGAGAGTTCTATTTGGAGGTTCATTTTGTTCCTCCTCCCCCAGCTTTTAAATCAGGCTGATTATAAGTGCAGGAGAGTCCCAGACCAGATGTGAACTGTTAGCTCTTCATGCACAGTATACAGTTCCTTATATCTGACCAGCCGAAATAAAGTTGTTTCAGCTTAAATCTGCTTCATGGTTTGAAATCAGAAAATTATATCCTTTGAGAGAGATTTTAATTCAAGGAAGTGAGGTTTGGTGTTATAGTTTCTTCCTTTTGAGATTTAGATTGATCATTAATGAAGAACAGTATATAGCAGTAAGTCACAAGGAAATTATATCCATTCTGGGGAAGAATGGATGGAGAGAGAGAGATATATATATCTCCCCTTTCCCAGGAGTTTAGAATGGAAATTTCTAGAAAAATAATCAAATAATATGTAATTATGCAATTTCACACAGATGATGGCATGCACAGTAGTAAATGCTTGCCATCCGCTTTCAGGGTACTAATCAGAGAGTGGAGAAATTTAAGTGTTCCGTGTTTGTTGAATATGTGATGTACAATATCAGGTAATTTGTGCAGCCTTCTCTTGCTGTAGGTTGAACTCAAGGGAGGTACATGTAGAGGTGATATCCATTTGGGATGTAAACTCACTGTAGCACGTTTCGTGTTCTCTGAGGAAGGAGGGGCAAGTAGCTTTGTTGGAGTCAGTGGGAAGAAGAAAATGTCAGGTTTGTGCCTGTCCTTTAGTCATGCAGAAGTAGTCATTTAGGCTGATTAATGTATTTGAAGTAAAACAAAACAAAAAGGTCTGTACACACTTGTGAAGTGCTTTAGGTATGCAAACGTGCATTAGCTGGCAGTGTGGCCATGCCAGCACAAATATGTCTGAGCAAGTATGAAGGAAACTGATTTGCAGTAATTTTTTTTTTCTTGTTTAGCTTTATATTAGTTTTACACTATCTTAACTTGTGTGTGAAACTGCAGCCAGAAAACCTGGTGTCTGATCAGGTTGTGATCATTTTTCTAGCTAGAAATACCATCCCTGTGGGGAAAAGAAAAAAAAGCGTGTGATCAGTAGCTATGTAAGATTGTGGAAGGGAGATGCTTTTAGGGTTTGGCTGGAGGAGCTGAAAGTGTTACTACCCAGGGTAGCTCACCAGCCCTTTCCCCTGGAACCCACTGTCAGAGGGAGCCCCACCAGCGATGCCTGACACGCTGCTGAGCAAAGTCAGCCGGATCTGCCCAAACTCTCCTCCCAAACCATTGAAGCCTGGGTGGATAATTCTGCACTAAAATAGATAAAGAGTTCTTCTATGATCCATCCTGTCAGTTCTGCTATGGGGGATGTACCTGCAGCAGTGGGGGCTGTAACACTGGTGACTGGCAAATTGAATGCTTGTTCAGGTCCTAAATAAAGAGAGGTGTGTGTGAGATAGTGTAGGGGGGTGTGTAATATCATAATGAATACATTGCCATGTGTGCCGTAAAATTTAAACTTAGCAATACATAATGCAAGAGCATGCTTTCTCACTTTATTTCGGTATCTGCAAAGTTTCAGCACTGGCATCATATCAATAGTTATTAATGCATTGTGAACTAGAACCTGTGATTATTACTCATGCTATCTCATACTTTACAAGCTTCAACTCTGAAGAATAAAATCACATCTGCTTTTGCTCTTCCCATATTTTATTCAATGTTTTAACAGCTTTGCCGTAAATATCTCATCCATTACGATTCAGTTGTGACTGTATCAACTTCACATCTCCTGTTTTATTGCTGTCATTATAGTTAAACAACGCACTGTTAATTCTGTTAACTAACAAGTTCATTGTTCTCAGTAGTCAGCAATCTCTGTTTGTTGAGTCCACAGTGCTATTGGTTGTAAATCAAACCTGGGGACTGAGTGAAGCATTTTCCTTCATTTGGAAAATGAAGATATGTTCTTTATAAAGGCTGATTAATAAAAGGTTAATTGCGATCCCAGGTAGTAAAGCTTGCAGGGTAATTCTGGTTTACTGAGAACAAAAACAGTGATATATGTTATCTTCAACCTCTGTTACAGCCCCCCCGCAGTTAACAGCAATTTTCTTATATGCTAAGCTGAGTGTTAAAAGTTGTAAACTTAATGCTGGGGGGAGGAGGCAACCACTGAAATTATGACTAGAAAGAACATTAAAGAATAACGGCAAGTGGAATGACCAATGTGTTTATGAGTGGCATTGGGTACGAGCCTAGTGTTGCTGGGGAACAAGAAATGGTTAAAGGAAATTAAAGTCATTAGATATGAAGAAGAAGCAGAGACAGTGGATTTACGAGCCCTGGATTTGTGCTTTAGGGAAGAATGGAATAAAGAGGGGTAGAAAAGTAGGTGGAGCTGCTGATGGGAGCAGTAGAAAGTGAAGTCAGCCAGCAAGGGAAGAAAACTATGAAATTTAGAAAGGGGAACCACAAGGGAGATAGCATGGAGGAGGAGAGATAATTAGGAAGTCATGTGTTGAGAAAGGTAAATGGACAAGAAGTAT
Source organism: Platalea leucorodia (assembly GCF_965183815.1). Taxonomy (NCBI): domain Eukaryota; kingdom Metazoa; phylum Chordata; class Aves; order Pelecaniformes; family Threskiornithidae; genus Platalea; species Platalea leucorodia. The sequence goes on from NC_138835.1 coordinate 8,559,535, forward strand.
TGTTTTAAAAGTCTGAAGGCTTCACTGTATGTTTTCAGAACCATTTCAGCCTTGCCAGCACTCTTCAGTGCAGTCCATCTGTCTGCTGCTGCAGCTGGTGTGCAGGAGCACACTCGGGCTCTCCTTTTCCTCATTCCTTCCCCCTATTTATGCAAAGATGATGGGCAGGAGCTCTGTGGGGTCTGCGCTGTCCTGTGCAAGGACAGTAACAGGATGGCACACTGGTATGAGGGAGAAAATGAAGGGGAGGGCACGCTAAATATGTCAGAGGGCGCTCTGAGCCACTCCAGTAAAAACCAGTTCTTCTGACTCTAGTCCTGCTAGGCTTAAAGCTACTGAAATTTGTTGAACTGCTGTAGTTTGGCCCATCTCAGATTGAATTTCTGCAGAGAACAGTACCTGCCCTTTTAAGGGTATGTGAGTCAATTGATTTCACAACATGAGTAAGCCTGTCTTCTTTTGAGAAATATGTAGTCATTAGATCTAATTTTTTTTATGTACAATTCCTAAAGGAAAATATACCTCGCTTGTGGTTTGAAAGCTGTCTCTTGAGAAATCTCGCATGCCTGGTGATCATTTGAATTCTTTGCAGTTCTTAACTTGCTGCCTGTGTGTTAGAAATCATTTTAAATGAATTGAATAAAATTCACAAATGTTATGTGCCAGAGTATGATGAAATAACAGGAAATATGACTCAAATGTATTTTTTTCCCTTTTCTTTTTTATTATAATAAATAGGAATGGACAAATACAGCTTTAATGACATTTCTGAATGAGATTTTATTGGTCTGTTATCAGCAGGCAGTGTGTAATGCCTTGTTTAAATAAGCTGGTTTACATTTGTTAAATTTCTGTGTAATTATAAATGCATAAGAGGGAATAACCACAGAAAGATCAAGGACTGCCCTTGGAATTACATACATGGATTTAGATGTATACAATTTTACAATCAAGTCCTTATCTAAGAAATGAAAACTATTTTGTTTAGGGCTTTTTTCACCAAGATTTTTTTTTTAGTCTTTCTCTTTTTAATTTGGGGAGTTGGGAGTGTCTTGTCTTTGTTTTGTTTTGTGGATATAGGCTGGAAAGGTTACCGTCCCCAGGTTACCTGCTGCCTCTAAGTAAATGCATAAGCAGGGGAATTCTAGCATCTGGTTTGAAATAAACATTTAGGAGGAGATGTCTTTTCCTTTTTAAGCACCTACATCTCTTTAGTCGCTACAATGCACCTGGGATGAGTAACTCGGACATGTCTTTTAGATGTTAGAAGGAAAGTGAGAAGAGAGATGCATTGAAATCTGGGCTTGCTTTGCCCATGCCCACCACGGAGCACGTGGGGACCACGTAACAGCAGCTGTACTGCAGCTTGAATGGAGCCCCTAGACACAGCGCGCTCAAGGGCGCCTGCGTACTACTTTGGTGTATTATTCCAGGATCTGTGCTGGGTACAGCTGAGTGGCATGTTCGTGCAATGGGATGCTGGTTTCATTATTTTATACAAATTACGCTACAAATTATGTCAGTGTAAACTAGGCGTTGTTCTTTATGTTGTGTGGTAGGCTTTAAAAAAAAAAAAAATCCGTTTTTAGGTCTGGAAAGGAAATAAAGAATCTGAGAGTGTAGTGGGAAGTGAGTGTGCAGAAGGCCACTTTTTACCTTCATGTCCTCTCAATTGCTAAGTTTGTTTTTCTATGGCAAGCTTGGGACTATGTCCCTTTGCTGAGCTCTGTGTGTTTCTGCAGAATTAATAATTGGAGAGGGAGTCCACTAATTCCCATCTCCCCATTTGAAACTTAGTGTGAAGTAATGTATCAAACTAAACACACGTATCTCGGCTCAGCAGCAATCATTTTACCTGTTAGCACTACTTTTTAAATTGAATTTAAACACAGAACAAGAACAGTATGAAACTGTTTGACATTTGATTCACAACAGTGTGTTGGGATCTGCTTTGTTGATGCCGAATCTACATCAACATTGGAGTTCCCCATAAAACTTAGAAAAAAAACACATACCCAAGGCAACTTCCAGAAGCCTGGGTACCATCTTGAGATTCAAACCAGGTTAGCTCGAAGTTTGATCCATTCACTCAAAAAAGCCTTTAAACCTCTTTGACTTGGTTTGGGGCTATCCTGTAGCTAAAGGATAGATCTGGGAGCTCTAGCTTTGATTTCTCACTCAGTCATAGATTTGTGTGTAACCTGAGGGTACGTCATTCAGCTGCTGCGCTCTGGGTTCCCATTTACAAGGCAGTGATGATAATAATAATAATAATAATGCTTCTCTACTTTTTATGAGTATTGGGAGACGTTAATTTCTTAACATTTGTCATCTGTAAAGTACTGTATTTCATAGATGGATGACGCTAAAGAATGACGAGGAGAAGGAAGATATTCATACAGTTCTGAAGGGAAGGTTACCTGAAGTTTTGCTTTTAGCATTTTAATACTCCGCAAGATTTTAGCCTATTTCACAAGAGCCCTTGTTCTCTTTATTATAATATTTTGTTCCATGGAATTCTGGGTGGTCTGATACTCATCTTGGGGAATGCAGTTCTGAAAAGAAATGCGCACGAGGTGAGAGGGATTGCATATCACATAGTATTTAGATTGAGCTTTGCGACATCAATGGTGTCTGCTGTATAAATATTAAGGGTTGTAACACTGAACTTGAGAAGTATTCAGTTTTTATCTTTTATTAACTGACTGAACTAATCATACTGTTTCACTTGATAACACAGGAATGGATTCTGCAAACATCAGTGGGTATAGGGTAGCACTTGCTCTCCTTCAGCATTTCCACAGGCTGCAGTGGGACAGGTGTATTATTTGCCCAAAGGAGAAGATAACGCTCCCCACGTTTGCCCAAGGAGTACCCTCGGTAGCAGCTGTGATAAGTTGGTAGACTTCCACTTTGCTCCATTCGTGTAGCTGAAAAGAATTGACCAAGAAATGTGTTATTTTGGAGCTGTCTGCAGAACTGGAAAGATAACTATAGTGATTATCATTTAAATCCACTTCCCTAACTCCTGATTGGTGACTACACGTATAACGTATTAAACTTTACAAGCCTTTGATGGCTGGTGGGAAGCAAGTGTGTATTAATCCCGAAGTGAAGGTTTAGAAGAGAAAGGATCACTGTCGCAGAGTATCTGTAGGTAGGTCACAGCTCAGAACAGGTATTTGCCCGGAGGTGACCTCGAGAATGGGCAATGCATTGTGTATTTGGGAAGGTTATTAATCTATGCCAAATACATGATCACATGTGAGGGTTGTACTTTGTATTATTTAATTTCATTCCAATTATTCCAGAAAAAACAATTAAGAAAATGAATAATTATAAAAGTAAGGTCAACTCAATTTTCTCTACTAATGTTTTTAGTTACTGGACTCATTATTGCTAATTTCTTTCATAATCTTTGCCATCTAACCTCATTTGTTTCATTGCTAAGTGGCAAGAAGGGAGCATCATAAAACTTCAGTGAAAACAAAGCAGAAAAATCATGTCATTTTAGTGATTTCCTGAGAAAGTAATTATCTGTTGTTAACCTTTATGGAAAGAACTCTTCTGATCATCTTCAATATAGCTGTTAAATTTTCATCTTTCCATTTCTGATTGCGATTTTCCAAATTAAAAATATATAGCTAAGTAGATATATTAATAGCACATCATCTTGTTCTTCCAATAATTATATTATTAAACTATAAAGTACTTTAAACAGTTTTTAGAACCTAAAAGAACTGTTCCCTATTTACTATATAATTTAAAAATGTAATAAATTTCATAGCACTGAATTTTAAATATTTTTGGCTGAATTTGGGCTCATAAAACAACCTTGTATTTTTCCTGTAATATTTGAGATCTGAAACAACATATGCTGAAGTCAATGGGAGCATTTCCATTGATTTCAGAGGGTGGTAAATCAGATTGTTTCCTCTAATCCTGTAAATTAGCATGCAGGGGGAAATGCCCCCGCTTTTTGGAAAGCTTGTTGAATTCGGTGATGTCCTGTGAGGGGGCCACCTGTATGCAAGAAGTGGTTAGGCTGGATTCTTCATCTTGTGTTTCCATCCAGAAAACAAAGAAGCTGGAGGAGGTAACCTTTGAAATAAGATGTGGGTGGCAGAGGGGGAAGAGTCAGGTTGTTTTTCTTTTTTCTTGGTTGTTGTTGTTTTTTTTGTTAAGAAATTATTATTATCTGTAAGCAGTATTTAAACGTTTGCACCAGCTACGCAAAAACAGCCATGTATTTAGAATGAAACTTAGGGCTAAATCTTTTGAGCAGTATTTATATATATGGACAATAAATTTAAGAATAACACATTCACGTGGGCCTTCATAATTCCTTAATTGTACAGAAACCATTATATAAGAACGTTAAGGTGAAGAGGAAGCTCTTGTAGATGTTTAAAGGAGCATATCCACATTGAGATGCCTAAATTAAAAAGGGTGAGTGGAGGTCATGAACAGTCTTTCATTGCTGAAGGATTTACTGAGATGGAGGCGACTAGAAGAATAGCTGCCTTATAAATTTCTTTGACTATCAGGATTCCAAGCAAAAGAGATTTTCTTTATTTTTCCCTCTAATTTTTCAGTTCTTAATGTAATTAAAAAAAGATTTCATCTCCACCCCCCTCTCTGGTTCAGCTGAGCTTCTGCTGATGTTTTGGTAGCAGCAGGGTATTTTATTGTCTCTTCTCCAGTAGCTGCGTGCGGAGGGGACGGATGCCGTGTCTGTAACTGTGCCACGGTGAGAGGAAGTGGACAGAGAGAAAGTCAGTCATGACCTGGCTGCTTAGTAGCATTTGTGTGGGGGTGGTTTTTGCACAGAGCAGGGTGGGGCTAGGAAAAGGAATCCTCTACAGATCAAAGCAAACCATGCCTTTAAAAAAACATGGGAGAGGGGCAAGGATTGAGAATGAACTTACGTAAAGTATCGGTATTGCGTTCAAGCTCCAGCGAAGCACTCCCCACCAGCCTTTCCCTCACTGTATCACCACACAGTAGCTCTGTTGGAAAGAACTTAATCCCTTCCTCATCCTTTTCTCTGCCATTTTACTCTTTCATCTGCGTGTTGCGTTTCACCATCCTTCAGTCATCCACGGTAGCTTCCAGCAGTCTCTTCTCTGGTCCTGTTGGGGAAGACAGAGGGAGGTCAGGTTGGGGGAACCCCAGGCTCATCCCCACCTGCAGCAGAGGGATGAGCTCGGAAGCTGTAGGTGGAAGCTGGCTTGTGCGCAGCTTTAGGGTTACACTGCTACGTCGTTCCTGGTCGCAGACCTGGCATGGAGTTTCCCACGCCATTTTCCACTGCGTAATGTAGAACTGCTGAACTTCAGTCGCGTGGTCTGGAATTACACAGGTCAGAAAAGGGGGAAGACTGTACAAATGAAGAAAAAAAAGCAGCCATTTTGGCTCTTTAAATTCAAAGTGTTATGACACCTACGTACAGATTTCCATATTCAGTCCCTTGGCTAAAACTAAGCTCTGGATCAACTTAATATCTGAAATACTTCCTGCCAGGGATTATATCTTGCTATGGAAGGGAGCTAGGCTTAGTGAACTAATAGGTCTTTTCTATCTCTAACTACTGCCAGTATGATTATGTTTTTTAATCAGAAAAATGTGTTGCTGAAAAGTACAGAGATTAAGTGCCACAATTGCCTGTAACAAAAGCAAGTTTTGTTGGATGAGCAGAGATCTGATGAATGACATGATTTGAAATGTTTTCATCCTAATGGCTTCCTCTTCTGAAGTTAATTTTTTTTGTCAGTTGCCAAAACATTTATGAGCAGATTTGTGGATAATGACACTCTTAGATGGGGGTTTAAATAAAAATCTGTTCCATTTGCAACCTAAAAGACCTAGTATTAAAGCAGATAAATGGGCTTGGAGTCTGATTCTTCTTATAGCAGTGTAATAGATGAGCTGGGGTCACTGGTGGTGTATAGTGAGCAAGCCACAAACTTTTAAGCCAGTTTCTTCCTTGGAGGAGTGTAACATAGGAAGCGATAAATATAGCCAAAATACTATTCTGTAGGGAGTGCTAGCTATGAAGTGCACGGGTCTGCTGCAATCTAGGGAAGTTCCTGTTCCCTATGTAGACTGAAAAACAGACAGGTAAAGAGAGACGGGCATTATGTGCTGAATAAATAGCTACATTTAGAATTAGTGTCTTTGTCCAATATTCAAATTCTTAAAAGGGACAGAACAAGAAGCCATCTTTTACCAGCCCTTTTGAAGAGGAAATTTGGCCTGTGGATAGGTGGTTGAACAATAGATTGAATAAAATAATCTAGGCTTATATAATAAGCTAGGAAAGGTTATTAGGGAATTGTTTGATCACAGTACTCTCATGCCAAATAAGCCACCAAAAAGACATACGGACTAGCACCTGCTTTAATTACATGTATTGAAAAGCAAGCACTCAAATATGTTCAAATAGTCTCTTAAAAAAAAAAAAAAAAATTGGAACTCTTGGTTGGTTCTTAACAACAGTGGGTAGAGATTTCATGTCGCCCTTTGCTGGTGTCTGTCTGTACCAGCCCATCGGGGTTGGTGGAGGTTAGGCTGTAACACATCCTGTGATAGTCTCTTCCTTTAGTAGTTTTCTTACCTAATTCTAATTGGTATTATGTGTACTAACTATATTGCCAGTGCAATAAAGGCCCCTGTAGTTTAAGTACTGAGAAATAAAATCTTATTCTGCATTCTAATTTAAAAATATCAAACTGATAACCCTGCATAGAGCTAATTTTAAACTCTTTTTGTTGCACCAGTGAATATACATTTATAACACACCTGAAACAGTGGCTTTTGCAAAAATTTTATTTACATATACAACACATTTTTGTGTGTGTAAATGCTTATGGTAATGTATTTGCAAATACATTTCTCTTTGCTTCTTCCAAATTTTACCTGCATGTATATCCTTCATCTAGAATGAGAATGTAGCCCATTATCCTGCTAGGAAACAAAGTGACACAGAATATGGTAATTTTGCTTGAAATGTTGTTTTCTTACACAAGTAATAAGGCCACTTTTCCCTACCTGGAAAGCATAAACTTTTACCATACTTGCAGGATAGCTTTAACATTATTTCCTAGTGATAATGTGAATTTAATGATAATGAATGCTGAGGTGCATCTGTGTCACGCTTTGCAGGATTCTTAAAAAATATCTTGCTCTGTTGTCCTGACTTCCACCTTTTCAAAAGACATTTTGTTATGCTTGATCTAGCCTTTCTTTTCCTTCAACTCCAGAGTCTAGATCATATGTAACTTTGATAATTTCAGTCATTAGAAGGGTTGAATAGCATTTTCTTTCAGTTCATGTATGAATTGATGAAAAAGGTAGAAAACTTGGAAGGCAAATTACAGGAAGTTCAGCTTCTTTGTAGACATCAGTGGCAGCTGATAGACATTGCAAATACTTTCAAAATGTTCTTCTAAAATACTTAGTTAAAATTAGTTGTAATTTGTAAAAACACATTTGTCCTTTGAAGTCAGATGGGCTACCAAGTTCTTTCACTAGGACAACCCTAAATTATAGAATTGAATCCTGGCCTGATTAAATAAATGATAAAACTCCCATTCATTTTAATGAGGCCAAGATTTCAGATATATACTATTTGGGGGGGGGGGGGGAAGATATTTCAGGTTTTACCTGCGCACCCACCAACCTAGTACAGGGTTGTTTCTTACCATATATTTTCTAGAGTTTATTTTCCAGGCTACTTTTAAGCAGTGGGGTTTCCTTTACTGTCCACAATACATTATACCACAACCTCATAGATCTTGTTCATGCTGGACTTTAAATTCAACTATCATATACCCACTAGTATCTTCAAAGGCTTCTGAAAAAGAATGGTTTACAAGGGTTTTTTTTGCTTTGCCAGTATTATGATTTGTTATTCATCTTGTGGATTTTTAAGGAGACCCCTGTACTTAGTATTCATATTAATGGTCTCACTGTATTTAGCTGGATAAAAAACATTCAGTACAATGTATGTAATAGTTACATTTCTATGATATACATACTTAGTAAAAGCTTTCTCATTTTCATCATTTAGACAGGTAGGATCTGGTAAATCATGTGCAGCACTCAGAACGGGATGACAGTATGGTAAGGGGTAGAAGAAAATAGCAGGCAACTGCTGCAGGAGATTTTTTCTGAAAACCTTCACCAAATGTTTAAAACCAAAAGAGGCTGAGAATGATTTTTTTTTTTTTCCCCTCCCCCTCCTTTTCCCGTAGCGAGTACCTGTTAGACATACCAGTAAAAGGCTGTCCTTGCCTTGCTCGTTTCATACTCAGGTTGAACTCCCTATTATTACAAATCTCTCTTGCTTTTAACCACTTTGTCCTCAGCACCTGGTTTTCCTAAGCTCTGGACTTTCCACAGCCTCAGCCCATGGGGTCACTGTGGTTTGCATGTGCTTGACAATACCTAAAGGAGGTCTAGCACTGCAAACTGTGAGACTGAAACACCCAACTGGTCAAGTCTATTAGATACCATTTGAAATGTACTTCTTATCTCTGTTTCCCAGTCTATAAGATGAAGATGTGATAGTCTGTATTCAGGTCCCTGTACATTGGTTTTAAAACCTGTCTTTCCAGCTGGCAATGCAGCTGTTAAGCTCTAGTAACTAAGGATGCGGGGTACCTCCATGGTATATGGGGCAAAGCAGAAATAATACCTGCGGGCCAAATTCTGTTTGTGTAAGGATGCAAGTTAACTTGACTTCACTGACTTAAATTAATTCAGATTCACACCATTTTACATGAGACAAAGTTTGGCCCTCAGGTGGAATTTCCTCACTTGAATATCTTCGTTCTCTGCAGCATATCGTATAGTTACGTGTCTCTGTTCTAGCTTTAGCTATAGCAGCTTAAGTGCCAGAATCAGTTTGGAATCAGAGCTTTATTGTTCATGAGCTTTATCTGGAGGGGGGGGAAAAAAAAAAAATCAGTTCACTATGTGCATAAACAGACCAAGGATTCCTGCTAGATGAGGGCAATAATAATTGAGTGAACAGAATCAGCAGAGAAGCACACCTCTTCAATCTCATTGGTCTCCCCTCAGCTTTCACATATTTTTTTTTTTTTAATTTAGCACAAGCTTTTCTCAAGTTTAGAGCATATAATCAGTGTGAATGGTGTGTTTATCTCTTTTAATTTACATTCCTTGCTTGCCAGTCTTCCCTAAACAGAGGATTGCTTCTGCTCTTTCATGTGCTCGTGTGTATGCACATGCTTGTGCTCTGTTTGTTATTGCCTTGTAGTGTCCCACACGCACTATCTTCTTTAGTATCTCAATTTTTATACTGTAGCAGTAACCTTTTACAAGATTCCCTTTTACTCTGCAATTGTGTTGTTTTTTTTTTTAAAAAAAAAAAAAGGAGACAAAGAAAAAGAGAAAGAACCTTTAGCTTACCTTGGAGCCTCAGTCAACAGGAGTTTAAATGTGTGTCAAGAGAGAAAATTAAAATAATCAATAAATGTACTTTGCAATCTGGTCAATGTCATTGGCATTAATTTTATTTTCCTCTCAAATCATCAGAATCATTTCACTTTCTCAGCTACTGGTTGCTTCCCATTAAAATACAAACATTATAAATACCGTTCCACGTGGGGCTATGAAAATACAACTTTCTATGTTATTTTCCATATACCTTCTAAAAAGTCCCTGGCATATTACACATTACCTTATTTGTGCCAACCATGTATTATGAATATCAGTGTGTTCCTCTAATACCTTAAAAATTCGAAGACATAAACAGTATTTCTGTAGCAAATCATTCTCACCTCATATTAATTGCTGATCTTTCTGCTGCTATAATGATGCTGTTTCCCAACAGCCAGAACTTGTCTGTCCTTTCGCTGAGGTCATAATGGCTGTTAAATGTGCCATATTTCCTCTGTCAATTTGGGAAAAAATATCAGATTATATATCAAGGGTTTACTTTGATGCATAACTTTCTGTGAAACACACGTCACCAAAATAAACTCTGGTACCTGTCCCATTGGGAATGGGAACTCATAAATATGGAGTCAAAGGTAATTGGCCCCCACAAGCCCACGAATATTACTATTCATTGAGTTACCTAGAGGTTTGTGACTAAAGTTGTTGTTTTAATGGAAAGCCTTTCAAATTGGTCTTTAAAAAGATATGCTTCAGCACTTTTATTAGTTGTTAATTCCATTTTTAACTACCTATTGTTGGTAATATCCTCTTAGCTTGAAAATACAATCTCTTTTCCTAGCGACTCTATCCATTTTTAGTTCATTGATTCACTGTGGTTTTTTCTTCACTGGATTTCTAAAGCAGCAGAAGTTAAAAGAAATTCTTAATTGTTTATTTCATTGTTTGTGCAATGGTATCGGCATTGACATCTGCAGGAATATAAACAGATTTGAGAAGATTTTTGTCTTGTTCATTTACAGAAGGGAGCTGTGCTATGTTAAATTGATTTAAGTTTCTAAATATGGGTCAGATAAACTGAAATAATCTTTCTTGAATTAATGTTGTTCTTTCTAGCTACTTATACATTGTTTTTGTTTTGGTATTAAACAACGTCTAGAGGCTTCGAACAGTATCGGATTTCTCATATCAGGAGAATCAGTGGTTAATCCTGCGACATGGGTTTGGGTTTTACTCCATTGTGCATTAGCCCTTGGGTCTTGGAATTGGTGGTGTGTTTCCCTCTGACCAGGACTTCTTTTCTTCTGTGGCTGAATTTTGTTTTGAGTTTTGGATGTACTCAAACTCTTGGAAATTTTGTGGAATCCTTTCAAAGAGGAGAGGCAGATGTGTGTAGCAGGCAGAGTGTTCCAACCTCAAATATAAACAACTACATGACAGAGTTGCCATAAGGAAGCAGGGACAAGATATATTTTGTAGGTCTTGCATATCTGATGGCTGTTTTATGTGTAAATGTGATAGGTGCTTGAAATCTGCAGTGTATTCTTTGCCAATATAGAAGTGAATAATTAGTTGGTTTCTCCGACATTGAGAAACTTCTCTAAATTCCTGTCTAAAGTCTTATCTCCAATTTGGATACCCACGACCGCACTTTTCTAATGTAAACAAGCAGCAAAGGTTTGTTGTACACTGAGACTATCTGCTGAGGTTTCAGACCGGTATATATGAAGCAATGCACTCAAACTAGTGTGAACATCCTTAATACAGGGCACACCTACTCATTACTTACTGCTCTGTTTTCTGGGGCTTGGGAATTCAGAGTTCAGCCAAACCCTGACACTAGCTCTTCTTCCTAAAGGTACAGTGTCGTATGTTTTTTCTCTTTGCATTTTCTTTGGCAATCCATATGAACATTTCATTTATTTTCTATAATGTCTAAATCATTAAAAGAAAAGCTTTGGGGTGCAATATGAGACTGACAAAGATAATTACAGTTTTAAAGCCTTAAGAGGTTTCATGCATCATATAAAATTTTACATTCCACCACCAATTTAAATCAATTACAATCTTTAAATCTATAATTGTGCTATTTAAAGCATTTTGAAGGGCACAATGCACATGGTATTTCGCTGTGTGTTCCAAAGTATTTTCACAACAGGTCTATTTATTGTGTGAAAGCATCTAGAGGCTATTAAAAGATGATCGGAGGCATTATTAACTCTTTAGTCTGTCTCCTTAATGCAAGAAGCAGATATACTTAAGCATTATTTATCACTTAGTCTCAGTTGTGCTAAATTTCTCAGCCTTTAGTCACAATAATTGTAACGAAGCTTGGAATAGATCATGCAGAGTGTCCTCATAATGCTAAACCAATGACTTCTTTGTGCTTGGGTGAGCATGCATTCTCTTTCATATTACAACAAGGCAAAGAAACAGAAGACTTTTCTAATTTATTCTTTTCATGCTAGATCTAGATCACTGCACAGGTAAAGACGGTGCTCTTTATTTTTCATACAAAGCCCTTTTTCCTCACTCTGCACTTAGTTTATATCAAGGGATTTCAGCACCCTGTTTAAACTACTTTATTACTTTTTAGCTGATTTACTAGGAAGAAATTGTGATCGTCTTTAAAAATCCGAAACCAGAAGTTTCAAATTAATTTAGTTTTGGTGAGTCTTACCATTTCTATTCTAATGGAAGTTCTATCATCTGATGTTTCCTTTCCAAATTTGAACATAAATTAAATGTTTTCCAAAAAATTAAATCTCTGAACAACATCCTTTCCCAAAACTTCGTTCTATTGAGATCTTTAACTTTACAAAAATAAGAAAGCAGAGGTGAAGGACCGTCAGTCAGTTGAACTAAAATATCTCAGTAATCTTTCTTCAAAAATACTGAAAGTATGTTCAAGGGACTCCATATTTCCACTAATTCTAACAGCAAATCTTGACTGCCCAACTGTTCATTGTATATCTTTGGTATTTTAAAAAGCAACAACCAACCAAAAAAAAAAAAAAAAAAGATAAAATAATACCCACTGCCTTTCATTAGCAATTACTGCTGGTGAAAACGTTATTCTCATATACACATCAATGCAACACAGATGATGCTTAGCGGAAGATGATAGTAATAAAGTAGTTTACGTACTATACTTCAAATAATCAGTCAACATTTGGGGAGAGTTGAGGGGAGGGAAGCTGCATGTTGATTTTCAAACATTATTTTAAATGGGAGTTTTCTTGCTCTCTAAGAAAATGCCAGTCTATCCTTTTTGACGGAATATCCATCATTATAGAAACAGAAACAGTTTTTGTAACTTTTGAATGAGTGGACACAACCTGGCTATCTGGGTATCAAAATAGAGCTATGGCTAAAGTGCCTCTGTTGTACAGCAAGTGCTGCTTTGGAAAGATCCTTTTTTACATTACTTCAAAACCCAAATAGCCCACAGTACTAACAGCAAAAACTGTTTTTCTTCTTAAGCAACTCAGATACACTAGCTCATACATTCCCCTGGGAATCGGCAGTGATGAATGCATCTGTTGCTTAAAGAACAGGCAATATTTTCAGTGTTTCTCAAAAAAAAAATTAAAAAAAAAAAAGGGGGGGGATTCCACGCAAAAGCCAACCCTTCATTCTGACTGCTCTGAAGAAAGGATTTTCTTGTCCTCGGGTTGCGGCCTCAAATTGTAAATTCTGATCATCTGCCTTAGACATCCTGTGTAATTTGGAGATCACCTGATACAAGTTGATTATATGCAATGCTGAAGCAGTAATTTCTGAACTCATAGAGGTCCAAATTACATTGATTATTTCACAGACATTACCAGGTATTCATATGTGGAGTCAGTGCCAAAAACATACCTACACAAATAAATTTCCTCTGCAGTTTTGCTGGCGGTGATATTTTGCTTCAGCTTTCTGTTATATGCAGAACAATAACCTCTGTAGTGCTACTCAGCACTGAGGAGGTAACTGAGCTCCAGTGCTGAGAGAAGCAGTTCTGAAGTATTAAGGACAGGTAGCCTGATCCTGTCATCCTTGAAGGTAGCGGGAACGTTGTCCTTGCATTCAGAGGGAACAGGACACAAACCCTGTTTCGTAAGCATTAGTGTCAATGAAATTAATTGTCCCAGGTACTGAGATAACTGTGCAAGATCTCGCTCCACCCAGCAGAGATGAAATTGGATACAGCACCTCTTTTCAGAGAATTTCCTATGGGAGCATTAGATGTAGGAAGACATTTGAAACCATCCCCTTGGCTACTGTTTTGTACCAAGGGGGCGACTTTTTTGTGTTCCAACATCTCCAGCATTGACTAGCATGGAAGTCACATGGGGGGGAAGATGCTTCCAAAAGCAGTATGTAATCTCAAGTGATATACAAGTGCCCATGTCATTTGGTTGGTGGGTTAAATATTATTTTCTAACTCTTCTCATTTACAGACTTTAGGATTGTAGTGGGGTACTTCCAATAAGATTTACCTTTTCTTACCTATTAAAAATAGAGCAGATTGATCTCTTATTCCTACAAGTCACTAGCTAAGACACTTTATTTTCCTTTCCACTTTTTCCCCACCCTCACATGAAAACGTACATTTTTGTGCTTTTCTGATGTGTAATACCAGAAGGTATTAGTTCCCCTCCCACTTACACAAAATTAGGAATATCTCCAAATAGAGTTATTGTGGCAGGTGGAGGGAATTTGGCAGAGACTCTACATCATCTGGCATTGTCAGAATTTAGTCTCTGTTATTTCTCTACACACCTAGAGTGTTCTCAGTCACAGTACATTCAGCGCAGCACCAGGTACCGTTGGTCGATGGTGGGTTAGCATAGGGGCTGTGCAGCACTGCGTAGCCTCTACAGCACTATGGGCTTCCATTTCCAGAGGGGATTTTCAGTCGGTCAGATTGACTTGCTTACCTGGGCAGCACAAAGGGATTGAAATGAAGCAGCGAATCTAAGCTGAATGTGTTTGTAAAAGGCCAAGACCATTAAGACTGGAATAAAATAGATTGTTGGAGAGTAGAATCAGATCCCTGGGTATGAAGGATATTGAATGGTTCTACCTTAAGTTACTGCATTAAAAAGCAGCAAAGAAACTACTACAAACCTCCAAAATGGGAGAGGTCTGGCATTAAACACAATTGGGTCTGGCATATTTGGGGGAAATCTAGGTTTAATTTTCCTTTGTGGGTGAACTCAATAAAGCTCTCTCAGTGTTGGAGGTTAGATGCAACAATATACATAATGAAAATGTTGTACAAGTGCAGTCTTTCACAGAAAGAAAAAAAAAAAAAATCCTGCATTAAAAATAATTTTCTCCCCCAAAGCATCCAGAGAACTAGTCCAATAAATAATGGAATGTCACTATAGACTAAATAGATTTTGAGATGATAGGTCTTTTATTTTTGCAGTAATAGTAGAAAGTAAAAAAAGCCATTTTAAAAATCTGAACAATGTTTTTATGTTCAAATAACAAATATAAATTTCCAAACTGTTATCTCCATATTTCTTAATGGTAAAGCATTCCCAGTTTTAAATCCAGCCAATACCCATTTTCATTCTAGAATTAAGTTATCCTATAAAGTAACAACAACGGATAGTGGGAATTTATAGTGGAAACAGTGATTATTGATTCTTAATGCATAAAGGATTCATAATATAAACATCAGTGGCAAAAGATTTTTGTATTTTATTTTCATATTTATTTGGAAAGTATATAACTGCAATGGTTTATTTTTCTAAACTGAGAAAAAGTATAAAATGCTTTGGAATACTCTTGGCTAAAAAGGTAATAAGAATAATAAGTGCTTAGGTTATTGGATAGAATGTGTTTTTCTTTAAGTAGAATACATCAAAATAATCAGTTTAGGATTTCTGAGCATGCCTACAATAGCTCAAGGATGTATACCTTCCAGCAACCACAGCAAAATCAAAGCCTCGCCCAAAACTCTGTGCTAATAATCAGCGATGAACAAAGATGGACAAACAAGCGAGAATGATCATCCTACAAAAGTAATCTGATTTCTACACACAGGTTATTAGCAGTCCTGGCTAACACCTAAATAGCTGGTTTAGGTGTACATGAAACACAATAAGAAATTTACAGGGGAACAGATCAGCTTCCATTTCCCAAGCATTTTATTGTAAAAGAAATCACTGCAGGAATATAAGACTTTTAAACTTATAAAAATAACTCAATGTTGCCCTTTTAAATTGTTTCCACTGACAACCGAAGTCATAGTGGCATTTGTTCATCCAGATCCCAGTACACACATGTATTCATAATGATACATCCCTCGAATGGCACAGTTCTTCTGTGGTTGCTACCTGTCAGCGCTTGTACTCAAGAACCTTGAATATCAGTGACTCACTAATGTTTTATGATATTTTACCTCACTTTATGGTAGTCATTTATGACAAGACCAGAATGACATAAACTGCCATAAAGCAAAGCAATGCAATCACACAAATGACCATAAATCAAGGTAGCAACAGAAAAAGGTCATAAAAGGAAAGAAAATTGGAGAAAACAACATTTGAGTTCAGATTCAGAAGTCTGGAGTTAGCAGCACCAAACTTCAGGACAGATGGATGTGAGCAGCAAGCAAATTCAGTGTTCCGCTGATACCAATCATTTTGTGTGCGTGTGGATGCACTGACAGATTGATACATAGATGGGCTTTTGTCGTGGTTTAACCCGGCAGGCACCTAACACCACACCGCCATTTGCTCACTTCCCCCCGCAGTGGGATGGGGGAGACAATCAGGGGAAAAAAGGTAAAACTCGTGGGTTGAGATAAAGGCAATGTAATAGGACAGAAAAGGAAGGGAAAATAATAATAATAATGATGAAAGAATATACGAAACAGGTGATGCACAATGCTGACTGATGCCCAGCCAGTTCCTGAGCAGCAGTTGCGGGCCCCCCCCGCCAGCCAATCTCCCTAGTTTTTTGTTCGGCATGGTGTCATATGGTATGGAATATCCCTCTGGCCACTTTGGGTCAGCTGTCCTGGCTGTGCTCCCTCCCAGCTTCTTGTGCACCTCCAGCCTCCTCACTGGGAGGGCAGCATGAGAAGCTGAAAAGTCCTTGACTTAGTGTAAGCACTGCTCAGCCACAACTAAAACATCAGTGTGTTATTGACATTATTCTCATCCTAAATGCAAAACATAGCGCTATACCAGCTACTAGGAAGAAAATTAACTCTATCCCAGCCGAAACCAGGACAGCCTTCATTACTTATAAGCCTGTTATGATGTACACAGAGTTTATTGCAACTGTGTGCATGGGCTTTTTTCCTGCTATAAAGTTATCTTAGCTTTGCCCTGTACCCTAAGTAATTACCAAATCAGATGACCTTTTGAACAACTTTTCTATAATCTATATCTATCTCTGTGTATTCATCTTTTTTCTTTTTTTAATAAAAAATGTGTTCCTGTTAATCAGGTTGGCCAGCTCTAAAAGAATGGGATTGTGATGTGCTTTTCTTGGAAGCCTCTTTTTCTTGGTCTGTTAGAGAAGGTCCTAATCAGGAGCGGAGATTGGATGTCAAAAGGTGGTCAGATGGGGATTAGACAGAAACTTCACACAGCTGGGGGGTTGTAGGTGGACTGAGTTGGAAGCAGTAGTTTATTGCATGGTGGCCATACTCATGGGGCTGTTTTATTGCGGTGTGAATGGGGACACGAGGAGGACCAAATGACGTCAGGGAGGACAAGGAGCTCTGCACTCCCCCCGAATCAGAGCCTAATGGGGCAGCAGAAGCTGTATGCAATGAGGTATAACAGTACGTATACCACACCTTAAAGTTATACTACCATAAAAATGAGAAACTGCTAGCGGTGGAGATAACAGCATTTATGAGGAGAATTTATGGGCTGCTCGTGTGGTATAAATATATACAGTACACAAACACCAGTGGGGATAAATTCCACTGGACAACCCTGTTATTTTAACAGTAACCTTGAAAATATTATGTTATTTAACTGAAGAAAGTGTTAAAGGAACAATACATAATTTAATCTCCTCCTCTACCCTGTACAATTCATCTCTGTATTAGCAGCAGTGATGCTTTAAGAAGTATGCGCATTAAGATAAATGCAATTAACTATCGGTGTTTATTTTAACGTCCTCGTGCTTCCCTACCCACACCCTTGTGCTTTCATCTTGTGTGCAAGCCTGTTTGTAATGGAGCTGATGTGCTTTAAAAACTATGAAGATGTATTTTTATCCCTGTCCTTTATCTAAGACCTCTGATTCTTTTCCTGTTCTGCTTCTCTGTTTCCTAAGTCTGTTGCTTTCCTCTTTTCGTAGTATCACTTGCATTCACAACTGCCATAACCATTTCTAGTCATTTTTTTAAATTCTTCCTTGTCAAAGGACACCAATGTAGTAAATGGATATGACAGAAATGTAGCAGATAAGCAAAAAACCAGAGGACTTGAGCTGAGAGATACTGAGCAAGTGTGTTTGCAGTGAGCTGAGTTGGGATGCCAAGCTATCAGATTCAGAGATGCAGCAAAGTGATGAGTTCTTCTGGTCCTGCCCTGTGTCTCCGCAGGACTCGGTGCTGAGGCACAGTTTGTTTCCCTTTTTGTCCCTCTGCAGGACAAAATCTGGAATATTTGGGATCACTCCAATCCACTTTTGAAAGGTCGTTTTCATAGTCAGAAGTAGTATCACCTGAGAGTCACACACGGACAGCGAAGGAGGAGATATCAGCAGGCCAGAAACCGAAAGGTGAAAGGAAAACATAGAAAAGTGGTTTGGTAGTTGACAAAAGAGGCAGTAGTGCAGTGCCTAGGTACACCATTTAATCCCTTCATGACTTGATTTCCCTGTTAATTCCCTCTCTGTAGCAGAAGATCACATTTGGGGAAGTAAAATGCCACGCGCTACACTTTATAAAAAAAGTTGTTAGCCTTTCAGAATATTTTCAGATGAAATTTTAGGAGTTATTCACCAAGGTGAAAATTCACTTTCTCTGACTGTACTCCTGCTGCCAAGAAAGTAAACTAGGACAAGTTAACAGAATGATCCAAGAGTAAAGAAAAAGCTGGTATCTTAATTTTGGATGCAGTCTATGTGTTCTCATTATTACATTGTCTGTTTGTATTACTTTTGATTTATAATGTAATTGGGGAACTATAGAAATGTTAATGGGAAATATACTGTTCTGAATATGACAAAGTTGTTTACTAATTGTTGCCTTTAACTTAGGCTAATTTTGTAGTACTGAAATATTTAAAAATGTTGTATTTCTTTATTTTTAGGTTGTCATAAAAGCGTTGTTTAGTTTGAACTTCATTCTCGGATGAGCTGAGCTTTCTCCCCCTTTAAAACTAGGAAAATAGTGCAAATTAAAAATTTGCTACACTAGGGTTCAATCTCAAACCTTCAGGCAAGCCCATTCATTTTGTTAAATATTTAGATGAGAAATTGTTGCTTGTATGTTTATTTATTTATTTTTACAACATCCACCGTGCTGCTCATTATCTTAGGGGAGATGGGAGAATATTGCAATGATTATTAGTAAGCTTGGTAATGAGATTACTGAACCATTTGCAGTTGACTTTTTTGTGATGCATAATTACAGGGGTTTATTTACAGTGCCTTTAGAGGTTTTGTTTTTGGTTTTGCCTTTTAATGATTCACATTTATATCCTTTGTTCTTCATGTAAGGGATAAGATTCTATCTCTGGATGTTTTGCATTTCTCTCCTTCCAACAACACCTCTCCCCCCCCCCCCCCCCCCCCCCCAAAGGAAATGAATGTGTGTTATATCTAAAGTAAGAAGCTCTTATTCAGTCAACTGATCCTCATTCTGCAAGCTCCTATATACTTGAGTAATGTGACAGATATTAATTGGGAATACTCAGGTAAATAGGATTATTTGTGCATTTGTCCTAGATGACTCTTCCAGTCTATGTTTAAGTCAATGGAGAGAGTCTCATCGACTCTTTTTGGCCTTGTCTGTCTCATAAATATGATATATTAATAGAATATAGTAGAAAGGAAGAGCTGCTTTGCAGGTCTTAAATATCTCATAACTGTTTGGGGGCTGTTAAGGTTGATTACTGTATTGTCACTTTTATTACTCACATTCTTGACTGTTACCCACTTTTCTTCCCAAATAGCTGCGATTTCAGCAATTTCTGAAGCTTTTGGTGGAAGATTCCTGATATGGAGTGGGGAAAAAAAAAAAAAATCTAAGAGAAGTGGGGCAGTTATTGGGATCAGGCACAGAAAAGCCCTTGGGGAATAGAGAAGTACAGAATAAAGTTGCCCTGGTTCTACACATACTTATTCTGAATCACAGGCATCCTTTATTTGGAGATCCCATGGGTTATACATGGGAAAATACAGTATATTTGTTTTCCTGTTGTCTCAAAGTCTTTTAACGTTAGTGAAAGGTCTCCCATTGACTCAGTGGGCTCTGTTTTATGGTGAGACAGTGAAATCTTAAAAAGCTCTTTTTGTCTGCTTGTTTTACCAGATTTGTTTACAACAGGTTAGGTTTTAAATTCAGGTAGAAAGATGTGAAAATTTTATACACCCAACTTTAATCACCTACACAGGGCACAGGCAAAAAGATGGAAATGGGTGTTAGGATGTGAGGTTAAAGTTATGGCACTAATCCTAGCTATTATTCAGAAATCAGTGGGACATTTCATTTGTAAAAATTGCAAGTTCTGAGCTTCTTTTCATGTTCAAAAGCAGATCTGTGTTGAACACTTGGAATTTATATAAATCCGTAGTTAACTTTGAAAATGCCTTAAACGCAAAATTTATTTTTTCTTTCAGCAGCAACCAAGTCACTTCCTGTAAAAATCAAAAACCATACAGCACATTTCAGTTTACTTGCAAAAACTTAGAATTTAGAGACATAAAAGGACAAGAAGATCCAGAATAATTGCATTTCCTTATGGAACAATAAGGAAGCTAAAAACTTGTTTATTTTATCTCGGGAAGTGTCTATTGACTGCTTCATTACACCAAGAATAAAACTGCACCATGAAGGGATACATAACTTATTCAGGGTAATTTAAAGCCATATCCTGAACACACTGACTATAACAGAAATACTTTCTGCAACTTAAATGGATCAAGTCTATGGAGAGTCAGTGGAAGAGAAGGAAAATGATCACTCCTACTATTTAGCTTGCATTCCAGCCATGAACTGTAATGCTGAATTCACGTAATGCAGAATTAAAATGATACACCCCCTTATTTTTAATGTGCAATATGTTCTTGCTTCCTTTGAGCCGAGGTTTATGTGAGCTAGTTCATAGGATTGCTGTATTCTGTTCCTTTTTTCTCTAAAAACATATTAATACTCTTGTATGAAGTGCACACAAGGCAGTGACAGCCACCATGTATACACTTGATTTCTGAAGTACTGCATCATGAATTAAGAGAAAACCTCGTTAGAAATATACCCTTTCCTGGAAAGGAAATGGTCCAAAAACTATATTGTACATCCAGGGTTAATTTTACTCTTTGAAATTACAGATTCAGCTAAACTGCCATCACATTGTGATAACTTGTCACACTGTCGGAATTTAAGCACCGGCGATCTACTGGGAGTAAACGTCCTTATGTACACTATCTAAAGGATGGCTACCCTGGGGTTTCTACCAAGCCTACATGATCATATATTGATGCGAGGCTTATTTATTTCAGTGGTTCTGAAGTACACTTAATCATCTTACTAAGGTGCCCTATGTGGTACATAATTAATATTGTACACTGACTTTGGAAGAAAGCTTTGGGGGGGATTTGGATGATACAAAAGAAATATGGTAACTTCTTTATATTCAACAGAGAGTCTGCGTGGTGAAGATTGAGCTTCTCCATTTGGAAAGATGAGGAATGATGAGAATGTTTCTTTTTCACCCCTTGCCCCTAATGCTTACAGTATTCTCTCAGTTTAAACACCGGTCCAGTGCTAATTTTTGCCAAAAGTGAAAGAGAGAGTGAAAAATCATTAATTCAATTTCTCACTGTTTTGCCTCTGGTGATTGCTGTCACTTCAGGTAATAGCTTGTCTGTGGTTCTGACCCAATTCTTAAACCAGTCTTTCCGTACTCAACCAATTAATCTAATGGTTCATTAATTGCAAACATCTGAAATCATTAGAACCTGATTGAGCACAAAAGCATCAAATCCTGTGAAGCTGTGACTGCTTAGCCAGCAAATGGTCTCATTGCAAAGGAATGTCAATGTTTATAGTAAATGTAACCTAAACTAGGGTGTTCATTGACATATCCCTCCATTTGTATACAACGGCTCTGACATCTATCAGTTCAAGAGTGCATGATTTATCCACTGCTATATCCTGGAACTGACAGGCCAAAGATTACAGCTTAACCTACATGAAAGCAGAGGCTGTATGTATTCCTAAAATAAATATTTAGTAACTGACAAGCTCTGGTTAATATTAATTCCTGATAGAAAGCAGTCAATTTAAGCTTACTTCATGCCAAAATCTATTTGTATTTTGTAAATCATTTTTCATGAATATAGTCTAGAGAATCTCAAGAAAATATGTAAGTGGGGGAGGGTTGTTGTATCAGTTGCATTTTATATGTCGCAAATCTGCATTAAAGACAACCTTCCATGGGCCCATAAAGTGGGGCAGACCAGGGAAAGGACACACACAAACTGTACTCTGATGGTAACCATGAAATAGAGACTTTCAATTAAGTGAATTTAGCGCGTGTCAAAGATGTTAAATTTACCATTCTGGAACATGAAGCCTTCTGTTTATCCATAGGGGACACAGTATAGGTAGTACTAAACTTCACTGCCAAACTGCATCATGGATTCCTCTGTCTCCTTGATGTGGTCTGTCTTTGATTGTTCTCTTTTTCTTCTTTTGTTTGTTTTTAGAGGCTACTAATTGTTCTACTGATAGATAAATAGAAAGAGATGAAAATTTCCATTAAACCATTTCTAAGCATTGGCATTTTCCTAAATGCTTTTGTCTTGCTGCTGTCGTGACAGCTGCCTTCTTATAGAGTCTAGTCTGGGGCCAAGAGTTAGCGCTCTCCTCAGCATGGGTAATGCAAGAGGGAAATTATATTTTTCTGTTGAACACATGCTTTGATAAATGTCTTCATAAAAAGAGGAAAACGTAGTGGACTGCTTAGTTTATGGTTACAAATAAGAAGAATATGTGCATAATGCCGCTATGAGCTCATCCTACCTGCGCACAGGACAAATACAAATCCTGTCCAAGTCAATTGATAACTGTGTAGCCATAGCACAGAACTAGCAAGTACTGGTGGAAACCGGCTTCACACCATGCAAGTATGGCTACTTGGCTTCAAACAGGAACAGATCTCCTATTTGTATAACGGTTGCTATCTCTTTCCCTTTTACACACAATGCATGTACACACACACAGCTTCATCCCGCAGTATTCAGCACTCTCACTTCTCCATGTGTGCATTCAAAATGCCTCTACTTCTCAGGTTCATTTTTCTGGCCAAGCCTTCATCTGGCCTGTAGTTTGAGAGATGGCTTCTGTTCTTTCAATTAATTCTGTACTTGATTTCTTTTTACATATGTCCTTAAACAACAATTAACCGTAACTCTGCTAAGTTGGTAACGTAGCAAAGGTGAGCCATCTGAGTTCATCAGGCAGGATAAGATTGTGAATATACTTGCCTGGGTCTGAACTTCTGATCCTCAGACTACCTCCAACATAAATATGCGTGTATATTCATCACTATGCCTCTATAAACCTTCAGTGAGCAGAAGGGAAAAGGGCTGGTTCTGTTCTTCCCAAACTGCGGCCTTGCAGCCATAGTAAGCAGCCCACACAGTCATATTCTTCAGCACTGTTTTTTTGAAAAATTGCCATTTAAAAGTTTGGTAATAAGGGTACATAGTGATATTCAAAGGCCTTAAATAGCTGTCCATTCAAGTAGGAACTTCTGCCCCTGCAGATAAGAGGGGAGATGGTTTGGAGAGGCTACCAAGCAGAGAGCAGCTAGAGAGCCAGGACTGAAAGATAATCAGGGAAGGAGCTAGCTGTGTGCTTCTGGCAATAGCTGAGCAGTATCAGTAGCCCTAATGATCCGGGGCAGTGGCCTGAGGAAGTCCTTGGAGTGTGGTTTCCTTTATCACTTTTACTGGACTGCCCTTTGGGAATGAGTTATGATCTGATGGTTTGATCTTTTGTATTGTGTATGGGGTTATTGCACCTTTTAGTTCCTGACAACAGTAGTAAAGCTGCCAAGTATTACTTAAAGTGTGGGAATGTTTATAAGAACTCAGCAAAGGAGAGTGCCTAGTATTCAGACTGCTAACAGTACAAGAAACATTATCAAACATCTAGCAAAATGGTGTGCTGTGGTGCTTGCTGCAATACCTCGCTTTGAAATGACCTTTTCCAGTGGGTGAAGTAAGCGTTTATCAGAATGCAAGGGTCAGTAACAATATAAATACTGAAGACCACAATTCCAGGGTATCTCTGTGCTTACATTTGAGGAGACCTGCATGTGTTTTTAAATACACATGTATGTTCACGTCTGCTATAAAATTATTCCAGATGAAATCTCAAAATGTGTTTGCTCTGAACGTTAAATGGAGTGACATTATTAGTTTTTTTGACAATGTTCTAATGGAATCATAGTTCAAAATACTCAGTGAAAATATTACACTCCCCCATCATTAAGGTGAATTTTGTTTGCATGCTCTTTTCTCAGAATACTGATGTTAATTTTTGCTTAACTTTAGTCTTACAAGGTATGAAGCAATTTAACAGACTCGGTAACCTTTCATTAAAGTTCAGTGCAGTACTTAAGCATGTTGGGTGCATTAATTGTTAGCTGACAGCTATTATTTCTGTGAAACCCTTTTGTAGTAAAATTTCTGCTTGATGGATTGGATTTTACAAAATTTGCATTTCACTGAGCCAGAGTCAACTGGTACTTAGAGCTACGGTAGATATTTAAATAAGAAAACAATAATTCTTTAAACTATTGTTAAATATCTATTAAAACTACAAAACTTCTTTAGGATTAACTCTTTATTATGGAGTTCATATCCCCGCAGTATTAGTTTTGACATATGGCTATAACAAAACTGGCTTCTAATACAGATAGTGTAACTAAACGTCTGTACCCAGCCCTGAGTGCTGGCACAAAGCTGGCATGAAGGCTGTTGAGCTCTATACTTTTAAACACAAGGGAAAACCCAAGCAAATCAGCAGACAAGAAGGTTTATGTGTTTTCCTAAACCTCTGTTTCAGAGATGGAGTCAGATATATATATATATATATTTCCTACTCAGAATGCTATTAGATGGTGTAATGCATGGTGAGCAATTCTCTGAGGTGCTGGAGAGCATGGAATTTCTCAGATAGTAAACTCTGAAGACTTTAATGGATTAACATAGTTTTCCTGGCTACTGACTTTGCAATGACCCTTGCATCTAGCAGACTAAACTACCATCAGCACTACAACAGTGAGAAGAATGATAGAGCATCAGTGGTTAGCAGCAGTCTTTACTAGGTGGGGTTCAGCACTGCAGTAGTACTGGTGTGGAGGACACAGTGAGAAAGGAGTAGAAAAAGATATCAAATCTCTGAGGCTGAGAAGGAGGAAGAGTTGCTAGTGAGAAAAGAAGGGTAAATCACTTTGGAAAGAACATGAAAGACTTGTGTTCTAGTTAGTTGGTTACAAACTGCTCCAGAAGAGATATCAGAACAGTTGTCAGAGTCTGTGTTAAAAATAATGAGAGGGGAAAAAAAAAAAAAAAAAAAAAAAAAAAAAAGAGGCAAAGCTCAGACACATCCAGCATATGAGAACATTAGACCTATTAGCTTGGAAGGTATCTGGCTGAACACGTTGGCTTGGAGTGGAGATGCAAGAAGGGAAAGAGGAACAAGGCAGTCCCTTGGGGAAACCAAATTGTCCAACAAAGAGGATGAGGTGATGGGGCATTTAATAAGATCTGACTGAGAGAAGTAAGATAGTAGAAAGTTTCTCACAGCTAGAGCACTAGAAATTTCTAAATTGAGAAGACAATTGACACAGAGATGGAAGACTATAAAAAAGGGTGGAGCACTAGCCTATGATCTGTGTTCTTGTATATACACTGATTTTATCAATGATACACCATTATTAGGATCAGTTGAACTTTTTTTTTAATGCATGTCTGTGCATCCTATTTGATCACAGCTGCATCTTCCTAGTTGCTGATATATTCCTTATACTTACTCAGTAAAACCTTGTGGAATAGAAATCTAGGAATATATTTCTGAAAAGGGTCATGAGCGTAAATATACAAGTAATAGCACAGACATTGCATTAATTTTTATTACTGAGTAGTTAAAAATGTAACACTAGTGTTGTTTGGTGATGACAGAATCAATTCATAATTCTTTGATTATGTTAAAGATCTGAATAAAAGTTGAGTCATGCCTACCTATCACTAAATCAATTATGTGCTATAATTTGGTTAAATTAGCTGACTTTAACCACTAATCTTAGATGCCTTATTAAATACATAAGAGTAGCAAGAAATTACTTAGATCATCAGTATTATCTCGTCAACAGTGGAAAGAGAATGTTACTTCCTTCCATATCTAGAAATCTGATGAGGAAAGGAGAAAAACAGAGAGAAAAGTGGGTTACTTAATTATTCAAGAGGGAATTTCCTCTTCAGCAAATTCCTCTCTCAGCTCAGCCAAATGCCGTCATTACATGGCTTCTAATTTTAGGTAGAATTTGGATAGCAGGTCAGAATTTTTAACAATAAAACTGCAGAGTCCATGTCACAGATAATGGTCAAGTATTTTTACTTCTTTATTAATTCAGGGGTCTGCCATAGGTATCATACGGTAAGACCCATACACCCAAGTTCTTTGCATGTTCCCTTTACAGTTTCATTTTTATGCTCAAGAAGAGATAAAGGAGAAACAACTTAATAATGCTTCAATTTTAGCAGTATTCTTTGAAGACCCACCCCACTGTCCTTTTCATAGGTTTTCCCATGAGTCCATTATCCCACAGGTACCTTGCATCTGTCACTGGATAGGAATGAGCCCCTTGGGTTGAATTAGATCAATACCTTGACCTTCAGGAAGATCCTTTGTTTGTATCGAGTAGGCAATGAAAAAAACATTAAATGAAAAAGTAGCATATTCATCATGTGTAAGATACAGAAGCAATGTATGCTAAGTTTAGGCACTGCTTAGTAAATGGAAACAGTTCGTTGTATAGAAAACATGGAAATCTGAGTAATTGTCATTCAGATTACTTATGACCTCTTGGACATTTGTGAGATAGAGGATGAAATCTGTCACATTTGCACTTTGCACTGAGGTTATCCATATGCGGCGAGTGATTTTCCAAGATGTAGTATCTGTAAGCAAAAATGAAAAGAAAAAGAAAGCAGACCTCATTTAGGGAAGCTTCATTATTGGATGTGGCAAAAGAGAAAAAGGTGGAAGACCTACAAAGAGATCATGTGAAACAGAGCAATGCAGCTTGAAAGATCAATTTTATGTTTGTTTAAAGCAGAAAATTAGCCATACTTTCATAAGGGAATTGTCATGATTGTGTCCTAATGCTTTCAAAATTAAGCATTCCCCAAGGTGATGAAGGCTGGGGAAAATATCTCAGTGGCAGTGCTATGCTTAGAAAATTAGAAAATGGCCAGCCATACGCTCAAAAGATATGAAATAAGCTGGCTGGTCATTTGTGTGCTACTATGTGGGTCAAAGTAAGCATACCTGCCACAAAAAGAGTGCTCTTGGGATGTGCAAAACACCTTGTTGCATGGTCATGTTACTCTGGCACTGTACTGGAGGAATTACAATGGACTAGACTGGAAACAGGAAAAAACACAAGCGGAAATGTTAGCATGCAATTTGTTTTTGTGAAAATTGTATTTTGATGAAAAAGTTTTGAGAAATTCTATAAATGAAAAAATAAGTCTTAAAAATTTCTGTTGAAAAATAAATGAAATTTCTTCTGGGAATGTGATAAGAACGGATTACAGGGATGCTTATGACAACAGGTTAACTCAGCCAACAGCTTTGAAAATAAAGTAGTTAAAAGAAAACATACTCAGTTTACAGTCTGCTATCTTGATAGAGATATATTTTAGTTCTTAATATAACACAGATTTCCAAATAAGCTAGCTTCTTGCTCACATGGCATTTCTATATCAGAAAATCTGTATTTTACTCTACCTCATTTATAAATCAGGTAGGTAGATGCAAAATCCATGATCCAAGCTTTGTGGCCATTTTTCCTGCAAAAAGGTGCTTGAGTAAAATTTACATTATTAAATTCA
This sequence comes from Platalea leucorodia, assembly GCF_965183815.1. Lineage (NCBI taxonomy): Eukaryota > Metazoa > Chordata > Aves > Pelecaniformes > Threskiornithidae > Platalea > Platalea leucorodia. Next base: position 8,587,279 of record NC_138835.1, read on the forward strand.
AAAGTCATATTTGAGAAATCTAGGTTAGTTAGCTTTCCTTTTTGAGTTCTTTAAAAAATCTGAATGATACTTTTTGCATGTTGTTTCTATTCTTTTATTCCAGTCTTTTAGCTTGAGACACTTTGTTGTTGTTTGTTTTTTTTTTTTTTATTTGAAAGTGATTTTTGCATTTAAGCTTTTTATTGTAACAGTGAATCTTAAGCATGTCAACTGCAGATGTAGTGAGCAACACCTCCGATACAGCCGAAAAGAAGTTTTGGTGGAAAGGTGTATGTGGTACAGAGTGATACCTTCAGCTTTGGTAACAAACCTGACTGCTGCTTACTTTAGAGCAACTATGTCACAGTATTCTTGGTAGTTAGCATCCTTCATCTTTCTTCCCCTCAAGAAGAAAAGGCAAAGAAAGAAATAAAAACTGTGATCGGTTATGGTGTCCCAAGGGAAACTCTCTTAGGCTCATAAGGGCCATACCCAGACTTTTTTGTGTTTTAGTGTAACTTATATCTGCAGGTTTTGCACCTTTAAATTTTGTACCGGCAAAATTATTTTAAATACAAATTAGTGCTTCTTAGACCTTTAACCATATAAATGGGACTAGCAATCTGAAGGTGTAGAGATTTGTTAAGAAAAAAAAAAAAAAAAAGTTATTTTGATTTTAACATTGTTAAGTTGCAGATGTAGATGTCTGGACATAAGAGACCACAGAGGAAAGCTGCCTTCCTGGAAAGGTTGCCACATGCTGAATTGGGGAGCTACACTTTAAGATGTGACTTTAGTGCTGTATAATTTGAGGTGGGTTATAAGTGATGGTCCTTGCTCTAAAGAGTCTTGCATATCTTTGTTTTACCTTTGACATAAGTGAATTGTTTGTCTGCACTTTTGTCCCTTCTGAGTAAAGTTTCTCTGCTTAATCACATGTAGACGATAAGGGGAACCACACTGATCACCACCATCGGGTAGTTGTTGTACTGCTTCCTAATGCCTCAGCATGGATAAGCCAATGGGAATCAAATCAGAGTTTTATTGGGCAGTGGTTTTGGTATAGCATGATTACAGAGTCTGTTCTGCTGTGACAGGATGGAACTAAATCCTCCTTCCTCAGTCTTCACTAGAGATGACCAGAATGTCCCACCTTTAACTTGTTTTAATATAAAATTTTCCGAGAAAGGGTAGAGAAAGAATAAGAAGAATTTATTAAATGTGAGAAGTTTCTTAAAAAAGTATAAAAGGAAACATATCAGTTTTTCCCCTGCTAATTTTTAATCAGTGTCAAATTCAAAAGACAGCTTGCATTCTTTATTGACAAACAGTAAGCCACTCCAAGAGCGCAATCGTACTAAAATTCACAGCTAGGATAATGTACAACTGGAACTCTATCAAGCCTCTATCTTGAGGAACTGAGGTATGCCTTGGAGGAATGCATTAGATGCTATGGTTAATTAACTAATTTACTCAATCAAGTTTAACAGTGGTTTTAACTTTAATGGCACCATTACATTTTAATATGAAAATAACAGGCTGTATTCCTAGCATTCCCTGCAGTCCGCCTCCTCTCTACCATCCACTTTACAATTTGATTTTGATTTGTGAAGTCTTAAACCTGCTTATAATGTCAAGCGCATGTAATACAATATGTCTAGTGAACATTATACATGCCCACCTTACAAATACAGTTGCTTGAAGTCGTAGCTCCTGACAGTGTGCATTCTTCAAGAATCATTGAGTTTGCATATGTCCTTCAGGAAGAAATTGGTATGCATGTGTAAATATAAGTAAGCTAATTTTAAGTGCGTTTGAGTGATTTTTCTCAAAGAAGATCTGGAGTCCCTGCTGCCTAGCAGAATTCCCTGTCTCATGCCCCTACTTTCTCTGGGGTAGTGCATTGGTACAGCTGGGTCTTACTAGGTTGCAAGTAGAAAATGAAGCAGAGAGAAAGGTAGTTCGATCTGTACTCCTCAGTTTGCTGAAGGAAGACACTTCTCTCTGCTTAAAAAATGGCAGTCATGAACCCTTTAGGTGTTCCTGTCCCCCTGGTAAAGTCCATTCTGGCTGCAGTCTCCCCCATACATTTTTTGTGAAGTTTTATACTTTATGCAATATAAATATTCTATGGATTCCTTGAATTTCATGTCTTAATATTCTTAGACAACCAACTTCTCCTTTACTCTCTGTGTCTTCTTTTTGTCTGATCTAATTAATATTAAACACTAAATTAAACATGAGTGAGAAAATCCTATTCCCCAGTATGCCACTGCAATGGTTTCCAGTCACAGCCCATCAGCAGTAAGTTGTTTATATTCATGTGGGAAAACTTGTACCCAAAGCTGGCAACAGGAGACGACTATTGCCTTATTGCTAGAATAATTTCTTGAGATATTGAAAATGTACCTTCAAGTTGTGTCAGGCATAGAACCTATAGCTCTCCTTGTCAATGGGTTGCTGTGGGTAAAACAGAAAAGGTCTCATTTTGGTGTTGGGTGTTTTTTGACAGTAAAACCCTTCAAAATATGGTTCCTTTATACAAAGGTGAACCAGAACATGGTGACTAGGTATACCAATACCTGGTCTATGAAGCGTGAACCCCATGTGGCTTAAACAAGGTCCAGGCATCCAGCTTCATGGCTGTCAAGGTTCCTGCCTGGCAGCAAATATTAGGGTGCTAAGAAAACACCTCGTCTCCCTTGCAAAATCTAGCGCCCAGGCTACACTTCGGGACAGAGCAGAGGCAAACCCACGTGCACCACTGTAGCCCAGCTCGTGCCCATGTGGCTAGCTGTCCCCATGTGGGTCGCACCAGTGAGACTGGGACATTGGTTGGAAGAAGCAGCCACAAAAGGGAAAGATTTCAGGTGTCAGAGCAAAAGCTTGCTGCTGGGTACCCACATCCAATTTATAATAGATATAATCTGATTCTGGAAAGCAACAGTAAATCATTGCTAAACAGTTATATGTGATTTTATTGGGAATTTTTACTATCATAGATACAAAGGCCGTACTTTAGAGATTAACTAGGAAAAGTTTTACAAGACAGTGGAGATAATGAATCACAAATTCTGTAAGGGTGAACCTCCCATGCTGAATCAGAGTACAGCTGTCTCATATTTGCTCTGTGTGCATTTTGCTACCAGTAATTTTGTCATCAATTTTCATATTTTGTTTAAACATATTTGTCTTTTGGACAAGATAGGTCATATTTCACACATTTGATGAATTTTCTCCTTGGTCCAGTTTTACAGGATTTGCACTTAATTAATTGCACAACCTTTAATTCGACAGACTGTTTTTAATGGCTGTGTAGTTTCAAATGTATATACACAGAGGAATTTTAAAAAGTAATTGTTTTTATGTCACTACCATTGAAAGTTGCAATTATTAAAGTATACAGATAATGGCACAGAATTTCTTAGCCGCTTATACTAAATAATGCACGTGCTTTTTTACGCATATTTTAAGGGTTTTCTATGGAAGTTGGGGTATCGCCTCTGTACAGCAGCACTCGTACACAACCCCTGCAACTTTGTACAAAGGTACAGTTCCAACTTGCCAAAGCATTGGCAAATTTTTCACATGTACTTTTGTAAATATGAGCCTTTATTTAATTCTTTTTGCAGGAATCTTACCGCAATTTCATTAATAGTTGTTGATGGAATTATTTGACTGGGTATTGGCTGGAAGTGCTAAACAAATTTCATACTTCCAAAGCTTACAAAAGCTTAGTGGAGGGAAGACCACCTTTTACTAAAAGAGCTAAACACTGACAGTTGTGGCGCTCTTAAAAGCTTCTTTAGTTCTTAGCAGACTTGCAGAAGAGGGCTACCTCACCCATCCAGACAGCACGCTGTCTGGAAATGTGCCCATCAAATCTGTTTGTCAAGCCACCAGGCTTTTCCATGCCTGGTAAAAGGCAGACAGGAAGGAGTAGGCAAAGGTCAATCCTTGTCAGTTCTTTGTAAATGTAATTGTACTGGCAGTTTGCAAGGCGCTTGCTCGTTCCCTAGCAACTTTGTGTATGTGGGGAAGAGTTAAATACATATTTCTCAGTGTGTTGCTTTCCCACTAATTTTGGCAATACGATTTTTTTTTTTTATTTTATTTATTGGCCTTTGTGTATATTTGGAGGTTTGTGTGCACAAGCTGCAAACTCCCATGAGCAATTGTGCAAGCCTTTGAAAAGAAATCTGTTACTGAGGACTGACTGACTTCTGAGTTGGTGTATAATCATGATAATTAATCTAGATTCTGACTTCTTTTGTTATGTGACTCTGAACAAATGTAATTTGTGAAACGAATTCTTTACAGACTGTTTTTCATATTGGTAGGGGTGAGCTGCAATCAGAATCTGACCCAATATCACTGAGTGCTTTGAGGGATCTTTTATGGTGAGGACTATTAGAGAATTTTTAAAGTATATGTGTCACAAATAACTCCTACTAATGACAGACATAAGAACAGTGATTTTAAGATGGATTTTTGTCTAGAGGAATGAATTTAGGGATTAAGCTGAGGCATACAACTCCAGTCTAATTTCTAGGAGTTGTCCCTACTTACACAAAGGATGAATTAAAGTCATTTATCTTATTGAAGCCTGAGACAAAACGGTGGGCTCACGTGTGCTGCTGATGTGGACTGGCACAGCTCCATTGACGGCAGAGTGAGTTGGCCCAGGGTGTGCACGAGGTGCTGAGAGAGATGTTTTTACAAAGGACCAATTCACGTCTGTAAAACTGGTGCACACAGTCCTATCCACCAAATGGGAATGGCCGGTAGATAACCTTCCAGTCCAGCTGCACTGCAGTAAGAGCGGACTCTTGGGTGCAAATTTTATAGATCAGATCGGGCTTGCTAAGAAGAAGGTCTGTCACTTGAAAAACCTGTTCCTGTGGAAAAAGTGTCACCTATACAATGTGGAGACTGGGGTGTGTAGAGTGACCGTGATTAACCACACATGCGGCGTACTAAACACACATGCAATTTTATAAACCCTCTACTGAGAGAAGTATAGCGAGATCCTACTTGATTTTCTATTTCTGTTGCATTAACCTGGCTAAAGAACAGCTAAGCACGGTGCAGTTTTTAAGCATAATTATTTTATCTGCCAAGTCATAGGTTGTTTCCTTTTCAGTAGCTAATATTCCCTTTCACTTCATTTGCCAATGGAGTCACAACACTTCCACAACACTTAATGGTAATATTGATGCAGACAGAAATGCATCCAGAATGCTGTGTTAATCCATATTGTTTTAATTTAACAGACCAAGTTTCCTGACATTGTTCCTTTGGCTTCAGCAGAGTTATACCAGCAGAGAATTTGTTCCAGTGAGTTTTACAGTGTTACTGACTCTCAGTAATTTATCACTATACACGTCTGCTCGCTTAACTGATAGAACCTACAAAGACGGGCATGGTGGTTTAAATTGCTCGGTCTCTCGGTGCAGGTAGCAATAACTCTTTGTTCGCCATTATGTACAGTTTTCTGCTCATCTGTAGATCTTGAAATGGTTTATAAATTTAGGGTGAGACTGTGCCTATTAAGGTAATTGGACAGTTTAGGACTCCCACACAGGTCCCCTGAAGTACTCTGCTGTGGTGGGGGAATGGGTTGTATCCTTGCTCCAAATCATTTTGCAGCCATTGCCTTCCCATGTTGGGCTGTTCTGCATGGGACGGGGAAGGGGAGTGGGTGCTCACCCTGCCTGGCCTCTGCTGCCTCGTCCTGCAAGCAGTCAGGGTCAGCCCTGCTGTGTCATGGATGCTCTGCACAAGCACAGCGCTGCAGAAACTGTGCCCAGGCCCCCGGAAAGTTTTGGGTAATCTTACATCTAGGGTTTGGGGGGTTTTTTCCCCTCTTCTCTTTCCTTTTTTTCTGAACCCTGGGAATGGAAAGAAAAATGGAAGTTGCTAAGGTAGGAGGGGAAATTTTAGAGACCTGCTTTCCTTGCTTTCATCTCTTCAAGAACTCAGAATAGTCTGTTCCAGAAAGAAAACAAAGGACCGAGATGCTTGAGGATGGATTTTCAAATAGCTTTATCCTCCTTTCTTGGAGCACAGTTGCACATTTGGATTACATACAGCCGTGAATAACAGGCACGTGTCTGAAGGTGGGATCTCAGAGTACCAGAACTGGACAACGTGATTTTTTAGTAAGAAGGTTAGGCAGTCTGATGCCTTCAGCTGACTTTCAGCATTAAATACACCTTTCAAATTGCCAGCAGTTTCCACAGCCATTTAAAATGTGATCACAAGAGATCTGACTCTCATGGCTTCATGGAACCAGAGCAGCTCCTGGCTCCAAACTTCACAACCTCTGACAGTGGAGCACATCCCTGTAACCCTCCAGGATCAGCAACGTGGACTGAAGGGTACGCTCATAGAAGAGGGCACGGGCCTCAGGCAGAGGTGCTGTTTGCTCTTTTTTGTTCCTTGTAACGATTTACAACTTCATACTACCACAGTAGAAAGAGTTACAAAGGAGGAGTTAGAATTCAGCCTGTGTCCTGGTGAGTTTCTCATCTTTGTTCGTTGCAGATGTTAAGTCATTTTGAGATGCAAGTCATTTCTTTGAAAAAGCTTTCTTTGGGGCTGAAATATAATGGCAGGAAATTAGCTGTTAATCCCGTCTTTTCTTGGACAGACTAGACATGCATAATAAACTCCCTCTTTCCTCCTCCTTGCTCGCCCAGTGATTCAGTTTGACCTGAAAGAAAACATTTTCTTCCAAGAAAGACAATGTTTATGAGGTGCAACCCTAGTTTGGCTCTGATGATTAGAGACACATGTATCAACCTGTGCAAAATTTGTGATGGCTGTTTAAAATGAACCCTGGTCAGGAAGGCTGAGATCACACAACCGATAATAATCAAAACACCAGTACTAGCTTAACATGATATTCCAAAGTTGCATCCAAACTTACAAACCTGCTTTATAACCCTTGCTCCAGTTGAGCACAACAGAGATGGTAAAGCTTCGTAATTTGCCTGGGAAGGAGCCACACCGCACCCCTCCTTCCTCCTGCTCGGGGCGATCTGGGAGAGGCATGTCCCAGAATTGGGAATACAGTTGCATTACCTTTGTCTTCCAGCAGATTTTGGCTACTCACATAACCCTTGGAGCCTCCCAGCCACTTGGCAAGGCTGCCAACATGCTGGTTGAAATGGGCAAAAATGGGGGTATGGAAAGGTTAGAGTTGTCATTGCACCCAGAGGCAGACACTCTGCGTTTAAGAGATGCCTATAGATTTGTCAATAGTGACTGTTTTCTATTAAATTCTCTAGCAGATTTAAAATAAATAATTATTTTTCCAGAACTACTCAGAAAAAACAGCAAGCATGATTATATGGTCTGGTGAATACATATCAGATACAACTTTCACATTTTCTCACATGGGTACTAGACCATGTGTCTCATTGTGGTAGAAAAGCTTAGACCTTTTGTTTCTCCATTTTAACACACATAACTACTTTAGCTCATGTTGTAATAGGTTCTTGGGCACAGGTAGAAAGGGTGTCAGTGTGAAGAGATAGTTATGTTATTTTCTGCTTATGTGGCTTGAGAATATTTTGTTATTTCAGGGTATTTCAGCAAATGAAAGAGATACCTTTGGGAAATTGGGAGAAGTTCTTCCGCTGAGCAGGAACATACATTCAATCTTTAGTTCATTGCTTCTGGTGGGCAAGCATTAAATCAGACGCTGTGATCAGATCCTTGGCAATTCCTTCAGCTTTTGTTAGCACTCCTCATTCCTGCCTTGGTCAGAAATCCTGAGAAAATGAAAAGTGATAGGGAAATAAAAAGTTAATACGTACCCTTCTAATTGTGCAGTGAGGGTGCTGTAATGCGAGAGAGGAGAATATTGTGGTGGAAATTAGAAGTTGGTGGAAAATACAAGAGGCATATTTGGAAGAATGTGTTAGATCAGACAGCTGCCTCGGAGAGAGCATTGCCTCTCTTGGTGTGACTATGAGTTAGGCATTTACGGTTTTATTCTTTAAACAATAACATATACATCTGCCCCAGACTTTTCAGGTTTTCCATGTCTGACCTAAGAAGATGCCAACACTGAAGTCAGTGGAAACCTTTGTTCCTCCAGTGATTTGATCCCTTGTGGAATTTAGTACCCACGAACAACCATGAGACCCTCCCGGGCCCTATATAAATGGCGGGGGCATGATGGTAGGCATGCCAGGTACACTGAAGTGTATGCATTACTGCTGTCACATCATATAAGAAATGCTCCCTTTCAGTTTTAAAGCATTGTGCTTTATTACTGTTCTGACTTATCTCGAAATACAGCGATGCTGGAACATCTGCTTATTTAAGTAGTTCCATTTGGTCCTAAATCCATCAGGTTCTTGTAAAAAGGACTTTAATAGGCCCTTTTCTAGTGAATAGCTGGGAGTTGCTAAAACTTCTTGGGCTGGGAAACAGTATTACGTACTTTAAAACTCCTACATTGCATTGATTAATTATTTTTAAATAAATATGCTGCTTTGAAAGTTATTTTTAGTCAAACCAATGGGACTTGAACTGAAATTCATATGCCAGGCAGCAGCCTTGTGAAATGTAAACTGAGTTATAAACCTATAGAAAATGGATTTTATTATGGAAATGTAAACTGTCCCCTAAGCATAGCATGGGGAGGTGATGCTATAACATACTAGTAAGTCATAAACAACAGCCAGTATTATATCAGATGACTGGGTACAGCTAGAAATGTATCTGTTTGGGTGTTGAATTATCCCCAAATTTGAATTATGGGCATATAATTCAAATTATCCCCTTCCAGCAATATACAGTCTGACAGACATATTTTTTTAATATACTTCTTGTGCTGTTTTGCATTATGTCACATCCTCCAGCGTTAAAACCACAGCTTTCCTAACATGATTCATCAGAAATCAGGGGGGAAAAATAGTTGAGATCTGATATACTGAGTACTCTTAAATTACATAGCAGCTTCAAGTATAGTGTATGAGGAGACAGAAGCAGAGTGAATAAGTATGTCTCAGGCTGTCATGTCCATGAACTGGGAAACTCACTGGCTCATTGAATCATTTCCTGGTACTTCTGCTCATCCATCGATACGGAGAGCAACCAGACTGGGTTTACAGAGATGAAAGCCAGAGTAATTCAGAGCCAGCTGTAATTCTTTATAAAACATACACTAAGTATTTTTGTTGACTCCTGCATGACATTTCCAAGGTGGCTGGGAAACCAGGCCATTTGTTACACGGAATCTAGATCAATAGAAAGCACAGAGGAAAACAACTAAAGTTAACATCCAGTGGAAAGGACGGGACAACTTCCAAGCTTGCACATCTCAGATGTGCACAGTGTGCATTTCAGGGGAACATTCTGTTCTTCAGAACATTGTATTCAATTACTGAAAAATATTAAGCATGAGGAAAAGCAACTGCCTTATGTATATGTAATTGTCAGATGTTACCAGTGTATAGAACAGAAGCATTTGCACACCCTTTTTCTTCTAGCTTTTCTGTGCAGTCACAATGGCTGCCTACGTCTTTGTAATGCATATTCCACAAATATTTTGTGAGTGCTCTGACGCACCTGACTTCTCACTTTCATTGATGCTATCTGCTTTATCACCAAAAAACTACTACCTTTTAGCATATAGGAGAACAAAATATATACTAAAAACCTAAATATATGTTTTTCATCAGACATGCTCTATCAAGGATAAAAATAATTTGCTATATCCATTCTCAAATAATCTTGGTCAAATTTCATAGTAAAGAGTCTTGCTGACTTCAGTGGCTTGATGTCTCAAAGTTTACAGGGAGTCTGGGCTCACGTTTCAAGATCTGATTTGAGAGCCAACTTTTCAAACATACCTTGTACAGATTCAAGACTTTCTTCATCTCATTATAAGGATCAAGTCCATTTCCACTTGTATTTTGTATGCTGTCCTTATTCAGAAAAGTTTATATCCAGGCTTTCAGTGTATTCTACATTAAAAGGTGGAGGAAAAAAAATACTAAACTCCATAGCTTCATCTGCTTAAGATTACTACTTGCTAAGATTTAAAAGAATTAACACATCACCTGGACTTTATGTGTAAAGATTTAACTTTTTGATAAACAGCAAACTCATCTACTGCTGTGCTAGCTATTTTTAACCCACCTTGTGAGTATGCTTTTTTATTGCTTTATACAGCATATCTGATTCTCTCTAAAGCACAAACTAAAAAATCTATCCGGCTGTCATTTGCTGCATAGTGCCATCTATCATCATGCAGCTTGGCAGCTGTAGTGCATGAGAGAGAGGGGGGAGCTGAAGCAGGAGGCACAGTCAAGGACTTTCACATGTAACACAAAAAAAAATCCTTGTCACAATTATTTATGGCTCTTGCTGGGGCACATAATAGGACACATAAAACCTCTGTTTCAGTTTCAAGCACCTTCACATCCCCGCTCCCTTGTCGAAGTTGGTCGCAGGCAGTTTTGCTTTACACATACAATTTCCTGAACAATGCCGAGCACTTGTGAAGTGACAGTGACAAATACTAGAGATGCTGGCTGCAGCTCTGCAGGCTGTTACAGGAGCAGTGGCGTCAATAATCAAGGAAGGCTGCCAATGATACCAAAATGCCAGTGTGATATTCCACTTGTTCAACCAGCTATCTGCAATGCTTTTATTTTGAAGTTGCAGGAAACTTCTTGTGTCCCTGTAGTTCCAGGCTGTAAGGAAATAAAGTGTCAGAGGAACCTGTGCCAAGAAATAATTTTTCATTATTTGATCTTTTGTGTAGTTTGATTTTTGCGATAGCTAAAATATTGCTATTTCAGAGTGGCTTAATGAATATTTAGCAGTTTTCTATTAGTGTTAGCCTGGTGTGAAGTCCTTTTGTTAGGGCCTATCACATCAGCCCTCTGCATGGTGTTCTTGACTTTGTTGTTCATGGTGTAACCTTTGGTTCAGGTCCCAGCTGATGGATTTCATGGCGACTGTCTGCTGCCTCTCTAGATGGCAGGCAGTGGTGAGCTGTGCTGCTGAGGAAGCCATGCTTTAGATAATTAAACATAAACTCAGGTCCAATTCAATAAATTGTCTTGCTTGCAGTTTCTCAAGAAAGAGCGTAGACAGATATTAACCTTGATGTCCCCATTAAAGTCCTCTGATACACTTTTTATTTCCCATATCTCATCATATTTCTGATCTCCAGTGTTAAGTAGCAGACTGTTAAATTAGCAGAAGGGAGACCAGGATGTATTTGCTCCTGTGGAGCAAATCAGTTTGGAAGGTACTACGCACAAAACCACCAAGAATACAAATTAAACAGAAGCACTTGAAAAACACACTACCTTTAAGCACAGTATATTTTCATTCACTATTCTTAATGCAGCCACAAACAGCATTCAAATATGCAAAGTACCTGTTGTTAAACCCACACATTAATAAATCAGGGTTGCACTTAACTAAGTGGAATGCATCTGACCTCTTCCTGAGAATGCAGGAAAAGGTGGTGGCTTCGAGGACAGCTTCACTAATTTCAAACGTTAAAACATGCCTAGAAAAAAAAAAAAAGAAAGATTCAAAAGCCCAAGTTAGCAAGAGATGAATTGTTATGGTTTTTCTGTTGAACTGAGTGTGCTGTCATTTATATACAGAAGTTCATTCCAACTTGTTTCTCATGACCATGTTCCCAGAGCAGTTCCTATAGGTCAAAAGTGCCCTTACATGAAGAAGGGTTGTTTTAGGAAACATCAGTCCTGCTAGCTCAGTTATATCCCACATCCATCCTATTGCCCCTGCACAAAAAGCGTTATGAGAAACCATTCACATATGGCAAAGCATATCTCTGCTTGTGACTTTACATTCCACCATCAAACCTCCATCTAATTCTCTACGGAGAGCTCCTATTGAATAGAGGTGGTCTGGATAAGTGTAAGTTGAAACAGCTGTGTCCTCTTTACCTCATCTGCACCAAGAATCACAGCCAGTTTCTGCTCATTTCTTCCTCCTTCGCAATCCAATTAAACATATACACATGTGTGTTTTTCTCCTGCATACTTTCTTTTTAAATTTCCTGTCCTACTTGGATTTCTTTTCTCACGTTTGTGAAAATAGCAATGGGATCAAATGTTGATCAGACCATATTTACATCCATTACTCTTGTTTTCTTAAACTCTCTGAAAACTGAGAGGAGAAGTATAGTCTTTATTGTCATTTCTACCAGTAACAGCTACATAAGATGAATCTCCTAGATCCACCTCAGACAATGTTGTCTTGATTCCTATGCAAAGGTATGGAAGTTAACATCATTATGTATTTTGTAATAGCCTGATTGAGTGAATGTGCTCGCTTATGCGAAGTCCAAGATTATGGAGCTTAAGTAGGGTTTTGTCTGCAGTTCTTCATGAAACCCACAAAATACCCACTGAAATTCTCACAAGCTAGCAAAAACCAGGTAGATTGAGGACAGCTGACTTTACATAGCTTTGCCAGTGTTTGCAAAATATGTTTTAGTTTTTCCAAGAAAAGTAGTAAAGAGTGCATTAATTTTTCTGTTGCGTCAGATTTGGTAACTGCAGTGCATTGTGAAACAGGACTGCTGTGAATCAAACTAATTTCTCATGGATTGCTTCTTGTCTTTAATTTCTGTTCCTTTGCTTCTATTTCCTACATGCTCGTAACATCTTATGCTTATGGCACTTTCTGAAGAGGAAAAGTACTTTTCTCAGAGTTTATAGATGTGATGTAGAAGACGCTTAAATATTATGAAAAAATGCTTTAAAAAAACAAATTATATTGGTAGTTAAATGATCCATATAGTAGAAATGCTCACGTAGTTTCTGTTTATTTTCAATGCATTAATTTTCTTTTGAGCTTTTTGCTCTAGTGTCTGTTTTCCTATAGTTTGAGCCCCTTTAGAATTTGGAACTTGGGGATATAGAAATAATTAACGTTAGCACTAAAGTTTATCTAAGGAGTAGAAAAACGGAAAGCTTTCGTCGTGGCATGTTTCATAGGATTTTCCTTGCGCCGGTTCCCTTTCAGCGTCTCACTTTTGGAGAAGTCTCTGTTTTATGATGCTTTTCTTTTGTTGTTTCCTTATTCCAGGTTTCAGTTATTCCGTGTAGAAAAATGTTCGCTGCCCCTCCTTTTCATATGAATTACAAGGTTGTAAAAACATTGCAAAAAAAGTCATTTGCCATAGTCTGGGTATGTTGACTCTGGACAAAACAGCCTGAGCAGGACAAAATAATGACTTACTGGGTCATCTGGGAAAAAGCACAAATATTGAAACAATGTGAGGTTTTTTGGTTTTGGATTTTATAGAACTGGAGTAAGGTTGTGAGTAGCTATAGAAACGATGTTGGTATTCCTCAGCGTGGTTCATCTTATAAAATTGATCTTATTCTTCAGCCACATTCATTGAATTTATTTCATAATAATATAGACATGATTTGGTTGGCTCATAGTCTAACATGGAGATAGATATCACAGTTAACAGTATGTATTGAACACCACGGCCTTTAAACTGGCATATTTGGAACCTCCCACTTCAAAAAAAATCTGCCCAGGAAAATTCTTGGCAATGCTAATATATGTGTGCTTGAAAAGCAGAGGGGAAGGGAGGTACAATGGGATACAAAAATTGGTATACTTCATCATTTCCTTACAAATCGCTCTTGATAATTGTGCACAAAAAGTGTGCAGTGTATTTTTATACTTCTGGGTTTCTACAAGTGCATTTAGAATCTGCTTTATCCACTCTGAGGTTGTAAATTACCATAAAATGTAATAGTAGATGGTAAAAACATCATTTAACATTTACATCAACAGGAAACAAAAAATAATGACATAGTACCCCATCCATTCCTGTGCACAAAACCGGCTGCCCTATGAGTACATCACCTGAGATTTTTAACAGCTAAAAAGTACATTCTTGTGAAAGGGTGCATTTCCAATTTTTAGAAGATGAAAAAAATTTATTTGCTATACAAATACTTTATCTGTATGGCCAGCTAATGACTCTTACAATCAGAGCTTTTCAGTGAGTTATGGTATAGTGATTTCAGGGTTGGTTGGTTTTTTTGGTTTGTGGGGTGTTTTTGTTTGGTTTTTTTTAATTAGTATTTAATAAACTTTAAGCCTGTTTGGGTTTTATTTCTCGTGATGCCACAACACAGTGTTCTTTGCTTGAGATTGACACCAATTTAGTAAGATGTGGCAAACATGCAGCTACCAAGGAAATAGTTTCCTTAGCAACGAGGAACCTATTGACAACGCTCAACGCGGAACCCACTTTAACCCCAATCTGTGGAGTTTCTGTTTCTCTGTTTTCTGGCTGTTCTTTGCAGCTGTACAAATCAGATGTTAGAGGACCAAATTTTGCTCTCATATAAACACAGGCAGTGCCATCTTCAATGTGCATGAAAGTAGGAGTTGGCGAACAACCACTTGCGCCATCAAAACTTTTGAATTTATCATTGCATGTTAACATTTAAAATGTGTGGCGTACAAGTTTGAGCTTAAGTAAGGTTACACCAGCTGTAAGCTGAGACCAACTGATGTATCCAGGATTTAATAGAGCTTAGTATAAAGTAACAGAAAAAAAGTCTTGATATGTACTGCTGACACACTTTTTTGGTCACAGGATTTATTTGCCATTGATGTAAGAAGCCTGTGTAAATGCAACATTAAGTTTAGAACTGATAAAAATAGTGGGAGAAACAAAATAAACATTCCAAAATCTCATGTGGGAATTGTTCCATCTAACTCATCTATCATGTAAAATAGCAATAACAATGTATGACTTTGCTGGGAGAGGAAAAGGCTTAACCTGTTCCAATGGAATTTTGGTTTTAAAGAAAAAAAAGCCCAATACAAGTTAAAAAAAAAAAATGTTTAATCATAATATTCCTTGTTGATCATATTTATATTAATTGTCTTAATGCATCTCTTACACATTCTCTGTTTTTCTGATTTAGGCACCAATATTATATGGGATGGCCCAGGATTAACAATGGTAGCCTAAGCCCAGGGGATATTTGAATGCAAATCCCTGTTCTCCTACATGTTTTCTATGCAAGTCCCCATGGACTCAAATTTCCAAAGGGATTAGCAATTGTGAATGTTCCCAGTTTGGAACAATCACCTGGAGACCCATTACGAGGATATGATTTTCAGAAAATGCTAAATACTGCTCTTCTCAAAATCAGATCTCTTTAAACTGTTGCAAGTTAAGCACTCATATTTGAAGCACTGCATGTGTTAGAAATCCCGGGACTCTTGGTACTAACATCTCTAGCAGTGGAGCAACGTGCAGAGGCAACTGAGGCAGAAATAACCCAGTTAGCCCAAAAACTGTGTATTGCAAACCTGCTTAGCCCTGTGCCCAAGGTGGTAATCTTTGCTGAGGGGTGGTGCAAGTAAGCTTGGATGGAACAACGCTTAGGTAGTTTTCCAAGCGTTGAGGCAGTATTTCTGCAAAGTCAGGGTATGAGTAACTCCCACATCTGCACACCAGCCTGCATAGCGTTAATCCGGTGATGTAGGCACTGCCATCCATTGCATCATGTGAGCTTGACCTCTGTGTTTCTATAGTCCTTTAGTGCACACAGGATTTTTATCCTGATGAGTGTTTTAATGATGCTCAGGATAACATAATACTAAAGCTATAAATCCTAGTATTTAATTTATGTGTAGACTACCTGATTTCAAAGAGGGCTCTGGTCCATACAGAATCGATAGTTAACAAGGGAAATAGTATTCTTGTTTAAAAGGTATGACGTTTAATAATTAAGTATTTCTTTTTAAAAGGAAAAGAATACTGGAATGAAAAAAGTTTTTTGCCATGCTTTCCATAATAAAAAGCAGCACTGAAGTGAAAAATATTGACATTAGTAGAACTTCCAAATAGCTTCTAGGTAGAACTCGGCAGTTCATCTTCACCAGCTTTTAAGATTTGGGGACAAATTTTCAATAAAAGTCTCTTATGAAATGTGCAGCGGCACATATGTAGTCTTAAAAGAATAGGTATTAGATTAACTTTCACTGTAATCGGTTGCACTGTTTTAACTCTCTCCAACAAAAGGAGAAAATTATGAAGGTGAAAAAAAAGAATCTGTTCTATTTCAACCATGAGAATCAGCAAAAACTCGTTTGAATCTATAAGAATCTTTATGATGGCTTTAGTCATAAAGATCCAGTTTTGAGAAAAAAGCCTTTTTTGACTTGTACATAAATAAATGTAATGTCTCTAGAAATATATTTGTGATCATTAATATTTTCCTAAATGAAATTATTAGTTTGCCTTTAGTCCCACTGACCTGAATTAACTCAATGCTTGCTTTGTGCTGGGCACTTGGAAATTTTTTCTTCCCAGGAAAATATTAACATAACTGTGTAAAAACAATGGTGCATCCTGAAGACCTGACTTGAGTATTCATCTGCTTTTGCGGTTGTTTGTTTGTTTGTTTGTTTGTTTTTTATTTCTGTATCCCCTTCTGTACTCAAAAATGTTAAACCTGTGGCATCTATTAAAGAACTTTACTCTTTTGCTGCTAAACTGCTGTAATTAAATTGCTGTATCAGCAGTTCCACATTGAGCATCTCTCTCATTCTGAATGGTTGTGATTTGATTATCTCTTTCATGAACCCTTGCAATTCTGTGGATATGCTTTTGTATAATTAGATGAAGTGTGGTCTGAAAACCAACAATATTTCCTAGCCACTGGTTTTAGAAATCCTTGCTAGAAAGAACACTAGTGATAAACTGATTTTTTTATTTTTATGCAAATTACAAGTATTATAATGTACCATATACTTTAGCATCAGTTGTTCTTCAATTTGAGAAAATGCTGATTTAAAGCATAGCTTAATACAAATTATTCAGTGAAGCGTAATAGTAAAAAAAAGAAAGAGAAACTTCCTTCCTTAAAATTATCACATTCATTTGGTCAAAGACAGATACAGTTTCATTTAAAAAAAAAAAAATTAAAACTTTCAGCTAGGATAGTCTTTAAAAATATGTATAAAAAAAACCTTCTTACCACCAAAATCACACTAATAATAGGTTAAAAGAATGTATTTGTAAATAAATACATGTCGTATAATATAGGGTCAAATTTTGGGCTTTCCTTACACACTTGTAATTTGACTTTCAGTAAAGAAAATCAAGCTAGTTACACTAGAATAACAAAAGATAATTAAAGCATAATTTATTCCATACTCTAATTTTTCTGAGGCTAGTCATTAAACTATTTCTACAGACTTAAATTGTGGAATATTGCCTGCATCCTGAGGCTGAAACTTTGCTGACCCATGCACAGAATACACAGTGGCGGGGCAGCAGCATATAGCTTTCTTCCAGATGTCCGGTGAGCTTGTTTCAGTCATACGGATCAACACACTTTCTTCCCTGCTGGATGTAGGAAAGATCGGGTAATCAGTTGCTCCTGAATGTCTCTGTGATCCGTACTGCCCCTGCGTCTCTTCCTTTGTGCTTTAAGCTGAGAGAAGCAGAGCGTCTCTTTAGTTTTCATGTCCTATCGCACGGGGCACAGTGTCAACACTCGACATAATAAATACTAATGCAGTCAAGCCAACAACTAATTTCATTGGTAACTCATCCCAAAAGGCAACTAAAAAGCCTATTTTGAAACATATGCCTTTGTGGATGTCAAATAGTGATAATTTCCAACTGACCCCTGCTGGATTCAAGCAACCGAGTTGGAAGGGATTTAACCTAATCCTAATGCAGGTTTCTCAAGCCATTCATTCCCTCACACTCAACCCAGGTGAGATTTCTTTTTTTCTGGAAACAGACATTTCAATTTTATTCTTTCATCTCTAGTGGATAACGATGCCAAAAAGTAACATTAGGGATACGTTAGTACTTCAGGTTTTCTGACACTTATTAAAAACTCCATATGACTACACCACTGCCTGTCGAGGTCGCTGAAGCAGAAACTCTGTGGCACACAGCCATTGAAAACTGTGGATTAGGCACTAATGAACTTGTGTGATCAGCCCTGTTACCTTTTAAGCTGCAGATGCTCCAAAGTTCTCTACTGGTCCAAAAAGAAGGGGGGTGACAAAGGGTGTGCATCTCTTCTAAAGTTTTTTTCCAAATAATGGACTAGAGGAGACGTCAAATTTTGCAAGGAGACCGTGGGATCCCCAAAGACAGATTCTGCCAGGGCAGAAAATAGCAGCTATAAAAAGCTTAGATCTGCTGGGGACAAGCATAGTCCAAGCCAGAGCAGCCCTCTCCCCATGGCACAGAGCAGGAAATTTATAAGAATTAATATTCAAAATAAGAGTGGCTGCATATTTCTTCATCAGCCTGAGTGAACTTTGCTAGGCTGTGATTTTTAAATAATGATGATGACATTGTTGCTTTGGCCACCTGAATGCAACAGTTCTGCTTCTGAACTCCATTTCTCAGTGACCGGAGCAGTTTGTACGCCAGCTTGGGAGTTTTGCAGAGGGCTGTGCTATTTGTTGGAAAAGGAGTTGGAAAGTTCTTCCACAAAGTATCAAATATTGCATCTCTTTTTGCAGTGTGAAATCTTGGGTCTGGGAGCTAGTGGGGAATGGAGACAGGGACTTGCTGAACTGGGAGAGAACTCTGATGTCAGCCTTATGTTCATCCCCATGTGCATTGCTTCTCAGGCCATCACGGCTCACTATAAGAAAATCTGCTGCTTTTTGCCATGCCACTTTTGTGCTGTGATGGATCACACTAAATCTTTGGTAGGAATCGCTGAATCTCATGGTTATCTTCATGCCATCCTACAGGAGATGAGACTGGAGCTCCGTTATTCTCTGACCTTGACATTTCAATCCACAGTCTTCACTTCACAGGAGGGCCCCCCCACCCACAGCAGTTCCTACAAGCGCTCACTGTTCCTCCCCGGCGTCCCAGGACTAGAATAAAAGGAAGTGCTCCTGATTCTAATCCTCAAGTTAGGACATTCCTTGTTGAAAAGCAAGTAGAAGTAATCCAAGGACATAAACTGAACCGCAGTCCCTGCCCTGCTCCCAGCTTGATCCACTGCCCATTGGGCAAGAGAGTCATTCCTTTCTCCTCTTTTTCCAGTTCTTCTCTTTTGTGCCCTGACTTGACTTATGCTGACTTCAATGAATGTTAAACAAGCAAAACCCAAAAATGTCTGAAAAATTTAAGCAACTGTGTTTTGGTAGCAAATAAGAAAAGAAGAGGCTGGGCAAATTAGAAATGTTGATTCCTACTATTGCATTATTAAGAAGAGTACTTAGTGTATACTGAGATAATTTCATCTTATCCATATGCATATCTCTGTCGCTTTCTGTTTTCTTGATAAAAATGCCAACCTGATTCAAGCGTTCTGCCTTGAGCAAACTAGGCAGAAATATTAACATTTCATTAATAGAACATACCCTAATATGTAAATGATGATACATGACAAGCTCCTCTTTATAACAGTAATTGCTAAATGCAAGAGGGTCACGAAAGCTGAAATTTCGGTGAGGAACAGATGTGGGACACGTGACTATACTGTAAGCTACTACTTTTACTAACAACTTGAAGAGCAAAGAAAATCCAGTGACTTGTGGTCTGAGTTGGCTAGAAATTACTATGTGTTTCTGAGGTTAATGAGAGAGGAATTAAGCACATTCACACATGTGGTATCTCTGAGCTGTTTCTGCAAGAGCTGTTAATGTAGGACAGAAGTAATAAACCAATAAATTAAAGGTTCTTAATTATCATTAGAAAAATATTGCTGTCTTTAAATGCAGATGCAAACTGGGGGAAAAAAGTAAAGAACTTTCTGTTTTTAAATTAGCATGAATTAAGAAAAAACACAACTCAGATTTTCTTTCTGTCTAGTTTTAACTGGGGAAATGCTGAATATGCAGTGATTTTTTTTTTTTTTTTTTTTTTACATTAATAATAATAGGAAATGGTAGATAGTGGCATCTCAGCACAATTCTAATTTAATGAGAAACAATAAAATAGTTTTCCAAAGGGGCCTATTTAGGTCCAAGAAAGGGGGATATTAAACTTTCAAGATTTATTTTACTTTTGTTAAGGTATGCTGATGTGCGTTTTCTATGGCTATATTCTATCTGCTGATTAGATCTTTTATAATTTCCTTAGTTGGAAGAGAGCTGATATTCTTCAGACTGGATAATTTTGAAAAGGCATCAAGCAGGTCACTTTTTTTTTTTTTTTTTTAGTTGTGGTTGTGTTGATCTACATTGCAAAACATTTCCTTTGGCTTTGTGCAAGATGATATCATGAAAGGGAAGGGAAGCCAATTCTGGACCCACTGGCACAAGCCTAGATCTTGTGGAATTTAGAAAAGGAGGAGAATTATAACCCAAGAAAATCTAGGGAAATATTACAGAATATTCTTCACACCTCCGCCAGAAAAATTCAAACACAGAGCAAGATAAAAAGGGGAAATGGAGTCACTGAAGTGTCTGAGTGTCTGCAGGGTACATCAGAGACATCACTTTCTGCGGAGGAATCTTCCATAAGCTTGCCAAAACACAATTTGTCTTTTACTCTAGTAAACTGATAACATGTATTTTGATTTTCCCAGTCCACCCCCAAGGAAAATTTCTTATAGAAGAAGCAGCTGCACTGCTTTACAGGAGCAACAGTTAGGCTTCTGTTCTCCTTGTGGGGTTGGGCCTCCTGATGTTCTTATATATATACGTGTGTATGTATATTTACTCATCTAACTGAACTACTTACATTCTGCAGCTTATATGCAAAGTGAGAAATGTCTACCTGGAAAGCAGTCTTACCCATGGAAGTGCTATCATGACACTCCTGAACTATGACTCTTACGAGGCACCATATTGAGATATCAAAGTGGAAATCTTTTTCAGGGATAAGTTTTCTTTTTTGTTTTTCTTCTTTGCAATTAGAAATTATGTTTCTGTTAACAGCAGCTATTTCTCTATGAAGAAATTATTCAGTCATATACCTGGGTTGGGTTTTTTTGTGAAAACCAATTTGATGGAGACATTGTAGCCAGTCCTGGACCAAGGAACGTAGAAAGTCTGGATCTTATCGATAATTCAGTGAGAATGCATGTGCACCTGGAAGAGAATGGTGATCGAGCATGAAAATAAGGAAGCCAGATACCGATGTTAAAGAATATTTACTGTATATTTTAGATCATATAAGCTTTGAGTCTTGCACAGTGAATGAGGGCTTTGCTTTTTTTCAGAGTGCACATAATAAGCATGGAGGAATCAGTTTCTAATCTTCGATGCACTCTGTGTTTCTTAGACACGCAGAAATAACAGCGTACATGGCTAAGCCATAGGTGCACAAATCTATGTCACGTAGCTAGTTAATTGAGGCATGACTGCATGGCTGCCTCATGGGTTTTTCTGATTTTAAGAATAGAAGATATAATAGTACTGTTGACTGAAGGCGTAGGTTACTTAGTCTTCAATTAGTGAGGGAATCTGAAGAGAGTATTTTCCTCAGTGATTCAGTAGGTGATTATGGATTGTATCTTACATCCTTTGTAAGTTCCCTTTGTACATTTTTTTAGGCTAAAAAGCTTTAAAATTTCCTTAGCAAGAATATAGAAATTCCCTCAAAATATTGTAAGCATAACTATTATTACAATTATGTCAAATTATAGTCAAATATGTAATTTCATATCTGAACATTATTACTATTATTTAGTATTTTAAAACATAACCAGTATTGTGCTCGTTTCTGTGTTTGTTTCCAGCCTTTTCCTTATCCTGGAAATCTGCAATGTAACATTTTTTTGTGATGTGGTTAGATCCATATATTTAGAAGAAAATCATATGACCCTAGAGACGGCAGGAGGCTCCGAGGTTTAAGACCCGTGTTCTAATACCAGGAATCAGGCTTTGGGATTTCGCTATCACTCTGCACTTTTCACGTGACAGTAATACTAAGTGGGTTTTTTTCAAGTAATGTGTTTCTACTATTTAGCTGAGATTTTACTTTGTTAGAAATTCCTCTTATTTACCTATTTTACCTGATTTCTTTGCATAGATTTGTTATATCCTCCCCGTACTTAATAGTCTATCTCATCTGGGGGGGAGAACTTTCGTTCTAATCATACGATCCCAAACCTTAGTCACTGGAAGGGTTTTAGGGTGCACTGTTCAGTGCTGTACGGTTGCTGCTCTCTAATTAGGTTTCAATGTATTTCCCATAAGTGCAGCAGACTAAGGGAGCAGCGTTTGACCAGTTTTAGGTTAATAAAGGAAATCATTTTTTCAGGAACAGCAAGAATGATGATTTTCAGTCATTCCTCGCTGACTTTGTTTTCAGTGATTCTGTTTGACGTTGATCTCTTGAGAGACCTTTTTGGGTAAATTTCAGTAGACGTCATTATGATAAAAAAATAACATATATTTGTATTTAAAGCACATAATTAACTGTTGGAATTCATATTTAAAACATCATTTGCTAGTTTGCGTTTTCTGTAATGTCTGTTTAGTTCACATAATCTTTTTTTGTTCCAAAGGTCTATGTTAAAAAACGCTCTTTCTTCCAAAGGACACTTGCTGTATAATCCTTTGTTAGGATAACAGGACCATCTGGTCCCATCCATCTCTCTACAATTTGATGCTGGGTTAATTGCACCCTGTCAGCATGCGTGATTGACACTATGTTTTCTCTCTTCACTGAGAGTAGTCTATTAACAATGCAGTTTGTCTGAATTCTAGGAGATCTTTTCACAGCTGCTTGTGTGGGACCATATACTCTTCCTAAGTTTTGCTATCAACCATTACAATAAAAATACATAAAAAGTGAATTAATAATAGATATTCTTAAATTTGGTGGATAGGTGCAACCCAATGCATTCTTCTCTAAAATGGAATAAGCTGTTTTTGAATCAGTAAATTAGAGGGTCTATTATTTCTTTAGCAGAACAAGAATGGGCATCTCCCTTCATCCTGTTGTTAGTGTATTGTCACTGCAGCGTGCCATGAATTAATGGGCACAATTCCTCTGACTTCAACTGCGTTATATTAATTTATCCTAGCCCTAATTTGACCTCATGTTGTAAAATACTTAATGCACAATACTTCAGTTTCTCTGTAAATATAATCAACTGCATAACAGTCTGGGCAACTGCTTAGTATACCACATGTGATCTCACTGTTCCTATTTTACCAAATATCAGCTAGGTATATCCTGATCAGATGTTTACTCCATTTTAACATTTGGATCTGTGTGTGTTTTGCTTTCTTTAATACAGAAGGATCCATGTTGTTTCCATGTAGGTTCATGTGCGGCCTAACAATAAGGCCCAAGGTCTATCGCAGGAGCCTTTTGTTTTGCTGTTAAGTGTTCTGGTCTCATGGTACCCGATTTACAGCATGTCCACTGATGGACAACCAAGATTCGCGGTTTGCCATTAAAAGAAATGGGCCGACCAATTAATAATTTTAAGGAAAGCCAGTTTAATGGCCCTATTAGTTTTACAATTCAGACTTTTGCAAGCTTCTATTTGTTACATTTAAGTCATTTGATTGAGAAAACTTCAGATTCCATAGTCCTGATCTTTCATTGCTTTGCACTTTCTGTTGCCAATACACCCATGCCATGAGGGTTTAACGTTACAAGATAACATTTTGTATCCACTTACTGCTTATTTCACATGTGTTGACATTAAGCTAAGGAAACTTGTGCGTCATTTTCCAAGGCATAGATTCTATTCAGAAAATATACTTGTACTAAGACTTCACTAATTAAAACTTCTGCAGGGATGCCACAAATAAAGTATATACAGGTTAAACAACATGCAACATTGAGCAAGATGTTAGAAAATTTAAAAGGGGTCAGTTTTCTACTTGGTTGGGAATTTTACACTGGAACGCTTTCTGACTGGCCATGCCAGTTTCTCCAGACCATCATTTTATTGAGAACGTAATACTTCCAAGGTTTGTTGAGAAAGGTTGGGGATTTTTTTGTGACCAGTATCATCTAGTCAAGGTAAGATAGAAGCTAACTTCGGAACATCTGACAGCTTATTAACAGCAGACATACCCCTTCTCACATCCAGGATGAATCCTGTGATCACCTATCCATCAGATATGCTGGGATGGCTGACTATCTCTAACTATGGAGCTGGGGAGATGCTCTGTAGCCCTATGGTTATACATCCAGCTGAAATGTGGGATACACTGGTCAAGTTCTTCCATTTGCACAAAACGATTCCAAAAGAAGTAACCGAATGATCTCATACATAATGTCTTTGTAAAACCACAATGTAGAGAATCTTGAACCATGGTATCCCACATCCCAGCAGGTACCAAAACACTTAGCTAACATCTGATTTGGGGAAAGTGCTTTTTTTAACAGAAGAGTGGCAGGAGAAAAATACTTGGGTTTTATTCTGATTCAGAACAGAAAATTTTCTTACCAACTCTATTTTTGATAATTTTTAATTTGTTGGGTTTTTGTGCTACAAGTCTCTTCTTCCATAACTATTTATAGATCTCCAAATCCTAATTCTCTGGTACCCGCAGTTGAAAAATACTTCTTTATCTTCAGTGAATATTAGGCCTTTACATAACATATGTGCATATCGCTTACTTGCTCTAAATTTGGTCTCATATACTTACACTATGAAAATGTTAATCTGTGTACCATTTTATAAAAATTCTTTCTAGTATTATTGGTGGTTATTATTTATATTGTGAGAGAACAAGAGATAGGTCAATGCCACTTTGTAGTAGATGTTATAGCTTTTTAAAAAAAAAAAAAAAAAAAAAAAATCTCCTTCTCCAAAGATTGTTCAGTCAGGAGCTGTAGTTTTGATTGTCACATCTTGACTGACAAGCCAAGTGCTGTTCCCAATTGCACTGTAACTGAGGCTGGAATGGGGCTCTTTGTTTTCCCCTTAGATGTTGGATAACTGGCACATCTCCATGTGTGATGAGATGTGAAGACTCTGCGATATTATCAAACATCATTTCTAAAGGAAATGACAATTCTTTTTGTTACTTTCATTGGTACTTTTACATGGCAGTTGCTATAATTTAATGTAATTATATCTTTCACTGTTTTTTATTCTTCTATTGTATATATATTCATGCTTCCTCTGATGATAGTTTTCATTGCAGCTCCTGGTTTTCTTATAGAGAAATTAACTGATTACCTTGCTGCACCTCAAGAGATATGACCCCCTAATATCCTTGCTGGATATTTTTCCATCTCGGGCTTCTCACTGATGAAGCAGGAAGATGCCCTAAACATTTCTATTCATACTAACTCTGTCCCCTACCATATTTTGCAATTGTCATGAGAACAGTAGTTCATTGAATTAAGCTTGTTCCTAGTCATCAAATTATTATAACTTAGTTTCAGCAAATACAGTAGCTACTCAAAAAACACATTACTTTGTAGAGCTGGTTGAAATATTGTGCACATACAGCAAATGCGACAAAATTTGCCACTTCACTGGGTTTGCAAAAAGGGAGAAAAGGAGAAAGAAATCCCCCCCTTTTTTTCTGCTGTAATATCACTAATTACCTCATTAGCAAAAGGCCATTCCATCAACAAAAATGTGCTTTTTGTACATTTTATGCAAGTGACCTTGAAAGTTATATATGAAACAGAGGTTTCGTTGCACTTTTTTTGGACCAAAAAAAGCACATACCTGATGATGCAAAAGATAGCAGAGAAGAAATAATTCTATCTTCAGAGTCAAGACAGTAGCACTGTGCTCTGGGCAGCAGCAATACCAGCTATGCCCCTAGACCTCAGTTATATTCCTCTTGTCTCTGTGTCCTTGGACAAGTCTGTTCAGGCTCCTATAACCCTGCTTCCTGCTCCCGTTTTCTGCCTACCATGTTAAGTTACATTAGGAGATCTTAGGGGCACAAAATTGTCTTTTATTATCTTTTGTATCTTGCCTTGTAAAATTTATTTGAAGTGTCTGGTGGAGGCTATATAGGTATAATAATGTGTGAAGTAGCGTAATATTGCATAAGTCAATTGAAGTAGGTTGATTCGTAGTAGCTGAAGAACTGTCCATCACTATGAATTTCTGTCTATAGGAAATATTCTCTTTCCTGATTTCTGTGGCATGACTATGGAATACAATGTCGGAAGCAGCGGCAGCCTACTGAGTAAAGCACGGCTCATTGCAATGTAACATTCACAAAGTTCTCCTAATTCCACAGACATTTCCAGGTCCTCTGCCTCATGTTTTGATGCAACGTCATTTGCACTCATGTCCACCACTACACAGCTGTGAGGAATATAGTTGTAAAAGCTGTGATCATAATGTAATTCATACCTCCGTGGCAAAAAATTAATGAATATTTCATTTTGTTATGCCACATACTGTAATACTAGATACTGTGAAACAGAGTAGATGAGTTAAAGACAAAGACTGTGACTGTGCGTGTTTTTGCAGTACAATTGAGAATATAGTTATCTGCCACTGTAGATACATCGTGAATACCTGGTAGACTACAAAATTAATAATCTGCTAACTTAGTTATCTTCATTTTGTGCCTCAGCAGCTTGAACAGGTTCCATTCTTGAAATCTTACGCCACATACTGACTGAATCCTAGCTATGTACGTATATTACATTGTCGGAAGTTGATATATTTGATCCTGTCTATGGCAAACAACCACATATTGCACTAGGCTACTCTGCTGTATTCTTCCCATTCCCATGTACAGAAAGCACTCTTTCAAGGAGTTGCAACTGGGATGATCTTTATTCAGATGAGACAGGTAAAGAAAATCCCTATATTTTATGAACCAGTATAGGCTTATTGGCTAAGAATCTGAAATAAAAGCTCAGAAATCAGTCCCTCTGGCCAGGAGAGAAAATATGAAATGTTCTTGGATAATTTATTATTAGGACTAAAGTTACCCACTGAAATTCAGAGAGGGGGTCTTACTTAATTGTACCGTGGGCAAAATCACAACTGCATTGAAATCAATGGTAAAACATGCTTTTGATGTAATCAAACCCAAATTCCACTGTTGTTTCTGATACTGATGAACATAGTGCTTCAGAATCAAGCACCAAGAGAAAATAAATGGTCTCTCTATCAGCTTTGCAGAAGAACTGATCACCAGGATGTTTAAGCTTCATAGGGAAGGATATTTGTAGCTACATTCAAATTGGTACTCTCAGGAAAGCTAACGACTATTAGCTAAAATTGCAAATTTAAATCTATTTTGTAAAATAATTTACCTTTCTGAAGTTTCCAATGCAGATAGAATCCAGGTGGTATTTTTTTTTTTTCTTAGAATTTCATACAAAACTCATGGGATCAAACTTTGCTCTTGCCAAGTCTAGACTTTTTCAGCTTAGACAGGGGCTCATGCTTCCTACTGCTTGCTGGCTCATGAGCCAGCTTTTCTCAGGAGGTAAACTGAAGGGGAGAAAGCATCTGAGGAAGGAATTACCAGCTTATGCTCAAGTTTGGTCTCTACAGACCTGGGGCACGGTGACCCAGTTGGCTTGTGAGTCTGAATTAAATCAGAGCTAACAAAACTAGAGGAGAGGTAGCCAGTTACTAGTGGGGAAATTCAGAATAGTTCTGTCAGTGCTAATGAAGATACTCTGAGCACACAGCAGTGGAAAGCCCAGCATTCAATTTGTTGTTGCTTCTGCATATGAAGGTTTAAAAAGCAGTCAAGTAGCAGAGATTCTTACTGGCTTGTGTCCCCTCCCTAAACAAGTACGAGGTGCCCCTACCTGTGCTTCCTTTCCTACGTAAAGCCAAAATGTGCTTTTAATCATGGAAATCAAATGAAGCAATATAGCGGTGAGGAAAAGAGTATAGGCAGTAAAACCTAGCTTATGGGATGGTGCATTAAAAATTTCAATGCAAAAGCATTTAGCAATAGATGCAGCTTATAAGAACATGCTGGTTTTTTGTTCCCAAGTCCAGAGACTGTGAGGTTTCACTTTTCAAGACACAGTCATTTTTACAGTGCACTTTCATACTGTCAGAGTTGCTGGGGAAGAAATTCAGTCAGCCATTAAAAGGTGGGAAAGCATCCTGCTGTTATGTATATGAGAGCAGGGCTTTGTCTTGTCACATGTCAGATACGCAGCAGTAGAGGGAGAGAAAATCGTATTGGTATGTGATGGAGTTTGCAAGATGTCCTCCAAACCTTAATTATTGGAATGTGTCCTGGGATAAGTGATGCTGTCATTGAACCCTGATTAGTTCAGAGGCAGGGTGGATGCAAGAGGGAGGAAACATAATGTCAGACTGGTTAATTAGCAAGCAAGTAAGAGCAACCCAAATTGTACAATCTGATGAGCAATTTGTCACCCACTCATTTTAAATGAGAAATGTGGTATCACTTTGTATTTCCTTTATATTTTTCATTTTTGGATCTCTTTATACGTGAACTAACTTTGTGATTCCTCTGTGGGGTAAGCAAGTGTTAGTGTGCTTACTACTAGGTGAGATAAACTCAGGGCTGAGAAGAGTAAGTGACTTGTCCAGGGGTTACACATCAAGTTCACTGGCAAAAAAACTACGAGTCTGAACTGGCAGCCACATACTCTAACCTGGTTTAGAAATAAGAAAATACGGTGCAGAAAAACTAGAGAGATGGAGGATGTAAAATTCAAGGTCAGACTATTTTGTCTGTTGATTACACTGTCCTCGGCATGTTCAAGGTTTCAGTTCATTTAGCATTCCTAGTGGGCATACAAATTTTTAGGACATGAGTCTGGGGTAAATATATTTTGTGCTATTTTGGTGATACAAAAGCTACTGAAAGCTGATTTAAACTAGCAAGTGGGAGTTTCTATCTACACACAGATATTCTTCAGTGACATGGTGCTGCCAAATGGCTTCTCTACCACCCCTTCTCTCAGCATCAGGAGCCTGCATGGGGGAAATCAGCACTAATGGACTGCTGCACTGTGCAGTCCGTAGGGTCAAGAACAACCATGCAGAACTGAGACTAATTTTATTACTGTAGGGACTAGGCTAGGTCAAAATCAGAGAAATGCTAAGCGTTCTTCCTTCCACCTCTCAATTCCTGGGCTACAATTCAGACATTGCTTAGGACCATTTGTGGATATTGAGCTTCTAATATACTTCTGAGACGTTTTTCCTGACATTAATTATGTGAACAATTCTTGATACTAGTGTGCTGGGTTTGGCTGGGATAGAGTTAATTTTCTTCACAGTAGCTAGTATGGGGCTATGTTTTGGATTTGTGCTGAAAACAGTGTTGATAACACAGGGATGTTTTCGTTACTGCTGAGCAGTGCTTACACAGAGTCAAGGCCTTCTCTGCCTCTCACCCCACCCCACCAGCGAGCAGGCTGGGGGTGCACAAGAAGTTGGGAGGGGACATGGCCAGGACAGCTGACCCAGACTGGCCAAAGGGCTGTTCCACACCATATGACATCATGCTCAGCATATAAAGCTGGGGGAAGAAGAAGGAAGGGGGGAGACGTTTAGAGTGATGGTGTTTGTCTTCCCAAGTCACTGTTAAGTGTGATGGAGCCCTGCTTTCTTGGAGATGGCTGAACACCTGCCTGCCGATGGGAAGGAGTGAATGAATTCCTTGCTTTGCTTTGCTTGCGCGTGCGGCTTTTGCTTTACCTATTAAACTGTCTTTATCTCAACCCATGGGTTTTCTCACTTTTACCCTTCTGATTCTCTCCCCCATCCCACCACGGGGGGAGTGAGCGAGCAGCTGGGTGGTGCTTAGTTGCTGGCTGGGGTTAAACCACGACAACTAGTTATTTGAACATTTCACGAAAGCAAACCTAGCTCTCGGCAGACTGCTAGTTCTTTGTAAACTCTCAGTAAACATTACCCTTTAGACTGGAGAAGGGTAATCATCCAAACCTGTAACTTAGAAGGTGTTCAGCCAAAAAAAGCAGCAAAATCATTTCCTATTGTTCTTTCACATAGGGAAGATTTTTTTTTTAGCCTTTGAAAAGCACAGAGTACTGTAGCATTTCCTGGATCACTTTTGAAGACTTGCAGCTTCTGAAGGTGTCCTTGGGTGATCTTACGAATGAGCAGTGCTTTAAAGCCTTATATCAAGATTTTATAATACTGTCTTCAAGATGTCTATTACATTTAAAGTCTGAAGAAGGGCTTGTCTTTCTGAAAGCTTGCCTGTCTTTTTCTGGTGTAATCAGTTGATCTAATAAAAGGTATTACCTCTACCCACAAACTGCGTATTTCTCATGTATTTGGAGCATCACAACCACCACATTATTACTATTACCACCATAATAGGTGCATATGGGCATGAATAACTGTTTCCAGAAAGTGATAAAAATGACCAGTTCAAGGATCTCTCTCTTTAAAGAAGAGAAGAAAAAGAAAAGGCTTTTAATTCTAAAACAATATATGTCTTAAGGGTAAAGATTTCCCATAATAAGTCCCCTGCTGTTATTACAGTATTCAAGAATTGTGAACTCCCCTGAACTCTCCTGCTTTGTCCTTGTGGTACCTAACCATTTGCTGCGCTCTGTCATTTATTGATGCTTGTTATTGATAAGTATTTTGCAGCCCAGAGTTTATAGCAGGTGTGGAGCAGACGCTTCGTGGGTCTTCTGGATTAAAGATCTGTCATGGATGCCTGTGGGTCTTGATCCTTTGGGAGTCCCTTCCTTTCTGTATCAGTATAACTCAGGATGTGATAGCAACTTCTGGGCAGGGAGGGAAACTTAGGAAGACCCTCTTTGTATTTATAGTTCTTTAGAGACATATGTATTCAGAGCCCCTGCGTGAACTCAGCTGAACGCAAAAAACAACATTCAGTGTTGTAGGAATCTTGGCAAATAGGTTTCTGTGACATTCCCTGAACCTGTTCCAGTGGGGACAATAGCTCCCCACTACTGCTTGTTCTCCAGCATAGTAATGAAATGCAGAGTATCTTGTGAGTGATTTATAACAGTCATAGAGTAAATTTTGTTTTTCTTTCAATAATTTTAACCCGGTGCTGTATACAAAATGATTACATGTCTAATATGATGCTAGGCCAAGCTCTGCACACAAATGGAATGTAAACCTACAGAAGTAATCTGGAACACGAGAGACAGTTAATTCAAAAATTACATATATATAACAAGATGAGTTTGTTTCTTTAAATCATCCTGAGTTTCTTTGTTTTGTCCTAAATCCTTCAACAGACTTTGCCTCCAATGCCAGATTCATTTGATACTAGAACAAATAACATTTATTTTGAAAAATTTTGGGTTACATTTCAGGTACTGAAAGCAAGATGTTACAAGTAAAATCAAGGTGAACTCAATGATCACCTAGATGGTTGAAAGCTAAGTCATAACCATTAGGATCTCAACTAGTAAAACTGAGTTTTGAGGGGTATTAATGTTGCTCTCCATTCTAAATTTAAACGTAGGCTGGATATGTACATCTCTAGGTTGTCTGTCCCCAGACAGCCCCACGGGAGCTCTCCCTCGCTCGGTCCGTGATGTTAACGGAGGCTGTGGAAGTCTGGCAGGTGGTTAAACACGTCTCGTCTCAGATTCCAGTCCTGCAGCAATTCTGCGATGTTGAGCGTGGACTATTTAGCATGCCATCAAATTGGCTTTATTTTTGAAGAGATAAAATATGGCATGGTCAGATTTAACCTAATACAACACTGCACAATTGCTTCTGATTGTTTTAAGTTATTTCAAGTCAGTTACTTATTATCATTTTGGCTAACAAATATTGACACATCAGTATTCTGCCCATGGCTGAACTGACACGAGCATATAAATACGATGCTAAGCAAGCTGGCAAGTACCTTTTGTTCACAGCTACTCAAATTAAAGACAGGTACTTTGGTGTGTCTTCAACCAGAAACAAACTGTGAAAATTCATTTCCCAGTGCTATTTGGGTATTTTTGTAACTCACTATGATCACACTGCATATGCAGGTACAAGTTAAAAATAAGCTTTTCAACTCTGGCTTGTTTACACAATATTAGAAACTCTTTATAAAAGTGGATGTTAATTAATCCTGTATTTTAATGGCATTCCTATGAATTTGTAAGTACATTCTGGAGAGACTTTCAAATATAATTTACTTTCAAAACAATTGGGATTATCATGATCAAAATAATTCAAATGTTATTTTTTTATTTCCACTACCTTTACTATGAAATTGGTTATGCTTAGATGTCTCACACATACAGAAAAGAAAAAAAAATTAAGTAATTTTTTTCTTAAATTTTTTCAAAAGTGATTTTTATATAGACTTACCCTCTTCATTTCAATCTACTCATTTTCAAAGAGAACTAGGTATGCATTAAGTTTTCAAAGAGGTTAGCCATACATTTGTGCTCATGGAAAAGGTAGTTATATATTTAATTTTGTATTTAAGATATCTTTCATGCACCCAGTTATCAGTCAACTAAACTCATGCAGTGAGAGGAATCGTACAAACATGTTAAGCACAGCAACACTTACAAAGATGTTCTCCACAGAGATGTGCTTTTTGATAACTCCACCTGAAATATTTAGGAGGAGATTGAAATGTTTTCAGAGGAATTCCTTGAAGTTGTGGAAATTATTTGTTATGCAAACTATGGTGTGAACTTTCCTGATTTAGCATGTTATTTTGTAGGATTGAGTGGAGAGCTCTCCAGCGTGAAGTGTTAAATTATGATCTGCAGAATAACGGGACCACACGCTGCTTGGAATAGTGAACATGTAGGGCTACACCATATGCCGTGTCGAAGGGAAGGGTGGAAGTGCGGCTCTATGCTCTCTTAAACCCAGCTTTAGGACAATCACCGAATGCCTTTGGCCGATGTCTTCGTGCCCTCAATCCCACTGCGAACCTAGAGTAGGTGTAAGGAGTAATTTGCTCAGGCTTTTGGAGAAAGTCCTGTAGTTGCCCACGGGAGTGAGTCAGTTAAATTGTTTCTTGCTGATAATTGAAACAACTTGGTTAGAATAAATAATGACCTTAAACTCACCTGAGTTTGTCATTTGTGTTAACTACATTTTTGTATTTTTCTATACTCATGATTTCTGGATTGGGCTGAAGCCAAAAATGCCAAAATATTTTGAATTTATCTGTATTAGCGGTCATCTTCTTGTCAGAGCACATTAGAAATGTTAGCAATAATGTCTTTTCTCACAAGATTTTTGTCTCTTACATAAAAAAAAAAAATGTTCAGATAAGCAGCCGTGCTCTTGGGACCACATCTGAACAGGCTGCACAACCAGACATAAGCTGTGATCTAAACAATTGCTTAACTATGCAAAGTTTAGATCTTGAGCTGAGCTTACAGTTTCCATCTCTACTAGCAACAACAGACTGGAACCGAAATCCTTTGCCCAAACGTCTTTGAGCTTCTGGAAGGTTACAGGCTGATGAGATTACAGGCTTCTTGGCTTGGACCCACCTCTCTTTTTTTGTATTATTTTTAGGGGCAGTTTTCAATGTGTTTAGTCAATACCAAAGAGACAGTCCCACTGTATAACAACTTCTGACAATTCTCTCTAGGTTTAAAGGACAGGTGCCAAATGTTTATTTGGCTTAGGGAAAAGGAATATCTAAACTGTGCATCAAGAGCAGGGAATAGCAACCACTTCTGCTTCCACATCTGTCTGAAACACAAAGAGAATATCTTGTCCAGACAAGTAAATTACTAAACTTTCTTTTTTAAAGAAAGCTTAGGAAATGCTTCCTTTATCATCTATCTATTAATTAGAAAAGGAGGTATGGCTTGCAAGTCTCCCTTTGACTCCTTAAGTGGAACAAAAGTCTCATAACAGAACTTTTTATCCAGTCCATGTAGTTGTCAAAGCACAGGGAGGGGACGGGGACAGGGACAGGGACATGTCAGATGAAGTAAATACAAAGGGTGAAGCAGCATAGTCGAAAGTTATTATGAAATGGTATGCTCCATGCAAAAATGATTGCAAATGCAGAGACAATAAAACTTGAAACATGCTAAAATCCAGCACAGTTACACATCTGAGTTTCCATTTATTATGGTTCACTATTTTAAAATGGATCCTGAGTCATAAACATGGCTGCCAGGAGGTCCACCTGGGTCCCATGAAAAAGATAATAAATACCCCTCCCCCGACTTTCTTCTGTCATATTACAGATATTGCAGTGATTGCTTTGGGGCTTTCAACCAGGGCCCTAGGAACCGTGTCCCCTGTGCTTCCCTCTCTCCATAAGTCGTGGTTATAAAACATTTTCATCTGTGCTCTGTATCAGAAAGCATCTGCATTTTATTATATTTCATCTTTGTGCCAAGAAAGGAATATGTTTTGGAAGTTCCGAGCACCGTCATATAATTTTCACTAATAAAAGAAGGAGGGGAGTACCATCATCCAGCACTTGAAATGACCTTAAAAGGGGACCCATGCGAAACTGCGCAGAAACAAAAGGTCTGGACTAGCAGGGCCCGGGTTATCTGTGGTGGCAGTTCCTCGACGTTACACCAATCATGAACAATCTGTGCTAACGTTTTGATATTAAAAAATGAAGGAAAAAAAGAAGAGAAAAATGGTACTGATTACTCATAGAATGTAAAATGCTGATATCCTGTAGTAGCCATATATCAGCTCAGCTTAAATATGTTCAGCAGTATAACGAAAATGAGCCATGGCTGCCTGTTTTTTAAAACCATGCAGGAGAAAGCAAAGCCTTTACAGCATTTCTTATTATCATTTATTTCTGGAATAATCTGTGCCAGAATTTTCCACTGTCAGCAAAGAGAAGGCTGAACCAGCTTTTTTTTGGGGGGTGGGGGGGGCGAGAAAGAAGCTGTAATGGTGCAGCCACAAAACCAAGGAATTTGCTGGCCTTTCACGGATGTTGGCAAGGCATTAACAACACCTTGCTCTCTCCTCATCTCATCCTTCCATTTGTTTTTTTAGTAGTATAAAGTATATCAATGTGTGCTGGCAAGTACCTGGTGGCCTGTATGGAGTAGGTGTTCTCTCAAGTTACAGAGCTCGATGTCATTGGAAAGGCTGTTTGCGATGCAGAAGAGTGAGCTCAGCCTAACCAGTCCCTCTCTGTCCTGTTTTCTGGTGACATTTATTTTCTCCATGAATTTAGGAGATCATTTAATCTACCTCAGTTTCCCAATGCGTAAAATGAAAAT
This sequence comes from Platalea leucorodia, assembly GCF_965183815.1. Lineage (NCBI taxonomy): Eukaryota > Metazoa > Chordata > Aves > Pelecaniformes > Threskiornithidae > Platalea > Platalea leucorodia. Next base: position 8,622,347 of record NC_138835.1, read on the forward strand.
ATATTATTGGTCTTCATGAGACCATAATGAGGGCAAAAAGGTCAATCAGAACTCTAAGCTGAGAAGTGCTTTGCAAGTGCGAGTTCTTTTTCTGACATGGACTTTGCTGCAAAGTTATGTAGCTAATATTTTAGCTTTTTTTTTTTTTTTTTGCCTGGTTTTAAATTGTTATCTTGAAAATGCACAATAGCAAATTTTTACAAACTTTAGCCAATCAGGATCAGCCCTCCCAGATAATGTAAATACAATTAGTTGATTTAAAGCACATTTCATGTTATGCTTATCTGCTAAGTGTTTCAGTTATGGCGTTCATACAGAATGAGTCACTCATACATATTCCTCAAGGAAGAGCCAAAAGATGGAAGGAAAATACAGCCTGAGGAAAAAGTCTATAAAGATTTCTCGCTTTTCTAATCCCTTCTCTCTAATGTTTCTTTGTAAATTTGTCAGATGGGAATGAAATTGCCTCATAACTCTCCAGACGTGAAGAGCATCACTGCACAAAATTACGTACTTGTCAAAGCAAGGGGGAATTTATGTTGGTGTTCCTGAGATGTGATTTTATTCAGTCTATTTCCTTTGTGCACATCATAGCAACGAGAAAGACAAAAACAACTAGTTTATGTATATCTTCTTTTTTTTTCCCCCCTTTTTTTCACCTCTGGTGAAGTTTTTAGCTTCTATTTTTCCCTTTTGTTTTCTTATCCCCCCCGCCCCCCGCTCCTTTTATCTACTGCTTATTGCTAGTGACAGTAAACTTCCATCCAACAATGCTGTGATGAGAGCAGCTATGACTCTACCAGCACCAGGCAGTTCAGACAAGTGCTGTGGTAATTTCCCTATGGAACATGGAGAAAGGTGTGGCTTCTCTCCTGGTTAGGAAAGATGTTGGTTTAGAAACCTGCAACATTTCTTACGGGCAATTAAATTATTATTTAAATGAATACTTTGCATTATATTTTAGTGTTTTAATTTAAAATTTGTGCATTTTTACACCAAAGCTTCTGCAATTAAGCATTACGGTTAAACTTCCTGAAAACTTCTTCCAGTAATACCTAAGTCCAGGTTCTTTCTGCTTTTTTGAATAATGTAGCTCTCTGTGCAGTATTTCTTCCTTTAGTTTAAATCTCTGTTATTAAATGAAGTCTAAAGCATTAGGTACATAAACTCCTCTGAATTTCTACTGGCTACTCCTGGCCATGACCTTCTCAAGACATTTAAAAAATTTCAGCTTTTTAATCCTCCTGTTTGTGTTTCTCCAAAACACCTAAGATGGTTTTAAAACCAGTATTAATTAAAAAAAAAAAAAAAAGCGCCAACAAAAATGAGATCTTCAAAGCATTATTCATGATGGATCTGTTAACCTCTTCTAAGCAACTGGGACGACTCACCTCACCTAACACGGCCTTTTAGGTACCCTCTCAAGGCATAGGATGAGAAGAGGTGCAGATGTACCTATACTTCATCTTACCTGTTCTAAGTACAGTTCAGGGCTTCCCCCCTCCTGCAGGCACCTATCTGTTTCCATCAACTAACTATCAAGGCAGGTCTAGTTGACTAACTTAGCCTGGACATCTTTCAGGTGAGATGAATCCGGATGCAGGTGCCCAGCCAGCTTGGTTTATTTTACTCCATGTCACCCCCCTGGGCTTCTGTTAGATCAGATGCCCCTCTAGCCATATTTTAGGAATAGTCAAGCTCTGTTTTAATCTTATTTACATAACAAATATAGTTTGGCTCTTACAATCTGGCCATATATGCAGTTTTGTATAACTGAAGATGGGCCTAAGTTATAAAAATCAATTCCCTCCTCTTCTTCCCCGCCCCTCCCCACCACGCCTTTGGAAATTGGTGTTCGCTTCCCTACATATATTTAAAACTATCCATACTCTGACAGTGCTAAAAGGGTAAAGTTTGATTTGCTCGCATACCAAGACATGTTGTGTATGTACAAGTAAAAGAAATATTCTCAAAATGATGAATGTGGCGATACAAGAGTAGGTGATATGCTGAAGATGTCATGATTTTGCAAGGCAGTGTTTGAAAAAAATGATTTAACTGGATGTTAAGTTTTCTGGGAGATGGACTTGAGAGGTTATTCATTATCTAGCAAAACAGAATCCTAATATATGCTTCTAAGTGCTGTTACGGTATAAAAAAATGATAGGTACTAAAGCCTAACTTGGCCCTGTCCCTGCTAAGAAAGTATATGTAAAAATATATTTGAACTAGTTCTCAAACTGGTTTTAAGCTGCAAAAACCTCCTTATGGAGTCTGTCACCAATTCCTGTATGAAAAACACCTAGGAGGCTGTGGATAAGGCAAAGTCTGTGCAGATCCTCGTAATCAAACATCCTGTCTCTCTTTATATTACTAGGCTCTACAGCTTTTTGTATGACCTTCCAAATATTATCCTTATGCAGTCAAAACCAATCTCTCATTGTATACGATCTCCAAAAATAAATACATATTGTACTCTACAGAGTGATAAAAGGAAAGGTAGTGTCTGCCCCCTTCGTTACCACCGCTAAGAAACACATTCAGGCGAGTACCAGCAGTGAAATAATTCACGGCTGAGAACAGTCAATCACGGACTGTATACCAGGACAGAGATGCTTTATGCTACCTGTTGGACCAAAAGATGAGTGTATTTCTTTTGCCTTCATCGTGGTCTGGTCCCATAAGTGTCTGTGTGTGAAACAGTCCTTGAAGTCAATGAGCCCTTAATGCTGTTGGTTAATACTAGATATCTATCAGCATTTTATCTTAGTGAGGGTGTAAAATACTGGCTTAGAACAATAAAGAAGAGTTCCTGGAGTCATCCCAATGACTTCTTAAAGCAGTTTTCCCTGCAGTATATGGGGTATAAAATTACCAGAGTATTGATGGAGCTGGGAGGTTGGTCTTAGCAGCCTTGATCAGGGGCCTGGAGGTCCCTGCAAAAAGCAGCAAAGTAAATGCCAAGCCACATATTGTAAAGTAACAAGAAGAATTTTTATTATTGCTTTTTTTCCCTTTTGTATTTTCCTTACCATTTTGATCAGATGTACATTGTTTATAACCTCTAGTTTACTGGCCCCAAATATCATTACAACGTCTGCACTATGATATATGTTTGGTTGTTACCCTTTTAATGGATAAAAAAAGATTTAAGTACTTCATTCTGTTGCATTTTGACAGCTGTTAGCCATCATTTTTCCATTCACCTGCATTTAGCAATCCCATAAAGGGAGGCAATCTTAGAACTAACAAGAGCTGGGCACTGCAAGGTGATAATTCTGTATCACTTTGGCCTATAAATACCTGACAGGCTTTGCGCTGAGTCAGCAGTCTGTAACAAAGTGGCAGCCATGCCCTTTTATCTGTGTGAGTGTTTCACAGCAATTGGACTATCAGCCCCTGCAGTGAAAATCCATAGTATCGATCAGGCCATTTCTCCACTGTAATTCTTTTGTAGGAAATCCCTGATGACAAATTTTATCTGCACCACTTTTTGATCGCTGGTTTGATGTAAGCGATCTCCAAGGGCAGAGTTAAGCTCCTGGCCGTTCCACATTATCAAGCACTAGCTTTATTTACTGAAACTACAGTTGTGGTCACCAACGAAAATAAAAAAGTGAGAGAGAGAAAGGAGGAGGCAAAGGAGGCTGAAAATTAAGAGCAAAATAATATTTCAAAATGCGGGAGTGAGGGGAAAAAAACAGTTGCATCAGCTACTTGATTCTTAAGTGTAAGTTATAAAAGCATGTACTGCATTTATAAACACATAAATAGTAGAAATATGTTTTGATAAAAATGTCTACGTGATATAGGGCTGTATCTTGGAAGTGGAGTGGTTTTGGACCTGATCCTGCAAGCTCTTGATCATGTGAATGATCCCACCGGTCCCCCTAGGACTGCCCTGTGGGAAAGGACTATGCACATCAGTAAGCAGGAAGAATTTGATTTTATTCTATTTTCAAACTGATAAATGTTACTTTTGAGCTGCTTCACTTGTACTCATTGCAGTATGTCTCAGGCCACACAAGGGCTTGCTGTTGTGATAAGACTTCAGTTTTTTTCTGTAGTCTCGAGGGGGGCAGCTTTGGGGTCTGTTCAGACGTTCATTCAGGAGACCAGATGCTCATGAAAAGCTTATATGTACAAATCTCTGGTTTAAATGTATTCATGGTAGAAACTTGTACTAGTGAATACCACCCTGTGGATTAGTTCAGGCTCTTTAGTCTACAAATTTAACTTGAAAAATCCTACAAAAGGAAGTTCACAAATTTCCAGTCTACCTGAGCTGAGTAAGACCGAGAAGCGTCAGATATTACAGAACACAGAAATGCTGTTAATGTGAATTCAAAATTTATTCCTCTTTTGATTTAAATGTAGGTTATTGTCTCAGCAGAGTTATTACATATTATCCCTTGGACACCCTAAGTTTCTAATTTTTTCTGTTCCTGATGAATGAACCTTTTACTCCCATGCCCTTAGGGAAGTCTTCTCACCGACAGTTGTTGCCATAGTAGATTGGTGTTACTTAGTATGACTTTGCAGAGATGTTTTTACCTAAGTAATGCAGCATGAAGTAGTGAAATGGTGCCTTATGTTTTTATTTAAAGCCCTGAGTCACTGACATATCCCAAACATGGCACGTACAGTACAGAATTACTTAGGAAAATAGTCTGCCTCTGGTTTGTTTTTTCACCCAAAACATGTTAAGAACAAAACTAAAAATAGCTTGCATAGCAATGAGTTCTCCATCAAAAAAATATCTCTTTGTATAGCTGGACTCAGCATACAACTATGTCACTCTGCTAAAATTCACTTGCCTAGTAAACATATATCTTCAGATATACGTTTACTGAACAACATATATTGGATTAGGCATGGAGCCAGTCCAATTTCGTGACGACACCTTTGAAAAATTGCCTGATTAATACTGAGAGGAATAATTGTAAATAATGTAAAACATTACCCACTAGAAGGGATTTTCAGCAGATAGTGTGAAATACTTTGTCCTTTCGGAATCCTATTCTGAAGAAATCACTGTAATCATTTTCTTCAGCAATAACTCAGATTAAATAAATTAATACCAATTAAGTATTGAGAATAATTGGGATTACTTGGGAGAAACTATTTTGGCTTTCCATATGGTTGAGCACATTTAAAGTCTGAATAAATTCAAAGTTTGAGTAAGTTTGATTCATGAAAGTAGAATCATAAAATCCAGAGAGAGACAGTAAGATTTTCAGGGGGAGTTGAAAGAATTTCATAATCAATGAAATTATTTAAGTTTTACAGACTACATATCTCTATCCAAGATTTTTGTCATAATATAGTGAACAAAATTCAAAGCATGCAGTTTTGCCCAAAGTCTGTTATTATTACTGAATTATCATAAATCCCAAACACGTTGCACAACACTTCTTCTCTAAATTATCATAGTGTAATAATTCATCCTTTTCTATACCCATGAATGCAACTTTGCCCTGTGCTTGAAATGTTAGCATATCTGACTGGATTGACCAATGTGAGATCTAATTCATTAATTAGTGCTTTTTGTTCCAACCTCATTTTGTAATAAGGCATTTGACATGCGGTTGCCTCTGGTACCAAAGAGAAGAGAAAGCCTCGTGGGTAGTGCCACATTAGGGCCTTACAGGCTAATGCCAACTTTGAGGTACCGATGACATATTTGAAAAAGTATGTGACATGGACTGTTTATAAATTATTTGGATTTATTTATTTTATGTTTTATCTTTAAATTTATTCCTGATGAAAAGTACTAAATTGACACCAATAGAGACTCCTTTTTTGTGTGTGTGGTACAGACAGGTGTTCACTCAATGCTACATTAAGACCACCAACCCATGTCACTTAAACTACTGAGCAGCCATCAAGTAATAACGACTTCCAATTACTACTAACCTGAGGTAGAGTTGAACCGGTGACCTTGAAATACTCTGTATCCCATTAACAGTTCCCTAAGCCATCCAGTCCCCTGGTGTTTGATTGTTCTGAATACAACAAAAGAGCTTTCCTTCATTTTTCTTTATTTCATTTTTTAAAACTGCTTAAAATTAGGGGTGGATAGGTATCGAAATACTCAATTTACAGTTTCTCTGTATCTCTAATACCACATCTAGAAGAACAGCTTTCATTTTCACTGAGAATACCTCCCGCTGAAATGAAATTCTCTTCTCTCAGTCCTTGATGCCTTGTCTGTCACTGATGTATTTTGCACACCTAGATCTCAAGAATCAGTAAAACCTGCCACGCTTCTGCCTTGCATTACATTACAGCGTGGTCTCAGACTCTCATGATAAATCCTGGTGTATCCTCTCTGTTATGGGAGCACGTTGAGAGCTGACCAGATAATAAGAAACGAGCCATTAGATGCTAATTTCTGTTTGTGGAATATCTTTCATTAGATTTTTCTATATTGATTAGATAATTTTGTGTTCCATTTTTTTATCTATGCTCAGAAACAGGTACTCAAATATTTGGTATTTTCACCAGATCAAGTACCATGCTGGTCTGTTAGATACCAGCACCAACGTGTCATATACCACAGCGAGTGCTTGCAGGGAGGGAGAGGGCAGAGGGCCACCATGGTTGGGGCTGCAGCCTTGCCTGTTGAGGCGGCTTAGCCTCGGTTTGTGTGTTCAAATAGGTGACCTGCTAATGGTAGAAGGAAGGGCGACAATATCTTTATACTTTATATATTAAAAAAATAAACACTTTTTGTAGCATCTACCCAGCTGTAAGGATTTGCCAGTTCATTTGCACTTTTACAATCTCAAACAGGTTCAGCTGCAGCACTTTGGTGTACCTTTGCGACACCTTCTGTGATGAAAAGGTGTCAGTTCGTTATGGTTTGTACCCCACCACCTGCCTGTCTCATATCCACATTAAGAAAGTCAGTGATATTGCTGGAAACTTTCATCCCACTTTCTTCTCCAACTTTCTGGTGCTTTGGGGCAAATTCAGTGTTTTCATTAACATTTAAGACAAATCTGGAGAGAGCACAGACCTTAATGCAGATTACAGGCCAGAAATGCTAAGCAGTAACAGCTTCCTTTGATCTACTGAGATATGTCAGTTGTAAATATTTTTGCACTCCTGAAAATCAGCACTGTGTAGCCCTTGTCCAGATAAACAGGGAATTTAGCCATAAAAATCCTGGTAAATCCTGCTCTGTCAAGCACATATATGCTACAGTCCCTTCCCAAACCCCGTGGTTTGGGTCTGATCCTGGGCTGATACAGAAGAAACCCCGTTTTGACAGGGAGGAGCAGACCAATACTCACCTCACGGCTAAGCGTGATGGTGGTCTCTGGTAAGCAGGTCGCTCTTTGAGGGACTCATTTCACAAGATGTTTGTATCTCATACTACCATGTTCTCCTTTAGAAAATACACTAGCAGCATGTGCTGTCTTTTAAAACATAGGAGGAGGCAGGAAAATATCCGTCTTTTACATAATAACTCCGCCTCAGAGTACTTGCCTGGCAAGCAGCAGACCTGAGCTGAGCAGCTTTGACATAGGGAATTGAAATGCACCAGGCCTCCCCCGTAGAAGTATGTCCTTCCCCCTCAAAATTGAAATTATTTTGCATAGAATAAGGACAATTTCCACTTTTCCTGCTGAAGTTGTGCTATTGTGCAGAAAAAAATCTGTTGAGATTTACGATGCCAGAAAGAGACCTACCGGGAGCTTCACAGGCAGGGTACGCACCTTGGAAAAGGACCTTCTGAGAGTTTTGGGTCACTCTTCCAAGAACTGTGTTTTATCCAGTGGCTCCCTACTGTGAAATGTCAAACCATTCCTTGGCAATAATCATCAGGATAAAAAGGAAGGCACGTGCTTTCTTTGTCCACAACCTTCCATCCCCATCTCTCCCTTTTTTAGTCAAGTGAAACTTAAGATGAAAATTGCCTTTTCTTTCAAAGTTAACTACTGTATCTGGCCAGAACGGCACTTTCCAACAGGAGGGAATTAAACCTGGATCCCCCACCTCCACCTGAGTGTTCCCACTCTGTAATCTGAGTGTGCATCGATGCTGTTATCCAGCTTTAAAAAGAAGAACTTAAGCTCTTCTCTCCTATACCGAAAGCAGTCAGGAGATGGTTTTGGACAGTGGATCCTGGGCAGGCAGAGAGCAGGAAAAGACAGGAATATTATTCTCAAGGGTGGGATTTAAAACTCACCTATGTCCTTACTATTTCCTCATTGCCTAGACTTAGGCTTCTGCTCTTCCATTGTGGTACTGGTTTTGGCCCCATTCTCAGGGGTCGTGTTTACCCCATATACTTTATAGTATGTTTAAGTGCCTAACCAATATGATTTTACTAGAATAGTCTCAATTTAGCCTTCAAAATGGAATCCTTTCTTTAGAAGGACTTTTAAGATCAGCAATGTAAAATACTAGGCTCAATACATGGGAAATTATTCACACTGGAATTTACAGCTGAGACATGCTGCTCACATGCAGGTCTCTGATTTAGCCCTGAAGAATGAAACAACTCTATTGCAAACAGCATTTGGAAAGTAAGATGTTTCCTTCCCTGCTCCAAACTTGTCATCTTGATGGTATTTCTGGCTACATGTAACCTTTGACTACAATGTTAATATGTGACAGCAAGGTAGATCCAGTTTGGCCAGGTCTAAATAAATATACTCTCAGAGGTACTCAGTATTCAGTCAGGTTGTTTTACCTTGGCAGTTTGTATCAGCGAAAACTGTTCCTTTAAGCACAAGGGTACTTAGCTGGGGCAAAACAAAACTATAGTAAGTGTATCTTCCAATGAAATTACACCGATGAGTTAGTGAGGTTTATCGCTTTAACACACCGATGATATTAATTATAATTGTAAGCTGTATGTCAGGTTTCATCAGACCTGTCTTCCGCCATCAAACAAAAATAGTCTAATGTCAAATTACTGAAGTCTCCCAGCTGCTGGAAATTCTACTTCCCATCTCCAAGTGTTTTTCTTTACCACAAAATAACAAGCAAGTCCCATGTGTTTGTATCAGTCCTGAAAGTGCTGTCTGTAAAAGTCATGTCATAACCTCAATCAATCACTCAACATTGGCCAACGCTTTGGTAGATGATCCAGAAATACTACTTACTGGGATTATACTTCAGGAAATAACATATTGCTGGCTGACAGCAGCAGCAAAATACTTTATAAGGAGGTCAGATAACCCAGAGGTACCCAAGTAGTTTCTTTCTGTAGCTTCTGGGGCCGCATCTATTTACACACCCCTAAGTGTATGCCACAAAGTGCTTGGAAGCTGGGTGGTGGGAAGAGCACTTGGAGCTATTTAGTGCCATGAATATACACAACCATCAATGGCAATTAGTTTTCGGTATTCCTTATGTTTCCCGAAGGAGCACTGGACCTCCCAGCAGAGCTCTACAGACAGCAGAAAGGATGGTGTACTATACAGGGTGACAGAAGCAGGGTGCATCGATGCAGCATGGAAGTGGGGTGCTGCCCAGCACTGTAAATACAACAGCTTTCTGCAGAGGGGGCTGAATCCTCGGTCAGTCTTCTGCCTCCCTGTGAGCCTACAGGCAGTCAGCAATGTTAGTAGATGGAGAGTACCTGAGAGCAGCAAATCTGCAGCTGCTCGTTGGAATAACTTTTCTGGAACTGTTTTCCCAGAGAATCTATTCTAGAGAGGACTTTAACGTGGACCTCTTAAGTCTGGGAATCAAGTAACTTGCAGGGTAATTATTAACCTAAATTAGCTATTACTAATTATTTTTCTAGAACTAAATTCCTAGATGTAGGTAAGTATCTATTAATTTCTTTCACTTTCTCATGAATATGCATATTAAACTTTCTGGATATGAACATAGTTCACTAATTAATCAATCTGTTATGGAATAACAAACTGCCACTGCCCATTTAGACCCATGGAGAATACAGCCTGTAGATCCTAAGCCTGTCCTTTCTTAGACTGGATATTCAAAATTTATGGATCTGCCAGTCAAGATATAATAAAATGCAGAAACATACCTGTAAAAAGAAATGTGATATTTACTGTTCAGCCATGTAATATCTTCTACTTATACATCTCCCCTGAGGATAACTTGATGTTATTGGAAGTGTAGTTTTCTTAGACATGCTCCATTTTCCTCTTTTTGAGTTCTCTTCTTCCTTTTTGTCATTTTCTCTTTCTTTTTTTATTTCTAAGATCTCCTTTGGAAAGTGCCAGCCCTTGAAAAGAGTAGCATTGCAATGGTAGAAATGAGTACCATTTGAGACACAATGGTAGGCTTATTTTAAATAATTTGCAATATAAAGCTGAAGAGCAGTTTAGAATGAGTATGTTTAAGATCACTGAGGATTTAGACTTCAGTTATTTGTGCCAGGGCCGGTCTGAACACAGACTTCATGGACGTCCACCATCGCTAAATCAACATAAATAAGTAAAGTCAGAACTGGGGCCTTGCAGTGGAGTTGATTTAAGCCAGTTGGTAGGGTTCGGGCTCTGTTTCCTAGCAAACTTTGAGAATTATAGATCTATTGCTGACAGGTAAGTGGCTTAAATGAGAGATCTAGTAGCTGTATCCAAACTAGAATACAGTTCTAAATTTAAAATCCTCATAACTTGTCTCTGTTATTCTAACGTACTGTATGTATAGGAGCCATGAGGTCTCTGATGTTACATCTGTCTGTACACATAAGTCTGTATATGCACATCGTATTCCAAATACTGCAATGCTGAAAGGATGACAGCTTAAGGTCTTAGAGGAAGCCAACAGTGTGTGTTTTGTAATACTCAGTAAAACTAAATGTCATTTGATGATGCCTGTTGGTGAAAGACTAGAGAATACGCCCTGCTACATGCTGTAACTTTAGGTCTCCTTGCTTTTATCACTTTACTTGCTTTTATGATGTGTGCAGTGAAAAAAAAAATCTCTTGTGAATGAAAGTCTAGCTTTCACTGTAAGGGTTATTAAATGTGGAGGAGCAGTACAGGCCCCTCTGCTGCACATAAAAGGTGTTGCCTATGTGGTCAGCCAGCTGGGGAACAGTAAGGGACTGCCTTCTCACCATGAAACTAGTCTCCATAACAATTTATATAATAGTTTGGGGAAATCCCTGTGATGGGCCAAGGAAGACGCAGTGAATCCACTCTGTCTTGAAGCACTACTACTCGATGCAATAAATCTGGAGGAGATGTAACTGCTCCTCCAGCATCCACAAAGGCCTACGCTGTATGCCAGAATTGTTTCATGAATTTCTCTCTTCTCATTGCCTTAAGCACAATTACAAATACATTATGCAGTGTGAATTTTCACCCTTTTTTAGCATTCAGCGGTGCTATGAAACACCATCCTTTCCCCTTAGTGTACTGGGTTGAAATTAGTGCATTCCCCAAATATCCTGCTGCCTGTGCCATCCCACTGTGACCCAGAGAGGGGATGCTACAACGAAATGCTTCCCCTGATGGGATTTAGTCAATCACATCCACAATATCTTCCGACCTCAGCTTTCACAGAGGTCAGGAATCCAAGTCTGCTGCTGATCCCAGGTCACCGCACAATGAGCTGCTGCCAGGCTCCGACTGATAATAAGCTCTTGATTTTCAACTGGGGGAACAGTATGATGTACAAAACAAAACAAAGTCAGATCTATTTATCCATTGGAATGGGCGTGCGCTTCTCTCTCCTCCTAGAGGGGCTTCAGCTGCCCACTAGATTGCATCCTTTTACATATATTTTTGGCAGACAGGCATTGCACAACACCAGGCGTTGTGCTCTACTTTGCTGCGGTGCAAAGCACAACGTGGTGTATTGGTATCTCCTGCGTGAAGCAGAATTTGACAGAGATTTAGAAAAAGTTGGTTTTTGCATTGAGAGGCAGTGATCAATTCTGACAGCGTCCTGCTCGGCTCAATATTATCTCTGAACTGCCTGGAACCAAATGCCAGTGTGCAGTGCATTTCTTCCCAAAGTTCAAGAGGGTAGATGTAAACACAGGCCGTAAAAGACCTGCATGTCTTCAGCTTGTAGGGGTCGTAATTCTTTCCAGCAAAGTTACCTTTCCTGTTTCTATGAATTACTCTTACATTCTTGTAAGAGATATGGTTTGAGGTATTTATGGTGCATTCAATTGTGCTATCATTGATTTACTGGACTAAACCTGCTCCAGGATACGATGTAAAGCCCCTAATTCCGAAAAACTCTTACATCTCAGCGAGAACAGCATTTTCTGCCCTGTTGCCCTCAAGCAGATGACCAATGGAGATAAACAGAGGGCACTCCACTCTCGGTTGCAATGTGCTTGGTGATGTGAAGGAATCAATCAGACAAAAGCAGATTATTAGAGTGTCTGAGAGAGATCAAACATTGCTGGCATCTTCACCCACACACGGTTGATTTACAGGCAAGCTGATAAAGTGCTGCAGCTCACTGTCAGAAGTACATGACAGCTCCTCTAGCTCTATGGATAAATTATTGCTGAAGCCCATGATAACATTTCTCCACCTAGCAACCAAACATAACAGGATGTGGCTTTTAGTACTCGGAGCCAGAATGATACAAAGAGAAAACACAGAAACTCTTCAAGCAGTGAGGTAGCGCACCAAGAAAGGCAGGCATGAATAGATTTTCACGCACGTGCACACATGCGCATCGTGTGTATATCTATATCGGCTCTGCTGGCATAAAATTGAGTTTGTGTTAGAGCCACGTATTTGAAAATACACACGCTATAATGCACATAATTGGTGCAGGCAATGACTACAATAGCGGGATGGCAGCGATGGTAATCATGCAAGTGTGCACACATGCAAACTGGAACTCAGGCCTATGGGAAGAGTCCTTGTATGGGGGGGTGTGACTGTACGGCTCGCCTTTTTACCCAAGGCTACACTCAGGAGTGGCTAGGAACATATATGGAAAACATTAGGTGCCAGCAATATGAAACCAGTAAATGAGCCAGAATTTAAATAACCCTATCTTGCTTTATAAAAAGGCAAATCAAAATAATCCAATTATTTGGAAGACAGTGCTAAAGAAAGGTGTAATTCAGATATTCTGTTTTTTTTTTTTAATCTGGTGTCTTATAAAATAATAAGCAATATAATCTGCTAAATATTGCATCATGGCTATTAGACATTGGGACTGCTCTCAAAAATTAAGTTGGGTTAATTAGAGCATGTACTATGTGCCTATAAAAGACTAAATCAGGCTCTGTCTCAGGAGCCAGACGTGAGTGCTTTTCAAAAAGTGAGAATGTGACCCTGACAACTTAAAATCTAAAGTATATTGAAAGTACTCACAGGTTAGAGGTTCTGCTGCCTCACATGCCTTTAACAAATTTTCTTACTTTCAAATGCACTTCCTTATTTAAAATTTTTTTTTTCTTTGTTGCTCTATCTGAAGTCAACCCACAGAAGAGTAGGGAAATGAATATGGAAATAACTGTATGAAAGAAATTATGAAACCTGTTTATCTGCAGTGTTCTGCGAAATGAACAATCAGAAAATGTGGATTTTTTTTTTTTTTTCTCCCTGTGGCTTTTCCAGTTACAAGAATTTAAAAAAGGTGAGAGGTAAGTGCAAAACTCTGAGATGTAAAAAATGTAAGCTGATGATATCCCTTAAGTAATTCTTCATATTATTTGTTAGTTTGCCATATCAAGGACTCGCTATTGTTTATATTAAGGATTCAGTACTGTTTATCTGCAAACTGAGCTCTAAGACCAGTTTGCATTTGTACGTTTCAACTGTGTTTCTTAGTCACTGCTGTGATTGAATGTAGTCCTAGCAAGCAAGCTTGCAAGTTGGCTTAATTAACCATTTGCACTTGTTAATACCTGCACAACTGCGTTATCTGCGTGCACCTTTATGAAAGTATGGACCTGACTAGAATGTTTTCCTTACTAGTAGACATGTTCCTGGCTGGATTACTTGAAGTACATCTTATCTTTCTGCCTACTGGAGGTTAAGTGCAAGGGTGGAATCTGTGATTGTTCATCATATTTTAAAATCTCCATCTAATTTTACCATGCACTACGCAGACTTACAGACACGTTACAGGTCGGTTTCTGTTGGACCTCATGGGGAGGATTTAACAGTGCAACTCATGTAAAAGCCAACAGAAATTGCATGGCTTAATCCTTGCATGCTGCATTGAAAAATTACCCATAAATATTTCACCATTATGTTTTATTATTACAGTCAAATTTGTTTTATGTACTTATTATTTAAGGGATAATAGGGCAGGTGTCCCATTTTATGAGGCAATAATCTGGTTCACGTTGGCTCCATAGTTTATCCCTACCAGTGAGCTGCATTATCGCCAAGGGACACGGAGAGCTTGTCTTATTATAGTAATAATAATAATAATAATACCTTATATTTCTACAGCACCTTTCCTCTAGAATGATCCTAAAGCACTTTACAAATCCTATTTGATTTTTGACAACAGGGGTCATCTCAAGGATTATTTCAACAATGCCAGTTCTGGAGTCAAGGTGGAAACCATCTAGATATCCCGTCTTGAATCTCTGAAAACGTTTGCTGTTTATACATCTCTTACTCAAATAGCTGGGTGTAAACGTGCAGGGGATGAGGTTCCAAGTATTGATGGATGTCCTTGGCTGTGGGACCATGGGTTCGCATACTCTGGAAGTGGAATGTGATGCCCTTCAAGTCAGATGTGTTGTAAATGTCTCTTTGTAAGGTACGTCAGAAACAGCTCTCAGAGGAGGGGTTGTGAGAGCTGGACTGCAGGCGTGCAGAGACAGCCCTCACACTGATTGGAAGGTTTGCTTGAAACCAGATCAAAGGGGAGTGATTCCCACCCCTTCATTAGGTAATGCTCCTCTTCCAGATAATTTAGATGATGTATCCTCAGTATGACCATGATGATTGTTAATGTTAGTGCCCTTGTGGTAGATGCAGGTGCTGCTGACAAAAGAAACCATTCTACTTTCTTCCGTGCAGCTTAGTTGTGCACTAGTTTGGGTTTGTGTTAGTCTATTAGCTATATTCAAGTGTATATAGTGTATTAGCTCTATTCAAGCTTGGCCTAGGCTGCTGTTATTTTTCCTGAATACCAATGACTGGGTATAAAATTGAAGTTCCCTTACAGCCAGAAGTGTCGATGTGTGCCCATTCCCAGCTCCCTTGTATGAGCCTGTGCCACATGGAGTCTTGGTTAGTCTCTGAATAATGCTATCTAACATATATGCCTTGCGTGCCCGGCACTTCAGCTAACATTGTGTGCCAAAGTGACAAAGTATCGCATCACACTCACTCAGTATTTCAAGCCCCCAGATGACTTCAGAGCTTGTGATTCCAGGATTTCCTCCCAGTTACAGCCTGCCCTAGGGAAAAGAGTTGCCAAATTGAGATTAGGCTTTCATGTTATTAAACGTAAAAAGAGGATTTACCTACAAATATTCTGGGGTTTTTGCTTTTTCTGCTGCTTCTCTCTTTTACATTTTTTCTTTCTTTTGTTCTCTTTCTTCAGCCGTGAATCCAGAAAGGCAAAAAACCTGTATGCTTTGCTGTAATATGAGTATCCAATAATTTCCAGTCATAGAACTGGTTTACTTTTACTTGAAAGTTGAAGCCAGCTCTGATGAAGTTATATATTCTTTGATTAAATAAGATATATAAGGCTGAGTTTGCTCTCTTAACATCCCGCAGTCACAAGGGCATTAGCTACTCAGAGATGGTGTTACTCATTCCTCCCTTATCCAAAATCCCAGGCTGACCTAAAAAACTTTCCTAACTACTGCCTCACTGAAATTGGAGATTTCCACATTAAGTTAGAGTTTTACAATTTGAATTTTCCCCATGGGCAAAAAAGAAACCTTTAAAAAAAAGAAGTCCAGAGTTTTGCTTGCTTATATCTTGCATGATTCAGCATTCTCAGAATATACTATTTTATTTAATGTTGGAGGAAAAAAGGATCCGTTTCTGCCATCTTCATAGAGAATTAGTTGATCCACCAGATTTTTTAAATATTAGTGCCTAACTGTGCCAGTAGTTGCTTAAAAGGATTTTTATTAGCCCCCACCTGTGTTTTTGAGTATCTAAACACCTCAAAATGTCTCATTTCATTATACTTCAGTGTTGTGGCTAAGGGATAATGCTTTCATTAGATCTATCATCCATTCACAAAATATAGCTCTCTGCGACATTTACATCAGTAAAACAAATCATACTGTGCCTCAACTTTCCCCCGTTAGTAACTGAATGGATGTCTTGCCTCACCCAGGCAACAGGATATGTCAAAAGTTCATTGGATTTACGGATAACAAATCAGTAGCTATCTTTCAAGCATTGTGCAAATTATCAAACATTATTTTATGTCACCGAGTGAGCTGACTAGGCCATGATTCAGGCATGCGCTGAAGCACCTTGTTGACTTCAGCATCTAAATATCTAAAATGAATATTTAGAATAAGAAAAAGAGAGATACTTTCCTTCTTTCCTGTACCAATGTGTAGGAGATTAGTTCCTAATCTTATACCTCAAGAAGTATCAAAGTTTATCCCAGAGTTCAGCAGTTCAGCACCTAGTATTTTGAGTACCTGGATCTACCTTTCCTCTTTTCATTTGTTTCTTTTTTTTTTCTTTTTACTTGCTTATTACAAAATTTCATGTTTTCATAACTTCAAGAAAGTTGATATTGCAAGAAAAAAAATTACATATATCTCATTATATTAAAATGTTAACATTTCTAATATTTCCTAACGACACCACTATAAACTAAACATTGGAATGAAAAGATCTATGACAAAAGTGGAGCCTAGAGACTTTTAATGTGAATGCATTTCTGGGGTAGCTCAGGATTTGTTTTCGGAATGTATAGAAGATTATAGAAAATTGGTTCAATTATGCCCTCAATTACAACGTGTAAAGTCACCGTACCCTGCAACTGATGGCAGAATTGGGACCAAAGAATGTATATTGAGAAATATGATGTAGCTTTTATGTTGATTTCATATTTTCTGCTCTTGTATCGTGTTCTATGCTACTGTCTGTTATTTATGTGAGACAGTTATCCTTTGTTATCCAATTGTTATTTTTTTAAATAATAACCTGGACAGAGCCTGGAGGGCATGTCTCATGAACACCCCCATTGCCATGCATTATTGACTGGTCAAGGTCCCATTCCTAAAGGAAACAACGGTGTGGTTTTCATGCCACGTCCAAGCCCAGGTGTTCAAACTCTGTTGGAACCACTATTGCACATAAATAGGAGAATTATTAAAGCAACTGAGCTGTGTCCTCAGAAAACAGCCACAATGCAGGCAGTGATGTACAAGTATTTCTTGCACAACCCTGCACCACTGATGATATCCCTTACTCTCCTTGTCTGCAGCAGTCACCTCTGAGCAAGCCAGGCTTTTCAGTCTCTAGAAGCCATTCCAATCCAGCTGCCAATGAAGGTGCCAGTAATCGTTTTGCTGGTTTTGTAGGATGGTTTTCTGCTTCATCAGACACCACTGAGCAACCGTTATTAATAGTCATGGAAATTTTGGCTGTGTTAGGAGACCAGCTACGATGAAGGCTGATAGGCACTTGACAAACACTGAGGTTTTTTTCTTACTGTTTATATCACAGGACTCTGAGTGCTCCCAGGAATTAGAAGGTTTTACTAATTCAATACCTATGTCCAGAGCCAACCCAGCCCCAACAAACAAAGCATGCTAGAACATGTACTAAATATGAAACAAATACTGTGGTTCGTATTTGTAAAGAACATTGCGAACATAAATCATGACTTACAAAGCCAAAGGAAGATGTCAGAACAGTTAACAAATGTTGCTTGTCTACTATGTTGATTGGCTCTAAGAATACATGGATCTGTGGTTTTCAGTTAGGCTCGCATGATTTAGCTGATCGTATTTAACAAAATCTGCCAAGATCTTCTTGTACCCCATAAATGAGCTCCCAAAATGTATAGCATATAATTGCCTCCTGTTTTTTTTTAAATGAAAGTCTCTAGCAGCCGGGAGATTCTACAGTTCTCTGAGTATTCAGACAATTGAAACACAATAAAAAAGAATCCTTTTCTGTGGCATCAGGTTTTTTTTGAGGCTGTGGATATTAGGGCTTAGATGTGTGATGCTTGTGTGATCAGTAATACAATTCTATATTCATGAGAAAGTAAAATATGAAGTATAGTGTAAAGTAGCTGTTGCATTCGTGCTTTATCTTGAAACAGTAATTGAATAGCTGCTAAGTGCTGAATCCTGAAGGGGAAAAAAAAAAAAAACCTATATGGTTCTTTGGCATTCTTTTATGCTAGGAGAGTTCATCCGTCCATCCTAATTTATGAAATGCCTTTATATTTTGGCCTTCCAAAATCTGACCAAATATGTTTCAGACGCAATGTCTTTATTATCTTGTGCTTTATCAGAGGAGAGGAAGAGGGCACTGAATTTCCATGAATTCTCATTGTTATCTCTGAATATGCAGCCCAGACAAAGAACCCTTTGAATGTAAAGTAAGAGAAGTGCTAATGCTCAGCTATAGCTTGATGCTGAACTCTTACAAGCATGAAAATCCTTCTCACATTTCAGTGCATGCAGCATCTCTGGCTGCTAATATACAATAAAAGAAGGCACGGTGAAGCCCTAGCACCATGGAAAGTTTTTAGTAGTCTGTTGAAGGTGCCATTCATCACATTATTGAGTGCATCTGTGATCCGATCGGCTTCCTCAACTCCCATTAAAATGGAAAATAAGAGCTGCATAGGTTCAGTACCTTTTAGGTCACCAGCAATGTGCAAAACCTGTGTCTCCCAAAGGTGCCTGACCTGTAATGGAGGGCACACTTTGCTTGGACTAATTTGTCCATGATAAATTTATTGGCTTTTTTGTTCTTGGTACTTGAGCTACTTCAGCACCAGCTCAGATGTCGCTCCACTATACTGCTCTACTGGATGTAGACAAACTAAAACGTGGTGCTTTTCCACCAAGACCTCTATCCCAACGCACTTTTGTTGCCTGCAGTATTTCACAGGAAATGTAAACAGCCTGCCTCCGCTTGGAGGTCAGCAATAGCCAAGTTCCTGGCAAAAATACTGACAGAAAACAAAAGCTCCCTGTAGTTACAGAGGGTCTCAAAGAGCTTAGGTTAGATCTATGGCCTTCCAAACCGCTGAAGGCTGAGAGAATTGTGGAATTTGGCTCAGCTGGGCTGCCTCCTTCCTGCACCAAAATTTTAACACAAACATAAAATGAAAATTTCTTTCTTCAAACATACTTAATTGCTTTCAAGTTTTGGCACTGCTGTTACTATTGGATTTCCAGGGCGTCCCATGGTAATGATTAGAACTAAGCAAATACCTCAAAATACTTTCCATGAAAACTCCCTTGAATAAAACATTGAATAGCCTTCAGCTGTGTTCACACCCCTTTCATATTTGCTTTCTCTGAATATTCCAGTGACTGATTTATGGGCAGAAATGTTAACTGAAACAGCAATTTTTTAAGGGAATGTTGCATAACATTTATGGAAAGCAGATTTTAAATATGGATATAGTAACTAAATGCAGTCTAATTGGAGAAAAAAATAATACCAGGTGATTGGAGTCCACTCAGTGTAAGTAATGTATCTCAGTGTCCAAAATTGCAAATGCCACTAACAAAAGAAGTCTCTGCCTACCACAAAGACCAAAAATTAGGACCAGATACAGACAAAACTTAGGAGGTACTTAATGAGTTTTGAAAAAGTTCCTGAGCAACATATGTGTCCAGCTCCTGTTGAAAATACGTTCATAAATCCGGCCAGAACTCAAAATAAATGCTGGATAGTAAATACATTTGAAAAATGTGAAGGTAATTCAAAGTTAATTGTGAACAGGAGAAGAGACTGAGCTCATTGACTCATTGTTTACTATGAATAAGTTGATTGGCCTTACTAATGATACAGGATTCTTGGCTGCTTCTTGAAGACTTCATTGTCAAAGAGCAAATATTTGCATATTGCTCTTCAACATCATTAATTTTGTTTTGGAAGGTGAGTCATTAAGACCTACATTTTAAAAAGGGTGCAAATATTGCATGTTTAATTTGCCTCAGTGTCTAATATGTGCATAAATCAGGTGAGATCACACAGAGATGACCAATCATGGCATCCTTGGATGTGCAAGTATGCATATAGGCAATTCATATTATCAATTGCATTAAGAAAAAAAAGAACAGTTTTAAAATACGGTCTTAAAACTGTCAATTTTTGCATATGAAGCACTTATCCATTCTGTAGCATGTTCCAGAGAGAGCGAGCTTTGCTGGTACAGGGAACCTTAGACAGATCTGCATTATTCCCCTATGAGTGCAAAAATATCTTCATGCAATATCTGAAAAAACTCATTTAAATGCTCTGTGAATACAGCCCTTCCCAAAGGCCAAGATGTATTCATGTATTTTGGATGATCTTCAGCTAGAAAACCGTGCAGCTAATGCACCCATCTTACCACGTAAAAGATTCAAACAAAAAAAAAACCCACAAAAATAAAAAAAAGCTGAAAAAGCCAGCCTACAGCCTCTAACCTAGATTCGTGCTTTTAAACAAAGATGGTCTGAATATGTTCTTATTACCCAATTCCAACAACAGCTACGGTTTGTTCTTTAAAAATTAAGAGCTAGAGTATTTTCTTAGGGACACTTACACTATATTGTACCTTTTTCACCTTTCTGGTAAAACCTCTTTAAAATATCAGAATCAAACAGCAATTTCAAGGATGGAGAGTGCTTTGTTTTCTTTTTCCATGAGAATGAATGGAAGGATTTCAAAGGACAGAAATTATGAGTGGATACTATAGGTACTTTACCCAAGAACTGGCAAAGTTCAAACTCAGACTAGATATCAGGTTATGAAAGATACTCCAAAGGCTACCAGATCTTAGGCAGGATGTGTAAGTGAACACACTTTAATTTCCCTTTCTTTCCTAAAAAATAATTCCCTTATCCCACTGCCATCACATGCTAAATTAAGTCATGTCTTTCTTTTATTAATAAGACAGCTATTTTCTGAGCTTCTCAAACTTTTCTAAATTTTCTTAGCACAAACACTGTTCATTTCATTTCTTATCCTGAGACTGATAACAGGGTTTCTATAAAAATGAACATTCATGATCAAAGAGCAACTCTGTATCATAAACAAATTACAACTGGGCACGCTTTGAAATAGCTTAACCTAATTAAGCTCAAACACTTTTGCAAAAGCTTAAAAAAAATGGGTGTAATTGTAGCTCCATTCAGGTTCAGCTGACTTCATATTTTTAGTTTGTTTGGCATTTTTTTTCCTTTTAGAGC
This sequence comes from Platalea leucorodia, assembly GCF_965183815.1. Classification (NCBI taxonomy): domain Eukaryota; kingdom Metazoa; phylum Chordata; class Aves; order Pelecaniformes; family Threskiornithidae; genus Platalea; species Platalea leucorodia. Next base: position 8,643,639 of record NC_138835.1, read on the forward strand.
TTTGCATAAACAAAACATTTTGACAGTGTTGCCTTCCTGGGAAAAATGGTAGTGGTGCTGAAAATTCAAATTTCCAAATGAAATGCAGTTCTAATTGCTCATTTTTACAGTTCTTGTAATTCATGCGAAATGTCCATGCCAAACGCAGATCTAATTGGCACGTGACTATTTCATGACTGTGTAATACTCATGTGCACACAAGTAAGTGTAACTGAGTTGGTGCTCATCGCGTGCTGCAACGCCAGTAACTCTTTGCGAGTATCTGAAATGCAACTGCATGTATTTTTCTTACAAGCTCATTTACAAATTAAGGGTTTGGTTTTGAGGACTAAAATGAAAATCCCCGTGGCATCATCTGATGCCACTGTCTTAAACAGCATTGTGTGTCAAGCATGTTCAAGAGTGGCAGACGTTATTCCAGCCATAGGATGTCCCCATCATTTTCAGGACATGTTGTTGGTTCCTTATGGAAAATGAACCTTTAGGCTGAGATTATCAGACACTCAGATTTTGGTATCTAATTTATGATCTCTCTCTCTACCTCCAATTTAAAAGTGTTATGTAAAACTTTTCTCAAGCATTTATAAAACACCAAGTTACAAGGATTGATCATCTCCTTAAATCTGATTCTAGGCTGATTTACAATAATATTACACCTGAATCCTTACTGAAGTCAGTTGTTTTAAAGGTACAGAAACACCTGTGGATGGTAAAATAACACAGAAAAAAATCTGTTTATTGAAACATCAATTACCTTAAAATCAGAATGCATAAATCTTTTGTAATCTATATAGAATTCTGTATTTCCCTTATCACCATAAAAACTGAATGCTTTCTAGCATTCTAAACATCGTGATTATTATCTCTGTTATCTGGTCTTTCCTTTTGTAGTGAATGATTTCCTATTTTTATAAGCTTTTAATTTTATTTATTTTTAATTTCAGAATGAAAATAATTTGTTGTTTGCCTAGCTGCAGAATTTCCATAAGAAGATAGTAATTTTTTGAATGCTCTTCGCTTTTTTTATCTCTGTTCTGCACTCAAATATCAAAATACAAGCTGTGATTGGAGTGTGGATAAATGTCTGCATGAGTACATGTATGTCTATCAGCAATATTTGTGGAAAAAGAATTTCAAATTCATTCTTATCTACTCCTAGTATTCCTGCATACCTGCTAACACTAAATTTTGTTCTCTGCATATCCATGCTTGTAAAAGTTTACTATACTGATGATTGCTGAAGGCCTTAATTGAAACAACTTTATGTATACAGGTCAATGAATATTTGTGTTCTCCAATACTCATATTTTTCTATATTTATTATTTCTGTTCCATTTCATGAGAAGAAAATTTTCAGTAAAATTTATTTTAATAATTGGAAAGTATTAGAAGTGCTAAGCCAAATTACCTGTAATTATATAACCTTCTGATTCTGACTGTGTTTAACAGATTAAATGTTCTGTCTTTACAACTTTCAAGGTTAAGTGCTCATAATGGGACATGCTGGTGAGTAGGTCATATAATCCACAGCAAGTGGTACTCAGCAAACCAAATGGAAGATAGTTATTAAAATCTATAACATACAACTTTAACACTCAAATTATAAGGGAACCACTTGGAAAGAGCTCAAGGCTATTTGCAGGTTCAATATATTCACTTTGCTCTCAACAGTGATCAAAGTTTGGAACTTCACATGTCTTGGACTGGTGTAAGAGCTAATTTGGAGGAGCTGCAAAAAATACTGTTATACCCCCAAGCTACAGCGGTTTCATAATTGGAGTCTTATACCTGCGAATGAGCGAGCAGCCGCTTGCACTGCACAGCTCTCAATAGGTTTACATCATTGCATTTGTAAGGGTTAAAAGCCAGCGGAATGAATCTGACCACTAAGACAAATTACACTTCTATTTTCTACATACAGTTTTCTGACTGAAGTAGTTCTTTTTTAGTTGGTGAATGTTACTTCAAAATGGTACGCAAGATTGAGAGTCTTTTTTGCAGGCATATTTCAGTCACTGTCAAGCCCTCCCAATAATTTCCTGCCTGCCTTTGTTCCACGTTATTATTTTTTTATCTTGAATTTTCTTGAGTTTACTGATATTTTCTTTTCCTAATCTATCCTGAAAGCCATGCAAAGTCTATAAAGTTAAGTCCAAAACCTATTTAGCCTTGGGGTGACACATTAAAAAAGACGATGTTGTTTTTTTTTTTCCAAAAAGGCCACCTTTGTATGTGTAACTATTACACTGAAACAATTGTAGTGAAAGCCCTCTATCAAAACAACCACACCACCTTTGCATTGCTGTTTTTCTTCTGTCAGTCCTTGAAATGACCTTGGTTTAATTACCTGCATCTCAATGAGTGAATCTACATAGAAAGTGAAGGTTAATTAATGAAGGATTGTTTCTTACTTTAAACCCATCAGGCAGTGGCTGACAAGCAAGTCTGGTCCATGCAGTATTATCCTATATCTCATTAGAAATGGTCAGATTGATGTGCTAGCTCTGGTCTAGAAAAAGGAACAGGACAGTTTGTTAATGAAGAGAAGTGATGGTACTCTTGCAAAAAATTTGAAAGGCTGTGTAGGAGTCCATTATCACTAACGTTGTTGAACTTCAAATTTTTCCACTAGCTTCTTAATTTCGAAAGAGTTTAATTTACTCCTTTTAAACTTATCACACTTTAAAGTTTTCCACCAAAAAGTTACTGTAGTTTTTCTACCTGAATGAATCTAGCTAAAATTGGCAAAATAATTAGATCCTCTCTCGTATATTTGTGTAGCTGTCACAAAACCCACTCAGGTTGCATCATTTTACATCTGGTGGCTACAAGAATTCATGCTCTTGACCTATACTTCTAGATCTCTGAGGAAATCCTTGCCCAGGAGTGCATCGCTATGTTTTAGATCTCGATGCTGCTGTTAGCATTCCTCGTGGTGTCCAGCAAAGCATCCACAGACATGGCTGAACCAGCCTTCCCATTAGGATGTGCCTTCTCATACACTCAAGAAAGCTATTTTACAGCTCTATAAAGGAGAAAAGTAATGAAGCAAACTGAGGAGGGTCTTGCTGTCATGCTGTCATCCCTGTAGGTAAATCAGTGATTAAATAATGGCTACTTTCAACTATAGCACATTGAGCAATGTGCCACAGGACCAGGCCTCCTAATCTACCACTGCTCTTGTCTTCAGCAAACCAAACATTCTTACTGTGAAAGCTTCAACTTTGTTCTTTAAAGGTTTTAGGTTTTTTCTCCAAAACAAAAAAAATAGTTTATTGTGGAGATGACAATGAGGTGAAACTTGGAGTTGCATTAAGACTTGAACACCAACATCCTTACTGTGCAGCATCCCGTGGGTGTGAAATACCCACAAAGAGCACTGAAGACCAAAACAAAAATCCAGAAGATAAAGGTTGGAGGAAGATAGTTTCTCAAAATAAGTAGCTGAAATCAAAGCTCAGAAGTTTTACTGAGAGCCTTAAAAGCCCTCTGTACTTATGCTCGTAAAGAGACAGACATACACCACATCTTTCATTTCCAGTCACTCATGTTGTCGGTATAAACTAGCATGTTCACCATTTTAGAAAAACATTTGTAGTTTGTTTATTTCGAAGACCATGTTGGAGAATGTATTTTTAAGACAATAAACAGTGTCTTACATCTGTCTATTCCTTAGTATGATGGAGGTAATCTGGTCCTGTGTTACTTGGAACATTTCAAAACGTAAAATGAGACTCAGTTTACACTTGAAAGTCTTTGAATAGACGTTTGCAGACAGATGGATTACACCTGCAGTGATTAATTGCACTCTTAACTCATTGGATTGCAAAGATCAAACCAGAACCTATTTCAGCATAGGACCTTACCTTCAAAAGACAATACGCCACTGGAATAAAGAGCATGAGATTTCTAGGCACTGTAACCAGATCAAAGGGATCCAGCTTCACCTATGAAACCATCTTTGGGCATTTTGGGGTTCAAAGCACTGATGCTCTCCAAATGAGGTCACAAGGTGTTTTCCTTTTTTTTTTTTTTTTTTTTTTTTTTTTTCCACATCATTGACAACTTTTCCAAATACAAAAGTGGTCAGAGAGGCAAGCACTTCTTATGCTGGCAAACAAAGAACATACCAATACCGAGGTTTGTTTGCATCCGTGTTTTGACTATATTTGATCTTGCAAACCTAACAGATTTTGGCTGCCTTGCAGTTTGAGAGGAAAACATTGTTTCTTTGCTTTCGATTATAATATGCTCTTCAGCATCTTGCAGCTCCTCTACCTTTTTAATGTCTTCCCTTCTCAGTCGTATCCACTGACTAAGAAATAATAACAAAACAAGTCTAAAAAATTTGATCTTTTTTCATCGTCACTTTTGAAGGTTTACATAAAAGAAGGTGGGACTGAGCTTAGAGGTAAAACTTTAATATACTATATAAAATAGATCTTTTATAAAGATTTAAATGGTAAATTGCTTCCACCTTAAGTGGAAAATGTCTTGTGTGATCATGCTTCTGTCTGTTCTATAAAATGTGAGTTTGCTATATTAAAAATTGTTTCTGGTTTGGGCCTGTGCCAGAATTTAACTCATCGCATTTCTATGTTTTCAAGTACCGGAAAAAAATTATATAAAAATTATATTAAAAGTTTTCTGTAACTGTGAAACAGAGCTCATTTACCTTTGTAATTTTCTATTAATTTACTACTAGGATTCATTTTGCATTTAATTCAGTCCTCTAATGGCTTAAAACTGTGTCTTTGGTCTTTACACATTTGTGGTCTCAGTCGTGTCAAGCTTTTTCATCTACTTTATGTTCATTTATTTTAACTTTTAGTGGTCTTCTAGCCAATTCTTTATCCTTTTTATTACAAGAGCATGAAATTTTATAATGCCCTAGAGCTTTGTTAGTCAGCTGCTACAAGGTTCTTAACCTTAGTTAATTTATTCTTTCACTTTTGACTTTCAGATATGAAGCATGCTTTAATATTTTGGTTTTGAATATGAAAGCAACTTTTATTAAGTAGGTTTATTGCATTAATAGATCCTTATTTCATTTTTACAGTAGTGTTTAGGTATCCTGCTAGCCATAGAGTGTATCATTTCACATAATGGTTTCTAACTTTTTGTAATATAATTTAAACTTTGCTATGTTAAAATATTGTTAATATAACAATCTTAACATTCTTAGGTAATTTTACCAAAGAATCATTGTAAACAAGCATAAGAATGTTCTTTTGCATTGTAAAACCTGATTTTTTTGGTTGCTTATTACATTAACAAATTCTAAGCAATGGCATTTTTTTATGTACAGAAAAATAAAGGGGAAACCACTAAAATTATCACTTGCCTTAATTTTACATGATTATTCCGAACACATCTTGTATCCCCATCAAGTGACGTAATGCTGGCCGCTCTTGCGATTTGGGTAGTCCCACGAGGATTCATTAAATCCCTACAGCCATGTTATTATCCAAGAGTTTCATATTTTATCTTTCAGAAGTAATTATTAGCATTCCCAGCCGGAGAGCAAAGCTTGGAAATCTAAATGCTAGTCTCCAACTTGAAAAGGCTAATGAAAAACAAAATATTACAAGGGGAAAAAAAAAAAGCGTTCATTTCTATTTTTAATTCCCCTTATTCTAAAGCTTATATTCAAATTTTGTTGGTCTGACTCACATTATACTTGGAGTGGGACCACTACATAAATATAAGTATCAAACTCAGAAAGAGGAAGTCTGAATTTGTTTGGGACCTATATCTAGACCTACTTTGAAATCCATTTAAATAAAGGCAAAGACTTCATTCTGTTGGAAACTTCTGTAGTCCCTGATGAAACGGCCAGCTTAGAAAGATTTTGCTGTTAAATTCAACCTGCTTCAATCCAAGGAATGTAACCTGCTTCTTTGCACTTAGGTGAGGCACGAAATATGCTTTCTATATAATGTTTTTTACCCTTAAACACCACCAAACATTATACTGTGCCCTTTAATTTGTCATCTGTCTTAAATCTCTGTTGGTATTACTCTTCTTCCTCTATTTTTTTGACATTAAAATATTTTTATTTAGCTTATTTAAATCATTATACTGGTGCTCACAGCAGTGCGTGACTTTTGAAGATGCTTTAGGAAACAAATGCAGATGGTGCCCTGGCCCAGAAAAGGTTGTGCCCTCATCAGAGATGAGCCCAGACACAAGCGAGGTTTGGCCAAAGGTCTGCACAAGCCCTGTGCACCGTTTTTATCCCATATCCACTCAGCTATACATGATGGTCATCAGCCTGTGCAGCTCCCATCTCAGATCCTCAACAGGGATCAAAGATCTGGACAGTAAAAAGTGGAAGCTGAACAGCAGACAATGAAGGTGATATTAATGAAAGATTAGATATCAGCTTAACTGAGTTACCCAAGATTAAACATGATCAGATTCTTCAGTCTCATTGAAGAAGCATGTTTTGAAGAGAGAGGCTCAAAGGAGAAGAGGTTGGAGGTGTATGAAAGCTGGAGCTCAAATGGTGCTGTAATATATCCAGCTCTAAATGTCATGGCCTAACCCCAAACATTATTATTAACACAATACTGACAGGCTGTTTTTATTTGCCTTCTGAGTCTTCAGTGTGCAGAGTTCACATTGTCAAACCTTTTCTTTTATGGAGAGCTACAAAGCAATGTCCTACTTTTATTCTTAAATGAAAGATATTCTCTGTGAATACCTTGGCTTCAGCAACCCAGGCCATAAAAAGTTTCTTGATAAAACCACGGCAGATAGCAAGTTCTGCGTTGAATGGAGAAGATGCAAAAGTTAATATTAGAAAAACAGATCAAAGTCATGACCAGACAAATGACTAAACTTGAGCAGCTGGAGAACAGGTAGCAAAAGAAAGATAAGGAAGAAGGAGCTAAGCCAAACTGAATCATCATCAAAGTAAGAATAAGAGGAGGAAATCCCACCCGCTTCTGGTATGGTGATGAGGGAATATGAAAAAGACGAAATCTGAACACTAGTGTAAAATAAATGTTCAGCTGAAGGCTAGAAGGTGATTGCCAAGGAGTCCTCGGTGTCAGAGTTCAGACACAGGCATCTTTGCAAAAGTGCTTGGATGAATTGCATCTCTGTCCTTCTGAATAAGGATGGTAGGCATCATCATAGGAGAAGAAAAGAGGAGAATAACTGAAAAACACATTCCCATGGGATCTTGAGAGCACCCGAGGTACACGAGACTCCTGAGGTTAGCAGCTCCCACTGCACTTCCCTCGTAAGTGCCCTTCTTTCATTCTGCCTCCTTCTGCAAGGGCAGATGGAGATTGCTAAGCTGGGGCAGAGAGCCAGAGTCTCTCCACGTGGCAGGTGAACGCTCTCTTGAGTGCGCCTGGGAGCGCAGGGCAGAGCGGCTCCGCTCCCCCGACCCCGCTGTCCCATCTCACGCCCGCCCTTGAACCTGCCTGGGCAGAGCCAGCACCCGTGGAAACAACCGGTGAAGACCCAGCCTGGAGGGAGGCAAGAGAAGTGAGTTGTTTGAAACACGGGAAAACGAGGAAGGTTTTGAAGCAGAGGGAAGTTCAGTGTTTGGCTTTTTTAGTTCGCTTTTGGGGCAGCACGTAGCAAGAGGCAAAGTATCAATTTTATATTTCAGCACTACTCTCTTGGCAAGCATACACACGTCCCACCCCAAACGTTTACGCAGGAGGGGCTATTAGCATTGCAGAGGGCTTCACCACCACTCTGCTTGCTTTCTGCTTTAAAGCAAGAGAGTTGATGCAAAGGTGGGACCACTAGAAAATTAATAGCAAAGGAAAAAAAGAGTTCTCGTGAAATGCACCGGCTAGACTTACAATAACCATAGTTGTCTGCAGTATTACATTTTTTACACTTTTTGGCTTACATGAATCTCCATTAATCTGTAATTTTAATAAAAATGCATTTTCATTTCAGAACAGGTAAGAGTGCTTGCTATAATTCTCATTCTCAATGTGGTATAGTTGTTATTCCACCTACATTATTTACTTGTGTATCAAACTAACTCCAATACATTGGAGTTTCGTTTCTGTTCTACAGAGAGCTAACACTTAACGTGATTTTTTTTTATATCTATATTTTATATTTTTATATATATATATATATGAACACTTCTTTGTCAGGTAGAAGCTTTTAGTCATTCTGACATGAAGCTTTCATACAGCAAAAATATTACTAATACTATTTTGCCTCTCAAGTGCATTTGTTATCAATATGCACTTAAACTAGTGATCAAGAGTTGGTGGGAGAGACACCTGCTCTTCATTTCTTATCTTTTTAATACCTTAGGGATACATCACTTAATAATTTAGTGCTAAACCATTTAGCATTTTAGCCCATCATCTCTTATATTACACATAGGATTTCAGTAATGTCTGATAAAATTATGTGTTAGCTGCCTTATGTGTGTGTAAAACTTAATAAGTCTTCTTCCCCCCCTCAAGTTTAATAACTGATTTCTTACATTTATGGATGTGAAATTTTATTGCTCATGGATATAGTTTGAACCTAAATCTTCATATCTTATAAATTGATTTTTAGTTTCCTTTTTGACCTTATGAATTTCAATCAGACATTGACCTCTTGTTGCTCATGAATCTGACTGATTTAATGCCATATAACAATAATACTGTAGAAAAGCATTATCATAAGAGCCCACAGGGTTTGCTGAAACCCATAACTAGATTTTGGAGGCCTCTAGCAATAATAATTCTTGACCCAAGACTATTCTCTAATGCCTTCATCCTTTACTGTTCTGGACTGGCCAATCCTTGTTTTAGTACGTTCAGGGAAAGTGGTGGAGACTCCCAGGAGGTTACGAGCTAAAACTGTATGGAGAAGATAATGCTGAATATACTCCAGTAACATGAAGCTTATAAAAGACCAATTCTGTCTGGGATTTGTCACATTTTGAAGTGAGAGGGAGAGACTAGTTAAAAGGAATCTTTTGTGACAAAAATTAGTATTTACTTAGTATTTAAGATTTTCAAAAAATAAAAATTTAATACTGATTGTCTTTACTGGAATGTATTGTTATTCTTCAGTCTATCATTATGGCTGCAGCCTAAATAGAGGACTTGAATGATTACTGCTTTGTTTGCTTGGCTGTGCTAATTTAATTTAATTTAATTGCTTATATGCTTTGGTTTACTGAATAACTGGGTGTTGATGTTCATTATTCCTTATTAATAAAGAATCTTAAAGTGAAAACAAAAGTGTGAAGGACATGGGACTGTGCCATTAATTTATGAATGCCGCATGTGACGGATTTTAGGCATGAACGTTTACTGTATGACTATACTTACTGTGCATGTACATATATATATATGTATATGGCAGTTTTATTTATTAACTGATTGCTAGGAAATAAGCAGGGAGTCAACACCAAAAAATCCAGATAAAACTACTTCTGGTAAGCAGGGCAGAGGGTTAAGAAACAACACATGAGGTATGAGCTGTGAAGTACTCCTTCCAGACTCCTGCCAAAATTATACAGGTGTTTCAGCATGACAGGGGGCAAGCAGATCAAAAGGGCTATAATCTGTTAAAAACTCCTTCTGTTCTTAGGCGATGGTCAGTTTATCAGGGATTTATTTATGAGGCGCAAACTGACACAGTCACTGTCTTGGAGGGCTAAAGGATAATAGGTCTTAAGTATCCAGCATTATGTAAAACTTAGGTAAGGGAGAACGACCACTTACATTAATCCTTTTCATTTATGTTTTGTTATATCCTTGCTTTTAATAGTAAAGCTGCCACAAAGAAAGGCAGAACTTGCAGTCTAACATGAGAGTCTGCATTGCTCATCGTTTTGATCGTAGGCTTGGATTCACAATGCATGTGGCCTATGAAAGCCTAAAATTGGCTGATAACTTTACGGTGATCTGTGAAGCAAATCTCAAACCATAGTTCCTGCAGGACATGTGCTGACCTGGTCACATCTATATCCTTTTATGTTATATTACATGCAAACACGTACACGCAGAGGTGCTCTTGCATTACATCTAGCAACCATTATTTCATGTTGGAAGACAAGAGAAATGGAAGATGGTCCTGTACTTCTCATTAAGGATATCATGTCCTTGATGCTTTGTATTTAAAAATTAATTAAAAGTGAAGACCTCTTCATGGCAGTCCAAAAACACGCTGGCACAGAGCCACGTCCATTCATCTTTCTCTAGAGAACAATTCTTTGCATACTGATGGCACTGGACATTATTGGCATATCTCATCTGGTTCATAAAACAACTATCAGACCAAGTTCCCAAGGCTTCCAATGCAGACATAAAGGTTAAAACTTGCATTCCCACAGTGCAACTGAAGTTGCTTAGGGCTTTGTCCAGACATCACTTTTCCTACATGATGGAGACTGCAAGATGAGGGTGTGCATCAGTTTTAAAGAAAGGATACCAAGCATTAATTAAGGACCAAAAGTTAGACTAGATGTAATCCAGCGGTGAAATCAGACTTCACATGCTCGTTTTTGTAACTGCACAATACTGCTTCCTTATGCACTGGGTAGTGAGTTTTTAGAGTGAGAAGTTTGTGTCTGGTATATTAATGTACAAGGCTTTCCAATTTAAACATACAATACAATAGGTGAGTAGTCCAAAATATAAATGTATGAGCGGAGCTGTATGGTATTACTACTCTGTTTATGATGCTGAAGAGTCAAAACTGTGCCAAGCCATTCTCTTTTCTTATAAACGATTTACATTATTTATTGACATGTAAAGTTAACAATTTCCTGTGTTTACTCCAGCTTGTGTTACATCTGATATGAATGAGGCTCTTTGGACCTTGCATTTTTATCTAATTTTCTCAATGTTGGCAATAATTTTGCTATTTCAATAACTGATCTTATTCACCTGCTGCTAAAAATACTTGTCATGTTGAATTACATACCCTGCACAGACATTGTTGCAATTAGCAATTACAAAATATCACAACAGAAGTGTACAAAGCTTTAGAATCCAAATTTTTAACTGTATGTAATCATGTCCTAATTTGCTTAAGCATGTGCCAAGCAGTTCTGTTCATTTGTACATACTGTTTATTGATCTGTGTGTGCAGAAGTAGTAATTGCATATGTAAATTTAGAGCAACGTAATCTGAGCATAGACCAAAATTCTGCGTATGTCCCCATGCCCAGTGTTTCTGATTGACTGGTCGACTGCCATCCAGCCAGTCAGAAACACTGGGCCCACGGGCTTGGTGGAATGAAACCTGTCTGAATTCAGTGCATGTCTTTTCTCAGAAAAAGATTACTGACGATGCTTTTTTTGAAGATGCTGAGTTCATGAATCATTTCCCTTCCACAACCAAGTATCTCCAAGGTAAGATTCAACAATTTTTTGGGGTACAGATTTACTTCCCTCCTCTTACCACACCTCTGCTAGCATTTCCAGGTGTGACAGATGTCCCCCATCACATGGCAAGAAAGCATCTGTGACACTGTGTAATTGTCTTCAGGATGTAGCCAGAACAAATTAAATTTTAATTTAAACCAGTGTAGGGATAGATGGTTTCCAGGGAGGCTTCCTGGACGGACTGGAGCGCGTAGCTTCTCTGTCGGTGTAGCTGCACGTGGGTCACACGCAGCAGCATCTGAGCATCCCACTTTGTTGGTGGGAAATGGAGAGCTGTGCAGATGGGAGACTCTGTGGGAAGTGCTGGTCTGAGTGAGGCAGGGCGTAGGCTTGGGGGAATCAGTATATTCGAATGGGGGTCCAAACAGTAAGGATATTTTTTTCGCCCTCAGCATATGCAGCACACATAGAAATTACCCACAATGGCATATCATTTTTTAATTTAGAAAAAAAAAAAAGAAAAAATAAAAGAAAAGAGGAAAAAAAAATCTAGACGGGGAGAAAGACCAGAAACGGTTATTGTTGCTGTTCCCATCCAGTGTCTTGATACAGTACCAAACAGTCAGTTACTGGGATCAACAGATATTTCTTCTTTTTTGGTTCTCCAGCAACTAGAATCTATTTTGATTTCTTGGTGTCCTTTCTAGTTATGCTGTATTACTCATAACTGCAGCGCAGTGGTAGCTGCCAATACAAATTTAGTCTTTTCTGTTTATTCTGTACTGTCCTGTCAAAGCAGATAAGTCTGCTTTGCATTAGAGCTCAAAAATTTAATTGTGGGAAAATGATGAGTCACTCCAGCTAAGGTAAACCAATGTCTGTGTCAGGGGACGTTCTTTTGATGTACAAAGCAACGAAATGACATTAGGGCCGTGAGCCAAAATCACTGAGTCTCACACAGAGGTGTCATTTACATTTCCCTGGGACAACAAGGCTTTTTGAACCAGAGATAAGATTGTTTTGGGGTCAAGCTGGACAAAAAAGAGAATAAAACAGGAAGAGGGAATCTTCCAAGCTTTATTAGCAATTCAAGACACCTACTTGTGAACATCTAATGAAATTTTCTCAAAAGACTGCTCAGAATAACTAGAGTTATTTTCCTTTCTTATCCCCCTGAGGTATGGAGATTGGCAATGAAATGGTGGGAGTGACCATCTCTAGGAACCAGGAATGCAACGAAGTGATATGATAAGGACAACTTGAAAAACCCAGCCAAGCTGTCCTGTGGTGCTACCTCAGACACATTTTGAGTATTTCCCAGGTTGAATGTTGCCATCATTGGTCCTTCCCTGACTACTGGAACTGTGGCTGTGAAGGTCTGGTTTGTTTTGAGGGCCTGTATCAAATACGCATATCTGAGTTTCATTCGCTTTCCTCTACATTCCAGTCTGTTGAAGCAGGCCTTTTCAAGGACCAATGTAGCAAGTCACACGAAGACTAAATTAAGTGTCTGCAGGATTTCCTTGTGATATGATAAATTTTCAGCAGGACAAATAGCAGAAATTGAGTAGAAATGCGTAAGGAAAGCCCATGAAGGATTGATAGAAATGAATCCAAAACCTTTTTTTCAGCATAATTTGGACAAGACATAATAGAGTCCACAGTTTACAAGCGTGAAGCAATAAGTGAGAAGTATATAACTAGTAAAACAGCTCTCAATTAATTTACATTTTCTGCTACATCTTTATGGTGAAACTCAGCTGTGCGTTAATGGTCCTCAGAAGAATCTAGACAACACTGTTGCTCTACTTATACTTCTTATTAAGGGTAAAATTCACCCCATTGAAGAGGACAAGCTTAAGATCTATGCACCCACTTAGTACCACTTATCCCAATTTTCACTTAACAAGGGCGTAAGTAGTGTATACGTCTGGATTGTCCTTCTGCACTAAAGTGAATTTGCTCCCTAGTAAATTAGATTGCTCTGATGTGTGCTTAAAAGGAAGAAAATCTTTGCTTTCATTAGGGGTTGTTCTGGGAAATTGCTGCTTGACCTATAACTTAAACAAAAATTTTCAGTTCTTCAAAACTGCTTTTGAAACTCATATATGGTATATTTACATGATTTATCATTTGATCAAACAGCAAAGTTGAAGTAATGGAGCCTATCAATCATGAAGGGGAATAAAGTTTTTGAGGGAGCTGCTTGTTCCTTTGCTATTCAGATCCTTCCTGTGGATGGATTTTTTAATATACATTTATTTTGATGTTTGAGTAAAATTGGTATAGAGTGGGTTGAGTAGCATCATAAGACCATAACCATATCCCTCGGCAGAAAACACAGAATGGTGGAATGTAGTTATATATTTAACTTACATATAAGTGAGACAAACATAAACAGTATAATTTTGCAAGCCAAGAAGTCATGACAAAGTTTAATTAAATGGAAGGTCTTGTGTGCATGCAGACCTATGCATATTTTTCTGTGCTCGGTTTGTTACTGATGATGGGTTAGACCCACCTGTGTGCGCGTCTGTCTTGCTGCATGCACGAGTCCCGTGATTGTACATACTCACCCACTCCCAGATGCAACTATACAGAGCCCTCTAGCTTTTGACTTTAAAATAGGCAGCTAGTTGTACGCATACACATGAGGGCATGCAGAATACCTTCCTGTGGCCTCAAACGCATGTTTTTATTTGCAGGAACACAGGCTCTGCAAGATATTCCAGTCACAGTTAATGAAGTCCTTAATGAACTGATGGGCCTGTTTCTTATCTCACTTATGCCAGATTTAAACCTATGTAACTCCATTAACTTGTTGAGTTGATCCTAATTTTACATAAGTGTAAAAAAGATGAGAACCAGACATTTTATGTTCTCATTATCTAAGAGAATACGAGGATGAAGTTCTTAAAAACCTTTTTTCTGTTTTCTATTGGTTACAAAGAGACTTAAGCGCTCCCCCACCTTTGACCCTCCCCACTTTCCCTACGTACCAATTTCTACAGCTACTTACTCTGTTTTCCAACAGTTAGGCTGATCATGCAAGTTTTGATTTCATTGCGGTTTTGTAACTCCTGAAATGAGTTTTGTAAACTTATTCCTAGTGAGCACATTCCTCCTCACATGAATCAAAACTATGCATTCCTCCTCCCTTCCCACAGAGCCCTCTTCTAACAGTTCAGCCTTCTCCATAACATTCCTGGCTTTTCTCTGATGTAAAGAAATTATCAGTATGGAAACCAGTCATAGAACAGGAGTTTAAAATTGTGAAACTGAAGGCAAAATCTTTTTCCTACTTACAGTTTAACTTTGGTAATGTTTAATCTAGGCCTGTTGTTTTCGGCTGATTATGTTGAACTTGCTCTGTCTCCAGTAGTTGACCTTCCATGTGAACTCTGAATTGAAAGATCAGTTTTACCCCAAGGAGACATACTCTGTGTACACAGAGAAAATTATTTCAGATGTTTTGTTTAACTTTTATTGTGTTTTGATATTGCCCTGATATGACTTACAACATAGTAAGGTACTGTACACTTCTGTCTCCATAGCCAAGTTCAAATGCCAGCGAGAACCTGATCTTCAAGAAATTCAAGGCAATGATTCTTGTGAGAAGCCCACGTATCAGGTACTTTTGCCAGCTCACTTTAACCACATACACGACTGAATGACAGAAGCGGCCAGCAATACAACAGGAGCCCTAGTGAGCCATCTGAAATGCTGAAAGCATGGATCTGAGCTGACCTACACCATGTTAGCACTGGAGTAATGCCTCTGACTTTGATGGAGTCACTCATAATTTACAGCTATGTAAGATCAAATATATAGCCCAGAGTACAGAAATGTTAACATGGATAGTCTCAGTCAGAGAAGGGATGCTTGTTCTAATGGTACCTCCTGTCAGTCAAGCCATAAACTAGATGTCACTTATGAGGACAATGGGTCACTCTTTTTCCTCTATTCTGAATATGATTAAAAATATAAAAAAGAGAGTTAGGATGGAAAAATGAACTATTAGGAAAATAAATAAGAGGACTGAAAAGAGAAAGCAGAAAGGAGAATGAAAGGCAAGTGCCCTAAACAGCCCCAAACCAATTACCTCGGGCTTAGCAGAGGGTGAGGTGGTTGTCTGAGCGGCTTGAAATGAACCGCATTACTCAGCTGTGTTACAGCAGTCATTTCCTATTTCATTCTCCCAAGGCTCATGCAAGACTCCTCCAGAAGGTGCCAAGTTTCTGTCCAAGGGAGGCAGTGAGAGACCCAGGATCCCTCCGCAGCCAAAGCTAACGTGCAATGAGGGCAATCCCCCTCCAGGAGTCACATCTGGTGAAATCAGACCAAGTAAGTGTGAACAGAGCAATGGCTAGCTAGTAAAGTCATGTCAGATACGACTAAATAAACACCGGGTTCAGACCACATCTTTCAGTGACAGAGCTGAAAGGAAAATGAATAAAATTCAGTAGGTGAAATGCTGAATAGGTGATTATTTCCCCTTTGTGTAGTCCTGCAATATGCCCGACCCTTTACATTTTTTATGGCAGTGACCAAAGGTTAAAATCAAGGTAAATATCTCTTTTGAGCTTGCTCATGCATAAAAAGAAATTACATTTTTTTTCCTGAAAAGAAAAGAGGACCCAGGTCTACTGTTCATAAGGTAGATGACTTTTCTGTACATTATTGCAGGCCTAGTCTTAGACGTGCTGAAAGCTCACATCAGTTTAAAGATACATGAATCCTGCTCTCTGTCATAACCTTACGTTGCCAAAAAGACCTGTATCTTCAAGTGACTGCTAACGTGATGGGTTTCAATTCTGAATTCCAAAGTGAGATGCCTCTGTTTAAGGACCGACTATTCAGAGATGCACTTGGAGCCCTGCAATTGCTCCTGAAATCAGTGGGCACTTACTGTAAGCACTGCTGAAATACAGTCCTGGGTCTCTCATACTGGAATTTTTTAAATTGAAGATACCTGAAAGTTACAGGACACTTCAAAAAAGGTAGGCTGGAGATGACAGTGCTTTTTAAAGCACAGCAATACCTAAGTATGACAAATACTACAGAAGTGCTAACGCTGTTTGGTAATTTCCTGGAAGGTCTGTGGAGTGGAAATTCAGTTCATTAACTGATGCTGATACCTCCAGAAGTCACTTCCAATTGTTTTCCTGAAATAAGTCTTGAACCCAGATGGCAGAGGTGAACCTGCTTCGCTAGCCTCCAACAAGAGATGTTATAGGTTCAGAAACAATATTTATATTCCCAAATCTCAATCTCTCTCTCTCTTTTTTAGGCTTATTAAAATTAAAAGCATGACCTGCCACATCACATTACATCAAAACATGATGTAACTTCTTAATTTAAAAAGTTTTAATTTATGATGTTGTATTATGCCACAAAAAGCTTTTGTTTTCCCCAGAGAAACTATAAATTTTTTACAGTGACTGTTTATCCAGTATCTTTGGCAGACTGAAACAGTGAGCGTTGGCAAAAAGCAGATATTTAACAGCTACTGATGAACAGCTTATGAATCACCAGGCTTGAATCCTGGCACACATCTCCCTGTAGGTACCTTACTGAAATCACCCATCTTCCCTTCACCTCCTTCTAACTGCAGTAACATTGAGTAACTGACTGATCCTGAACCACTAAACTTGATCTACTTTATCCTTTCAAGCCTTTATATTTTTGGAGGAAAGCACTCTTGCTGTAAAAGTGCCACTGAAATAGCATTCCAGGAACAGTGTCCAATATGGATTTCCCACTGATTCTGAACAGCCCAGGAAAATACTTTTCATTACAACAACATTTGGCATTTATATGTTTTTCATTTATAGTTATAAAAGGGCTTTGCAAAATAGCTTTACCTGTACAGTTCCATAGGTGGGGGAACTGAGGCATGAGCAATAGAAGATGTCATCGGTAGAGCCAAGAATAATCTGGTCCAGGTCTGCTCTGCTGGTCCATGTATCTTCCAGATGATGAATTCATAATGTTTGACTTATTGTTTTACATGCTTCTGCAGGGCAAGCTGGACTACCCTCGGACATGAAAGGCTGTATGTTTGTTGGCCTGGGTCTCTCACAGTCTGCTTACTTGTCTGGTGCTTTTTTTGGGGGACTGCTCTGGCTAAAGCAAAGGAAGTTCAATGGAACTTGAGAACAAGGACTACTTGTCCGAACAAGGGTTTTCAAGCCCTTGGTTTCTAAACAATTGCTTTATAGGGTGGACTGTGTACCATAAATCTGTAGCATAGGAGTATGGTCATATTGGCTTAACTGTCTTACGAAGACTGGACTTATTTCTCACACAACTGATAAAAGTCATAATGCTGTCAGTCCCTGGTATACTAGCTGTACTCAACTTTTACTGCTTCCTAGTTCCATGATCCATAGTGCACATATGGGGTATAAAGCCTTCTTAAAATCATAGCCCCTTAACGAAAAGCTTTTTCTGGGAGACAGTGTGGTTTGAATTATATTGAGGACCCCAAACAGCAATTGCTCTTGGGCCACTGCCTTTGAAATAGATCTATTTTAGCTGGATATTCCTCTTCTGAAGGGGTATTTCTAACCCTATTTATGAGCCTCACTGCTCGTACCAAATAACCTAACAGAGGAGTGAAAGCTCCCCGAGTACTTTTGATGTAAACACACAACGATGATCTTCATCACATGCAATGTGTTGAGTGAAAAGGGGACAGATTTTTTTCACCATTGTGTAGCTGTCGCTTTGGGTGCCCTACTGAGAACCAGACCACAAGGCTGTGACCCATTTTTCATGAAAATCCTAGAAGAGTGTCTATTCTATCTCAGTGTTGACTAGGGGCAAGTTCTAGCTTCAAAACCTGTCCACAGGTCAGGAAACCATTCCTGATGTCATTTCTAGTATCAAGCACCTTTTCAATTAGTGCCTTTTCTCCCAGGGATAGATTGATGAATTAACCTGGACTGGTCTTACTTGAGATCAAATCTTCAGTATGGTTCCATAAGTAGTGTGCAAACAACTGCACCAGCAAAACTGTCAGAGCACTGAGTCTGAATGAGCTGGGGGGCTGCTTAAAATACGCTTGTCAACTCACACCTAAAATGTGCTTGCCACACGACAGCCTGAAAGAGGACACTTGGCCAGTGAGAGGAAAGGTAAGAGGTCTCAGGTGAAAATTCTGGATGAAGCTGAGCTAAAAAACTCCAAATTGTCTTGCAAATATGGAAGGAATTATCTTGAATGAATCTCCTCTTGACTTGACATCGGAGGTTTCAAGTTTTATGGCATCTTACATTATTGTTTAAATTTGTTTCAGGCAAGAAACACACTTTTTAAGGTCACGAATACAGATTTGTTAGATGCTAAGACACCTGAAAAGCAAGAATACAGATTGTAGGATGAATATTTTACGGAGTAATTATTTAAATATATTCACGTATGAACATCTTTAGATCCTAAATTTAGTATTCCTTAAAAACATAATCTTACAATAAAATCTAGCTCACTTTCACATTGTTCATATCATTCCAATTTTCTGGTGGAACTTGTCGTTTATTTAAAGTGCCCCACTGATATTTTTGCCCCAGACTTCAATTTTTGGCGTAACATTTGCTCAGACGTTGATGGTGATATACGTCTGAAGTTCTCAAAACATGATAGCATACTAGGGCTGGTGTGTGAACCACTCAGGTGTGATGTGCAGAGGCAGCTCCCTGTTTTCTTTGCAGAGCCCTTGCCTAAGCTGTGGGTGAAGTGCCTGCCTGGGGCACACAGTGGCACTCCAGTGACTGCAAGATCCGCTGAGGAGCAGTCTGTGCATTGAGCGTTCAGGGACCAGGAGAAACATGGTGCCTGGAGAGGTCTGACTTGAAAGAGATGACAATGAGTCAAGTAGTTGGGTAAGCAGTTAAGATGTAAGTAGTGGAGAGGTCTGGAGATGCTGCTTGGAAGGAGGGTTTGTATTAAAATACAGTAAAGGTGAGAAAGGAAGGGATGGACACATGCCTTCATCTCTACATGTGCCTTGGAAATTAATAAAAAATTAGCAAGCAGTTGCTGTTGCAAACTCCTGAGCCAGCTGGATTTGGGGAACCTCATTGCTGCAACAGAGATAAGAAATCCATAGGCTCCCCTGAATTACTGGATTGTAAATCACATTTTCAGTGGGGTTCTCCAAATCCGCACACCAAGGTGAACTCAAATTTTAGGGTTCAACTATTTTGTTTAGGCACCATAAACAATGGTGTTTTAGAGTTTCATGTCTGATTATACCTCTCATACTTCTGAGCTTTATGTCTCATTATACGGACAGCACGGGCACCTGCAGAAACATGAGCCTGCCTGCATCTGGCTGAAAACAACACAGCTCAGATTTAACCACACCTGCCCTATTTAAAATCAGTGGTAAATGGTTATTACATTGAAATAGAGATAGCCTCTATTATGTTATGTAAAGATATCATAGAATGACACAAAGATCTTTTGTTATTCGTGGTATCACCAATAGCATGCTAATAAACAGCTTCAATTTCCGATTAAGTAGGGGCACCTTATTATCAAGTATTGGCCATGATATAATTGTTGATAGCCTTCTCTGGCCACCTGTCTTCCTGCATGGTCTTTGGTGTGTGCCTGATTAAACCTTAGCTTGCTCAACTGTATCCAAGATTCTTGCTCTGGATCTTCTGCTCTGCTAACCCAGTGGGATTAAGTACAATGAAGGCAAGAACTAAACTTCCTCTGTATGGATCATACACACTTCTTACTTTACATTGTGGCCAGCTGGACACAAGCAGATGCAGTGGAAAGCGTTAGTCTGTCTTGGAAGAGCTTTATAAAATACTTCCAAGAGCCTTTCCATGTTTAAAATACAATATCGTGAAATCATAGGAATGGAGATGGCAAAGAATGGGAGAGCTAAAGAATACGTCCATTGGAACAGGTGCAGAGACTCTATTCCTGCATTTCAGCTCATCCAGACACAAGATATAGAAGCTTATATTTCATTAGGACAGTGCTGAACACACAAATGACCACACGTGCAGCTACGGCTGCCTTAAGTATATCAACACAGAGCTACTACTGCAGTACAATCATCACAGGATTGAAAATGTACCTGTGTAGACCCTGCTACTTTTACCTCTCACCCTCTTGGCTGAGGGTGTTTGTGCTGGGCGGTTATGGTATTACCCACTGACAGTAAAGCCAGAAGAACCTGACCCACAAAACTTAATACGTTCTGCATTTTCTGGAGGCTTCAAAACTAGATGTATGGACAAGACAAGAAGAGAAGGGCTATGAACTCTTAGAAACAGCAGTTGTGTGGTACTCATTACACACTGTTTTCCTAAGTGATATATGGGATTTACAAGGTGTTAAAGGGAATTTAATCTCCTTAGGTGCCCTCGCTGCATCACTTTCAAGTAGGGTGTGCAAAGATGATGGGTATGGTGCAAGAGACCTCCAAAACTTTCATACCTTCAGTATTGCCTCATGTCTTTCTTGCCAGTAAGCCTACCTAATTTGTGAAAATCCAGCCGGCATTAAACACGTATTCTTATATTTCTCATTGTTAAATATAACGTTAGAGCCAGAGAACGACCACATACATTTTACTTGGACCCAGATCTAGCTTCGGTATCCCGAGTTTTCTGGAAGTAGTAGGTAGAAGTCACAGAAGCAATTCCAGTCTCAGCTCTGCAGGGTGTTAACCAAAGGTTTCCATTTGGACCCTTGACTTATTTTTCCAATTTGTTTCCCTGTTACCATACCCTCCACTAACCTGAACTGAATCTTCCCTAACGAAAAGGCCCTTTCTCATCAAGATTAAAAGCAGAATACTTTAAGTAATTTAGAATACAAATGTGCAATGAAATATCAGCCTGGGTGATGTTATGAGAGGGAAGAGTGTACAGTATGCTTTATGTGCTTTTAGCTGTTCTACCCTACACTGCAACATGTGCACCCACTCTTGTAACCTTTACTGCTGTGCAAAGATGATCTGTCATTTCTACAAAAAAAATATATATATATTTAAACTGAGGCAGCTTTGAATCCTTACTGCCCTCTAGAGAAATTCTTCTAGAAAAGCTCAAACTGACAGAGTCAGCAAAAAATAATTGCAGTCCTAATCTTAACTACACCAGCTGCGTGCAGTGCCGGTGACAAGATCTGTAGAAACAGAAATGCACTTAAAGAACTCTTTTTCTCAAGCCTCTCACTATCATTTGGAGTTGTGGCCAGACTCAAATGTATTTACCCCATTCACTGCATAGGAAACCTCAGCAAAAACTGAGTTTGCATTATCCATGGGTTTAAGCAAAAAAGAAACAAAAAGATTTTTTGTAACAAAATTACAAGTGCAAAAGCTGCCTTGTATTCACATCACCAGCATGTGATGCTTAAATTATTTAAACTACACGTCTGTAACTATACACTTTTGCTTTGTCATTCTCACACTTCTATCTTGTATTAAACATGCAAGCCTGATGATCGCGGATGAAACTACCTGTGACTGAGTGCAGAGGCCTGGACTCGAGCTGCAAGGCTGCACAGGACTTGGGCTAGTCCTCTGGAAGAGGCTGAAGTCCTCCTGTATGTGCAAGTGAGCTCTTAGAGGTATAACGGATGGCTTGCATGATTAATTGCTTCAAATCCAAGAGTATTTTTTGACAAGATGTATTTGTATAATTCTGTAAAATCAAAGTATCAGAAGACCTGGTAAAAAGTATGTGTTCTATGATGCCATGGGAGTATTATTTCATGTGGTTGGGCCAACACAGAGAAAACAGCAATTGCAATGTTAGCAATGAATGATAGCACAATGCAGCTAAGAATACATTCAGCAAACTGAGATCCTATTTTTATACTGACAAAAAAGAGAAAAAATGTAAAATGTGTGTCTCTGTGTGTATATTTTTTTCCAAAACAGCTGAATCCCACTATCCTGCAGAATCTTATTCATTTAACAGACTGTCAGTGCAAGTTCCTTTACATAGCTCTGCCTTTTCATGCCTAATGGGGTTTGCCCTGAACCAGACAAAGCCTATTAAACATGGCAGAGAAACAGATGATAGGAGAGGCTACTGGAAGCAGTGTTGACTGCCCTCTAATGGCATGTGTGCCATGAGCACACACCTGAGCTCCCCAGGGACTCCTGCAAGGATGGCAGCAGATGTGTTGACCCAGAGTGCCTTGTATTCCCTGTAAAAGAAACGTTCGTACCCTGTGCAAAAATGAAAATTTGGTATTGTATGTTCAGTTTTTCAGACCGCGACGGCAGCATAGAGGTAGCAAGTGCAGTCCAAAAGCACCGTCGGCGCAGAGGGGAAGAGAAGATGTACAGTCGATGAAGCCACCGAACTGAAGGGCTGGCTTGCTTGGGAACAGAAATGTGTTCAGTGTGCGAGTACCAAGCGCTGTGCCTTGCAGCTATCTGTCAACCAAAAACTATAAATACTGAATAGCGTCAGCATTTCATTTCCTTTGGTTCTAGGGGGGGAAATTCAAAAGGTTTATGGGTTCAGATTGTGTTAAAACTCCTAAACCTGAATGTGTGCTGAGTCAGAATTTTATAACTGTTTATCTGATTTGAGTGTATGCAAATATCAGAGCATGTAGGAATGAGCTGGGCATTTAATCTGCAAGTCTACTGAGTTTTCGTAGAACTGTATATATAGAAGAAAATAACCCTCTAAGCCTGAGAGTACAAAGACAGAATTGTCACACAGAGACAAAAAATAGCAATTATTACTATTATTACTGTTTTATTACAACAGTAGTAAGGGATTCAGTGCACCCCTCTCTACAGCCAGATTCTCTTAGATTCTAAATAAATAAGGGCTGAAAAGGAAATTAGGGTTTCAGTAATGAATCATTCTGCACAGTCTTTACACAGCTCAGGAATAGTGCTTCAAACTGAACCCAGATCTTTTGAATCTCAGACTCTTTCCTCATTGCCTGAACCTTTGATGTCCTTTCATGTTCTCTGTTACTTATAATATTTTGTTCACCATATTGTTTAAAATCTCCACTTGAATCAGGGAGTAAAAAAACAGCAGAATTTTTATTAACTCGTAGAAAAAACAAACTTTTCTGAAACTTGAAAAAGGTTCTGCTTAGTTTGAGGCAAAGTCGCAGTCAGTTTTACTTTATCAAAACTATATCTTATTCGATACATTTATTTATTGTTATTTCTACTGATTCTTTCTCCTCTTCTCCACTGAGTAATCTGGAGGTCTGCAAAGGACGAATTGAGGCTTTGAGCTAACAGACAATTTTAGTTATTTAGACATTTTTATTTATTTTTTCAGTATGTTTACTCTGAAGTGAAGGTTCGTTTGCTCCCTGAATAGTGACCATCATTCTGATTTTGTTATAGCTGCTTAAAAATGGTTTCTGAAGGTCCCACACATGTTTTCCCCAGCGCACTGATGATCTGCAGTTACGTATTGATACAGAGATCAAATAAAAGCAGAAAGCAAAATTACCATTCCAAAAGAGTGTCCTGCTTGTACCAATTTAGGAAGCTCAGATTTAAGAAGATATTCTCCAGGGTAACACTCACCTGCACATGCATGAGTTTTAGTGATGCCCATGGGAATGGACCAGCGCTATCTGGTTCCACTTAAGAAGGAAGTCCATGTTGGGCGGGAGGAGGAGGACACAATGCCTCTGTGTCTTCATCACTGGAAACAGCAGAAATGCATTACCAAACATTGATTTTTTCAAATTATTTACAATTATTCACCTACCCGTTGGCCAGTGCAAGGATGGAAAGGGGAACTGTAACAGTTGGTGGTTGCTGTTGAAAGAAGCGTGATGAGGGAGTATTGCCTATCTCCCACCTATCTGACCAGCGCGTACTCATGGACAGAGTGTTGTTTGCAACTAAATTAGCACTGTGGTCTCCTGGATCCATTAGCACACCTCTTAGCCCACTGAGAGGGGAATAACAGTGCCAGATTTCTGCTTGACCTGGCAACAAAACCAGAAACAAATCTTTTTCTTTTCTAAATCTGAGAAAGTGGCTGTTTGACAGTGTCTCCTTTCTTCTCGCAAAGTCCAGAGAGAGCAGCAAGCTTTATGAAGGAGAGGTGAAATGAGTGAATGGACAGCAACTGCCTTTTACCGCAGCGTAACCAGACCAGGTACAGGGAATGCAAAGGACTGGTACTTTCTGTGCTGGAAGAAATACTCTAAATATTTTCATTTCTAGTTAATTTTTCTCCCTCTCTATTTGCTCTGTGGAAGGAGAACCTACAACGGATGAATTTTAACAAGCGATCAACATCATGGAGGCATTTGAACTCACATCTCCGTTGCTGGTAAGTGTCTTACCTACCATTGGTTCTGAGGTTTATTTTGCTTTTGACCAGAAAATCTTGTTGAAACTCAAGAAATCTTCCTGACAAACACTTTTTTAAAACTGACACATTTCCACATAATAAGTTGGTTTAAATAATCAGCAATTTCCAGTGAAAACCTGTTTGGGCAAAAAAATACCCACATAGCTCTATAAATTGACCTAATCCTGCACTGCTAGTGATAACTAAGCACGTGTTAGATAAGGCCTGCTCAGCTCATTAAGAGGACAAACTATCCACAGAGGAGCTTTGGTCTGTGACCGTTATCTGTCTGAGCAATCCATCCTCTACTACGCTATGCTGTCAATAGTCAACTGTTTGGCTTGTATGTTTATTTGTAAATACTTTCTCACCTTTTCATTATTCAATTTTCATCTTCTCTGAAAACCTTTCTAACCTGGTTAATAGGGGAAACAGCAGTCTGGTAACTTGTTGGCAAATCAGATAACTTTTCTGTGGCAATTCTCACTGATCTTCAGACAGCAGGGTACTCTTCCATTGGTTTCCCAGCATAATTGAATTTCCGATGAATCTCATCCCTGGCCTGTTTCAAACAAATGTTTGCATTTATGTTAGATATGAACTAAATTGGATACTTTGGGGTGGAGTCTAACACTGGCAAATTTTCTTCATGATAGTTGTCAGCTGCATTATTCCAACTAGCTTAATACTCTATGACTTCTTGCACAAAATCGTAACATGCTGATAATATTCATTTCCTTTCTTCTGTATCTTTGTCTTTCTCCATTATTATAATTCTGTCCTCTAGCTTTTTCCTCTGCTGAGCTTTCAGAGACCTTCCTAATCAACATTAGACACAGTGGGAAAATGGGTGGCACCAGCGTGGGTAAAAGGCTGTACTGTAATTTGAGGGGCTCTGCAATCATCTTCACGAGTGACGGCACAACCCAAGCAGCAAATACAGCTCACTCACTCTGGGGAAAAACGATTTGATTTTAGATATAAATGTATTTATATTTATGTGCATATGCTTGTACGTGTCAAATATTAATTTCTTTTATTCTAATTTTTTCTCATTTGCATCTGTCCCTGTGCCTCATCACTCTGGGGCTGGGGCGGCTTTGCACAAGCATTGCCTTTGAGGTGGCACAGAGTAACATCATCCCAGGGAAGAAACTGTGTCTCCAAAAGGCCCAGTCCTCACTCTATTCTTCCCTGTCACAGGACAACTGGACTGGGCTGGTGTGACTCTGTCACCCCATGTGCCAGCCAGTCAGTGCTGTAAAGTACTTGGACAGATGTTTCCAGGTACAGAGGAGTGTCGTGGTTTAACCCCAGCCAGCAACTAAGCACCACCCAGCCGCTCGCTCACTCCCCCCCGGTGAGATGGAGGAGAGAATCAGAAGAGTAGAAGTGAGAAAACCCATGGGTTGAGATAAAGACAGTCCAATAGCCAAAGCAAAAGCCGCGCGCACAAGCAAAGCAAAGCAAAGCAAGGAATTCATTCACTACTTCCCAGCGGCAGGCAGGTGTTTGGCCATTCTCAGGAAAGCAGGGCTCCATCACACGTAATGGCTACTTGGGAAGACAAACGCCGAACGTCTCCCCCCTTCTTTCTTCTTCCCCCAGCTTATATGCTGAGCATGACGCCATATGGCATGGAACAGCCCTTTGGCCAGGCTGGGTCAGCTGTCCTGGCTGTGCCCCCTCCCAGCTTCTTATGCACCAGGCAGAGCAGGGGAAGCTGAAAAGTCCTTGACTGGTGTAAACTCTACTCAGCAAGGACCAAAACATCAGTGTGTTATCAACATCATTCTCATCCTAAATCCAAAACACAGCACTCTACCAGCTACTAAGAAGAAAATTAACTCTATCCCACCTAAAACCAGGACAAGGAGACAGCATCCGATGCGGATGGTACCCTGCGCCCCGAGCGTGCCAGGTTGGACGGTCATGCCAAGGGTGTTAAAGCCCACGCAGGTGTGCACAAGGAGGTGTCTTGCAAGAATCTCATGCAGATGAGAGCAAACCTGGGAGCACACCTTGATCTAGGCAAGGATCCAAGACCGTGATCCCATAGAGGTGCTGTCCAAGCCTGGTCATTAGATGTGACACAAACCACCTCACATCACTAGCCTCTATAATTTGTAACTCTTATAACAAATCTCCCCATTCTTTTTGATCTGTATATGAGGTCCTTTACATCCTTAACAGGAGGAAAGATCACCTTGCCTCCCTCAATGCTATACTGGAGGCCACCAGGTTAATTCCATGCTATATGCATGGATAAAAAGGAGGATAAGAAGAAAGAGTAGGTCATACAGTGGCAAAGGTTGAGAAGCTCTGCTTTAAACACTTTATGGGAAATTGTAAAACTTCTAAACAATTTAATAGATTAACTTCCCCTTTCAGTGGCATCAGTAAAACTGAATTATCATCCTCACTTTTAACTGATGCCTAGACCCAATACTCATCCATCAGGGATCATTTAGTGATAAAGCAATCAATCCTGCCATGGTGCAGAGGGGACAAACTATGCAAGATACCATCACCAAATATCCTTTCCACCCCAAAGCATTCTGTGAGTCTTTGTCAATGAAAGTGCATTTGTCTAGTCTTATCTGCTGCAGTATACGTGGAATACAAAGGAAGAAAGTAAAATATGCATTTGATGTACATGTGCAGATGCCAGACGTATTATCAACCCAAGGAGGACTGCCTTTTTTCCAGGAACTGAACACAGCACCTGATAATCAACCACTGCACCACTACCTCAGGTACCAAATTAATAGAAATGAAAGCAAACATGAAGCTGTCTTAAAATAATGCTGTGACATGTGGAGTATTTGAGAGAACAATGAGAGAGAACGTTGAAAAAATGTGTTTCTGCATTATCCTTGTTTTAGGAAATCTTCTGTGACTTAAGCCAGAATCTCTAAAATACTGGTTATCTTTTCATCCTCAGAGCATGCAAAATATACCTCCCTTTTTTTGATACCTCACCAGTAATAGTTTTGGTTTTGATATTTGTCTTTTTAATATATTAAAGATTTACATATGTATCAAGAAGCTTACAAATCAAAAAGAATCGGAAAAAGTTACAAAACTTTCTATAATTATCTTAATCAGCAACTGGATTTTATTAAGGTATGTATAATATGTACAACTATCATTTGAAGAACCAATTTTTTTTTTTTTTTTTTTTACTCAAAATATCCCCACTTTAGGTAAGGAATTGTCCATTTCCACTACAAAACAAGTAGATTTTTAGTAATAGGAAATCATGTTTAAATGAAACATATAATAACTTACTTGCTAAAACAGAGATAAATGTTTGATTTTCCTGCTAACTGTAATAACATTTCTATATTATTTGACCATAAGGTAAAAAATTAGAATAAGTTTTTTTCTTAGTCAGATATGAACTTTAGTAAGACCAAACTCCTTGGACATTTTGTGAATGCTAATGTGGCTACTGGAGCAAAAGGAAACCTTTCCCTACTGCGGCCTAGGATTTGGGATTTTCATCAACAAACAGGTTCAGGCTAAATTAAGAGGTTCAGCGTAGCAGAGTTCTTCGAAGGCTTTGTAGTTGTTCAACTCCAATTAAAAGTCAATTGAATTGGACACTTAATTCCCATTTGTGTCTATGAAAATCTCTCTTCTAATAATGTACTGTGTTACAATTCTAGGCTGAAAGAGCAGGTACACAGAAACGTATAAAGGATGCAATGCATGTACTTATTTTGAGGAGCAAGGAAAATAACAGCTATTATGTCAAATACTTAGTATTTACAATATTTAACAAAGAGCATCTCCATAAAAGTACACAAATAACCAGATAATAACAAATTAAGATTTTAATATCTGTATTTATATATGTGATCTATCACCCAATAATTCATCTGATTTTTATGTCCAGAAAATATGTTTTATATTGTGCGCCAAAGGAAGCTATAAGCAGCTCATGGAGGACAGCCAGTACAATACAGACCTGCTGGTGACACAAAAGTGAATATCTTTTTAAGGGAATTAACAGGGGCAGCAACTGTAGTGGGGCTCAGAAGTGATGACAATAGAAAATTCTTCAGGGAAGATAGTCTGACTCTGCAAAAAGTTACTGACATATGTAGGACAGTAGAAACAGCCCAAGAGCAAATACAAATCCTATCTGAAGATCATGTGGTGAAATGTATCAGAAGGAATTACAGGAGATGAAAAAGCAAAGGTAAAATGTAAGGCAGAATTGTATGCCGCCTGCTGCAGAGAAAACCGATGTATCGCATAAATCTGGTCTGGAAGAAGCCAACAGTGTCAGAATTAGAGGAGACACTGGAAGGGTCAAAACCTGTATTCAGTCTCAAATACTTTTGAATTTATATGTGAGTCAGGTTCGAGTGACCAGACCAAAACCCACCCGGAAGGATTTTGATTTTGAGAGAGATTCACAAGTGGAAGGACTTTATTTCTTGCTTCTGATCTGGATGTGAGTGAAAGCTCCCAGCAGCAGCCCCTCCCTGCAAGCTTCTGTCATTTGGGGCTGAAACACTGTCAGAAATGTTCTCGAACTTCCGATTTCCCTGACTAGTGTTGAGCAGACCAAGCTGCCAGTTTGTGCACCTAAAGCAAATTACAGCAATCCTAATACAAACTTCAGGCTTGTAAATCAGTTAAAGTATCTGGTGACCGCTGTACTTCTCTCACCATCTTTCTCTGTCGAGTAGATCTGGTGTTAAATACCGTGTCCACCGAAGAGCTGCTAATAAGAAGCGACCCACTAGGAGAGCTGTAGTTCCCCCCATCCTGCCTGTGGTCATGCAAAGGTTCCTCAGTGGTTTTGAGTGGTTTTATTGAACCTGCGGATAAACTGTCTTTAAAGAGACGGTCTGGGCTCTGAGAACAGAGCAGTAATTATAAGGAAAATGAATTGCATCCTTGAGGTGTGACCCTGTTGAGCACCATTTGGTCAGCAGCAGTTTCAGATGCTAATAGCACGAACAAGAAGTCAGCCCCACTGGCTGAAGAATTATTCCTGCAAGCTTGAAGTCTAGTTTTACCCAGGCAGTGCTAAGCAATAAAAAGCTCCTGCTATCAGTATGCTGATCGCTCATTTTATAGAGGACACTAGCCAGCACTTCTCTGTAGAGAAAATACAAGAAGCATTTCTTAATTCTGCTAACCAGTCGCTGGCTGATATGGATTTCTGCCAAGAATTTGTAAACGATGTAAAGCAAACTGAAGAAACAGAAACTTGCCCGGTGACATAAAATATGGCATAATATGCACACATTCTCTGCATGGACAAACAAGAAGGCACAGAACAATAAGCAAATAAGTGAAAACCTCACAATTAACACAGACATAGTAAAGAGAAGCATGCTGAGATAAGGAAAATTATTTCTCTGTGACATAAGGCAAGAACTGAAAGGTTCACCATTTTCCTCGGTCATAGGCATTCGTTACCTGGGTGCAGCCTGGATGCTCACCCAAGGCAAAGCAAGTGTAGTTTTGGGGCCTGTGGAGCTCAGGGCCTATCCCCATTGTGCAGGGGATTGCACTTTACCCAAAAAGAGCAAGGCAGGAGGAACGTGAAGAGAAGACACGGAGCCCACAGGGAACCTGCAGGAGCCTCCCGCAGCTCCTGGGCTTGTTCCAGCTCTGCGCTGCCAAAGGCAGACCTGTGCACCAAACACCCAGTTTATACCCAGCCTGTTGTAACTGCTGTGGTTACCAAAGTGTGAGCGGTATCTATATGCATAGGCTGTCATAAAATCTTATTCCAATGCATCTTTCTCCGGGCATCTTGTTTCTTAAATAGTTCCCCTGGCCCCTGTGGAAACCTTCCTGAGATCGACTTTTCAATATTTTTAACAGTATTAGAAGTGACTTCTTGCCTCTGTGCATACAAATGATTGTAACTATCCCTGTTTATCACTGTGACAGATATGCACGCTAATTAGATATTCTTTTATACATCCAACCAAATCTCAACTCTTTTGAAAATCAGAGCCTCTGCTAAGCTCCTTGAAATGGCTTCTTCCTCGCTTTCAAAGCACGCTGTATCCTACCACCAGGAAACGGTGATGCTGAGGGTGCAAACAAATGAACGCTGATGAAGAAAGCCATAATAAAACAAGCTTTTGAAGCGTAATGATTTCTACATATAAAGCAAGACTGCGGATTGTATTTTTACAACTAAGTAAATGAAACAGTGGGCAGAAGACGACGCGTCGGTGTCTTCCACGCTCACGATCTTTGTGCTGTGCTATGCACAATCAAGAGGGCTAAAAAGGTGTGGGGTGCCCATGCAGCTCGGTGGCCAGGACTTTGACTGGCTCCTCGGGACCAGGCACAAGACCTCAAGGATGAAACACACAGCAGCGACTGGATCACTGGCGGGGAGCGTGCCCCTGCTCGCCTGTGCTTGTGGGGAAGCTGCAGCCTGTGTTCCCCCCACACGCTCCAGCAGCAGAAGTCAAGAACGATGAGAATGATTAAAGACCTTCCAGGAGAAATACTGGGCTGGTCTTTCTCTCTGCCATGCCAGTTTGTGCAGCTGGGACTTCATGCACTTCACAAAAAAGCAGTGAGTGATCCTCACCAGGTGCTCCAGACCCTCAAAGGGTTCAAGGTCCCACCATAAAAATCTGCAAGGCACTTTCATTCCTCGGGGAGCCCTGGGAACTGATCAGGATCAAGAAATATTAATAGATGTAAGACTTACATGCAAATTTTCAAAACACCTTAGGGCCGGTTTCTATATGTTTATTACTCACAACGAACTCGAGATTTCCATAAGCACTTTGTTTCTATTTAATTAAATAAGTAAGAGCCAGCTTTTTCAAAGTGCTTCATAGATCCCACCCCACTGTGACACCGTTGCTGAGCTCTTCTGGGAATCTGGCTGCAAGGGCGTGTGTTGAGTACTTGGAAAATCTAGCTCATTCAGATCTGGCAGGCTGATTTTGAAATACTATCTGGAAATCCACTTGCAACATTTGTAATAACTACCATTTGCATATACAAAAGCTGACTTTTGGCATGAATAAATTTTTCTTATACCTTTCCTTTGAAAATCTGATCCAGACTGTCTAGACAAGTCAAAAAGTCTCATTTGTGCTTAATATTTTATAATTTATTATTTTGCTTTCCTTTCTGATTAATTTGGAAACATCCCTTAGCAAAGATGTAGTGATAGGAGGATATAGTTTTATAGGCTACTCATATAATCCCACTGCTCTGGTCATACATACACTTGAAGTTTGCTCTAAAGCTTACACACATAAACCCAGCCTCATAAATCTAATTCTACCTACTGGCATGCACTTTCAGACATCCACAGTTCATCCAAACACACCCTTTTTATTTCTTCCTATACTTTTTTTCTCAATAGTAGCATTGTAAATGTTTAAGCAGGTGAACATTGTAGAGCTAAAAGAAATTTAAACGTGCCGTGTATTTGCTAAGCAAAGATACCATGGCAAGACACTGAGACACCTTTAAAAGGGTCTGCCTCTCTCTTTCTCTCTCTCTTTCTTACTCAAAATACAGCTTTTACAAATATGACATCTTAAAATTAAAATGTTTGTTCTGAAAGTAATAGCCAAGATCATAGAATATTTATGTGATCATTAATATTTGAATTTTGAATAATGCATACTTATATATTTCCACAAAAGAATGCAATGCGTGTTTTATACCAAAGTCACATTATTTTCCCTGTAACAAGTACAGAAGCAGCTTTATTTGCATTACTTACTTGCAGGTATGTAATATCAGATTACACCGTTAATACTCTCTGTTTCCTGGAAATATCTGTGTCAGGCTTTTTTACTTTGCATACATAGGAGGTCCATATTCATAACAGTCTGTTTTAAATGCAGGAAAGTTCAGTGCACTTAGCTGTTAATTTTGAAACAGCTTCTCTTTTAATTCATTTTACTGCATTTGTTACTAATCGTACCTGCTTCTTACCAAAAGTTTTGTCTCTAAGAAATCTAAGCCACATCCTACCACTTCATCAGTAACAGTACATCTATGTGCAAGGACACACAGCTGCATATCAAATAGCACTTCCATGCGCTGCCATTCACCATCACTCTTCAGGATGCTGATGAATGTGCTGACAGACAAAGGCTAATTGGCAGACTGTACGGAGTCAGTTTTTGATGACACAGGAGAAATAATAGGAGACAGAGCAGGTAACAAAGAAAGTTTAGAGGGAATAATAAGAGAGATGTAGACAGAGAGCATTTCATGCAAGGAGAGCACGCCGTCTCTACAGCGGGAGGGAACTGAAGAACCCAAGAAATGCACAAATGCATGAAATGGGGAAAAGGTAAAGGGGAGCTAACCCTGCACTTACTGCTGTTAAAACACAGACAGAAAACATCTCCAATAGGAAACTAGGTTTGGGATGGCACTTTCAAAACTGTGATCTGGTTCACTGAAATGTTTGCCTAAGGTTCATGAACCTACTAAGCAAATGTGAACACATTTTCATAGGAGTCTGGACTTGATATGTATTTTGTATTTCAAATTGTGGGCTGGATAACGCAGCAATTTCACCTGATTTTCACCTTGAGATTTGAGTGCAGACACAGTCATTATGAGTGCAAACATTCATTAAAATATTTTGCTGGACATCCATTGGCAAGCATAATTACAGTACGTGATTTATGACCATCAACGTGTTCATGGGTTTTTGTGAGGCTACTTGTAAATGGACAATTCTGAGTGTGTGGACACGGAGTTAATTTGAACGCAGCCCAGGTTTTACACCCATTCATGCTGGAGCTGTCTCTTGCTATGGATTTCTATAGCACCTAGTTCCAGGAGAGCTGATCAGGTCTTTGAGCACAATTGTAAAACTTAAAACCTGAAGAAGGGGCTTTATGTGAAAACCACCTGAGAAAGGTGACGCAAAGTAAAACAAATCCACCAAATTGTCCACAGACAGTTCTTCTTTAATTGCAACTGATTGGTAAAGGATTTCCTATACTTAACTCTGTAATTAAAAGAAGATTGACAACCTCTAGTGCATTCTTCCAGTAGAAGTCTTGCATGTATTTCCAAAACTGAATTTTGAGCCTTAGAAAATGCCTTTGAAATATTGGCTAACATAAATCACCTTTTATCCACTATTTTCTGTAAAACTGCACAAGTTGAGGATATGGACCTATGTTTCTAAATTATCTGTGTAAGTGCTTATTAGCAGAAACATGGGGAGGGTTTAGATCCTCAGCCAACTAATGGATGTAACTGACTGAAGGAGAACATGTGCACTTAAATCAGTTCAGCCTGTAGCTGAAATCTTCTGCCTCAGTTTTTAAAGGGAGCCAGAGTGCTTGGCATCTTCTTCCCCAGCATAATCCCATTGAGCCAAGCAGACTGTGGCCAGACAAAGCGTCTGCATTGCTGACTGTGAGCTTCCATCAAGGATTTAGACATCTGCCTGATCTAAACTCCAGTTGTAAATAACTGCAGGTGAAATATGCACCCATAATTATTGTTTTCCTCACAAAAAATGTTGGCATTTGATCCTTCCCTTTCTCTTAGTTTTATTATAAAGCACAAACATGAAAAATATACCATCACACTCTGCACTGTGCACAGAGACATTTTACCCTTTAAGCCTCCAAAGAAATATCAGGCCCAAGTAAATGACCTAATTACTGCGTCTCCATTCAGTGTGTCCCAGGTCAGTGTGCAGATATATGCATAAAGGCAATAGCAGCTTTGGGAAATAATCTTCTTGATTATAAAACAGCCATATACATGCTCTCTTGTGTGTAAATATGTGCCACTCAACAAATATAACCACACAGTATTGCTGATTAGGTATCAAAATCGATGGGGGATATATGTATGTTTGAGGAGGATTTTTAAAACTATTTCTCTCCTAAATCACACACAACATAGGTCAGTAGGAGTTAGCCTTTTAAAATCTGACCTTTGCATCACGCATAATGTCTTTAAGTTAGATATTTTTCTCAGTAACGTACTCGGGAGGTAGCTGAATAATGCTCTCTGATAAACGTAACAAATATAATCCATGCATCTACTTTTGTTTTTCCAGTGACCATAATTTTGAGCGTTAGTGTTCAAAAATGTGCATTTACTACCGCATTGAGGTAATGAAGAAGCTGTGTCTTTTTCCTCTTCTCTTGGCATACGAGTCAGATTTCTAAAAATTCACTGTAGTAATCACAAAACGCTGCTGCAAAGAATTACTTGATAAAACCTTTTGAGATTTCAGCCTACCTCGTCCCTTTGTTTCATAACTAGAAGGAGTATAATGAATGCAAAAACTCAGTGAATAGAGCTCAGCAGGGCCTACTTTTTTCTCATGACTCCTGTGATTATAATAATTTGATTTTATAGGTGTCTATCCTAAGACCCCAGCTAGGGAGCAATCTTTACTGAGTCATGAACTTTCACATCATTAAATCTCTCTACATTTATTTTAAACATATCAAAAGTGTCAAATAACTTTATATCTACTAAATTTTATTTGCATTGGGTAAAATGAAGTTTAGCCTCTTGGGAAAATAAATGAAATAGTTTCCTTAGCAGTCAGGAAGGCGGTTGGGCTCTGGAGTCTGCGTGATTCCACCCATGCGGCAGTACAGCACATCTCCTGTACGGGCCAGGACACATGTTTACAAGGACAGGAATCTGAGTAATTTCCTACCAGTCTGAAGGGAATATTAAACTCTTCTGTCAGTTGGATGTATATTATTTATGTTCCTTTTTTTATTGTTGTTGTTGTTGTTGATTTCAAAAAATATTTCTTTGTTGGTTCAACGCTGACTCCCGATAGAAAGTGATGAAATGCCCAATATGTTAAAAAACCTTATCACTAAATCAGAAGCAGAACTATAAATTTTGGCTTTTGAAACTGAACTGACTGTTGAGGATCATTTTGCTCCTGAAATATTACAGCAGTGATCAATTTGCTGTAAAATTAAGCAGTTTAGCTCTGCAATCTATAGATGGAAAACATGTTGTTCTTGAGCAAAGTTTATGCCCTGCCCAAGGGATAAATTAAATTTTATGGGTAAGACATGCATTATTATATGCTTATCTGTTTAACATATCATTCTTTTCCACATCAGTATTATAAATATTTTTAATCATACACTTGATCTCTTGTGCATATAGTGATATGGTAATTCCCCCTGCCCCCCTCAAAAAATACGACCAAACACAGTTAATTCATCACAGAACAGGGGAGAATATTCTAATCTTCCTAAGAAATATACTGAAGATTGAAGCAGAGGTGCTTAAAATTGGGGCTACTTTGCAATCATTCAGTGGAATAAAATTTTCCTGAAGGAAGGGGTGGAGCGACGTTACACATTTTTATTATGGTTGTTATTATTGAATATTTATATTATAAGTCTCTAATCAAAACTGGGAGCTGCAGTCTAAGACAATTCAGTTTTAAAAGTTAGAGAAAGCAGTCAAATGTATTCATTTAATAAACTTGTTACTGGTTTTATAAATTTCTGCTGATTTTCCTTCAATTGTGTAAACTAGATGCAAAGCGCTCAAACTGACCGTCGCCCTGGCCTTCAAACACTGGGCAGCTGCTCTTAGTAGTTTCAATAGAAATGGATCTTCTGAAGGAAAGAGAAAGAAGAGTGAGAAGCTGTGAATCCTTTGCCTTTCACATATGAGAGATAGCATGGAGAAGACCCTTAAGGTGTTTGTAGGACGAGGAGACTGAGGAGTCCTGATGCAGTGACAAATAAAATCATAGGTATAATCATCTGTTCGACACAATATGTGGCACTACAGTGCTCAAATTAGAAGCAGATGAACTCCACTTATCCATGTTTACTATCAGCCACAACACTGATTATATTTTAAAAATGGCAATGTTGTAAGAACAGAGTTGAAGTGAAGGTGGACAAGCTGGGAGAGTCAGTCATCTCCAGTATCTTTTTTTTTTTCTTTCTTTTTTTTTTTTTTTTTTGCTTCTGTTAAAGCAGATTAAGGGGGGGAGACTCAAACCCTCCATTACGAGTTGATTATGATTCTGTGAATTCATCTGGTCAGTTTGAATGGGAAAAGTAAACAGCAAAGACATCTTAATTTGGATATTTGCTCACCGGTTGCCTTCAGCATCTGTTGTCTCTACTTGATGCTGTCCATCGTGAATACTCCGTGTCATACTATGTTTTATGTGAAATCTCTCCCCATATGCAATTTTGACTTGAGATACATGCAAACTCTACTAATTTCATTTAGAACTGTGTGACTGACTTCTTTACTCAGCTTTGAAAATCTAAAGCGTGGGTCCTTGTAACGTTATCTTCATGGTTGACAGCCCTTTTCTGCTCTCACCGCCCACTTGCTTCCTCTCAGTCATACAGATCATCAGTCTTCTAGTTTTTGGTGACATGGGTATCGCTGACATTATTTCTAGCCATCTTAATCTGCACTTGTTTCTTACTTTTTACTTTCTGCAGCACATGCTCCTATAATTTTTTCTTATCAACATAAGTACTTTAAACAGGCACATTTCAGCCCATATTTTTGGCTGCCTATAATATGTTTCCATGTGAATAACCTTTTCCCATTTTTATGGAATGAGAAGTTTAAGGTGAATATCCTAATAAAAAAGAAAAAAAAATGCACCTTTCTTCAAGCTGAGATCTGTTCCACTGTGGAGAAAGTGCTGGATGATATACTGCAGGGGACAATCTTGCCTTGCCAGGAAGATGTACATGGGAGAGGTAACTTGCCTTCCTCACTGAGGTGCTGTGAGGATTAATCAGTGAATGTTTTATAGTCCTTGGAAGTTGTAAAGAGCTATAGAATTGCTAAATGTTATTATTGTCTTATGGTATCCTCACACTTTATATTCAAAGGTGAGCAGCTTTGAGGAGACAATGCAGATGTGTCCCTTACTATCCGCGTTCTCCATCACAGCGAGGAAGTTCTGCAAATGTACGTACGTCTCAGGAGTACGCTGCCAAAATGTAATTGCTGCAGGTGTATAAATGGGCTGCCTTCTCAGGCCTTTTGGTAAACTTTAATTCTATTTTTATAAAATCCCTTCTAAAATATTGCTCTCTGGGGCAGGCACTGTCTGTATGATCTGTGTTTGTACAGCTCGGTGAGATCTTGATCTGTGACTCGGTGTCCTGCATACTAGCACACAAAAATAAAACAAAAATATATAAAAATGTTACTCACTGAGCAGAAGTTGTGTCAGGCCAAAGATTCAAGTCTTAGATATAATAAATATCAAGAAATTCTAACTAGTCTTCGTGAGGGATGTAGTGCTGATATGAAATTACGCTACAAGAGCTGATTTGCAACCAATTTATGAGCACAGATTTTTACCTGTGCATTAAGGGAAAGTCATTGTACGTTTGCATTTTAAGACTCCGTAGTACAATCACAATGATCATACGTAAATGAGAACTATTTCAAAAATGAGCATATAATAAAATAGTGGTCTCCAGATACGCACTCTGTTGGCAATGCCTGGGGTAAATAGAAGTGAATAACATACATATGATGTGATACAAGTATTCTGTATATTGAAGATCTAGAGAAGAGGACACTGAAATAGTAGAAAGGCACCTGAGGAGAAGAAGGGGGTGGACCGTCCCTGTGCTCAGGCATGGAAGAAGGCTCTTCAACTAGTCTATGAGAAGCATCTCTATTTGGAAGACGATTACATATCAGGTAAGATGAACACACACACACTATATATATATATATGAAGAATGTTTTTAAGAGGTAATTTCTCTAAAATACTTTTTAACTGAACAAATATGACAGTGTCGAATCTCTGGTTACTAATTTTATATCCTTAAAGAGAATTACACTGATTAAACAGGCCAGATCTACTCAGATCCGTTAAATCCCTGTTAACGCAACTCAAGTTCTAGTCTGAAGATGGAAGGATAGTGTGAGCCATCCTAAATGAGATGACAACTGGAGGCCACGGCAGAGAAATCTGCACCCACAGGCACCCAGCAGACCCCAGACATACCAGATAATGTGAGATGCGGTTTATGTCATACCTTACAAAATACCCATTATAACGTTACAACACAGCATGCGCACAATTTCTCATCGTAAAAGCCACCCTACATAAACTACTCAGTCTTCGAATTCCTGAGGCACATATGTTATGCACTGTGGGCAAGCATGAATTATCATAGCAGGATATTAACAAAGACTTCGATCCCATGTATTGAATTTAATTACAATTTGCCAGTGTCTTCACTGAAAACCGGAATGAGCCCCTGGATGGGACAGCAAAATACATTCATACACTTCCATGTCTCTTGGAGAAGAACAAGACAAAGGAGGTGGTTCCAGGACTCCAATATCTCACACAACTCAACTACACTTGATTATTATTTGCTTCTCGCAACCTGAAAAGAAACCTACTACCAGATTTGTCTGTATCAACCCTGCTGAAGCTGACTACTTTCATACATATGTATGGATAGCTTAAGTTTTTATGAGCATA
Source organism: Platalea leucorodia (assembly GCF_965183815.1). Lineage (NCBI taxonomy): Eukaryota > Metazoa > Chordata > Aves > Pelecaniformes > Threskiornithidae > Platalea > Platalea leucorodia. The sequence continues at coordinate 8,682,767 of NC_138835.1, forward strand.
ATTTGGGCTTTTCAAAATAGTGACACAATAACAAAGCAAAATTGAGACATGCATGTAATTTGAATACTGATTTGGTTTTATCTCTTCCTGGTGCTGGCACTTTTGATGCTGCTCTTTTCCATTCCATCTTCTTTCTGTTCTTATTTCCCAATGAATGGAATTAGCTGTGAGTGCATTTGCTGCTTCTACCAACCAAAGATGAAACCTGAAGAAATATATATCAATGACCTCCCTAAGAGTTTTGGACAGTTACTCATTTGCTGCTACCTCTGAGTTTTCTATCAACTACTTAAAGATGTGTTCCTGATCCTCTTGTCAAATAGGAAAATGAGCACTGTCAGATGGCTATTGCTATGTTTCATGGCATTTTCAGTACCATAAGCCCTGATTTTTATTTACAGCAACGCAGCATTTCAGGGAGGTTATTGCAAAGGATACCTTCTGCTTATATTTCAGGTCAAATACCCTCAGTGCATCGATTGCAGACTCAGGGCAGGATTCCCAGTGCTCCCCTCCGGTGAACAGAAGGCACTCAACCAACCACCTACTGGGTCACAATAGTCAGGTTCATGTCTGCCTCTGCTGCTGGATTATCTTGCAAGTTTAGAGTTATTAGAGGGTCCTCTATGGTAGAGAGCTAGGTATGATGAAGCTCTGCCATGCCTCCTCACCCTTTCTTGAGGTGTATGAGGCAAAACCCCAGACCTGTCACACCTATACAACAGCACAGAGGCCCCTCACATGCAGCAGCAGGCAGATTTGAACAGTTTAGCGTTGTAGGGAATCTGGCCCTAAAAATCATTCATAAAAAGTACCCAGTTAATAATTTCAAAGAGAAAATTTAAAAATGCTCAGGGGCAATCTATGAACAGAAAAAGGGGGTTAAATTTACCTAATAAATTATTTGAAGATTGAGTAATTCATGGAAAATACAGGATGTATTTAGAAGGGTTTGATTCAGTGTGTCAGCCTCCTCTGGAAAGTGAAGCTACATAAGAAGCTTTGCATTTTCTAAGGTATCATTTTGGTATGTTACCACAGCAGAATTCCCATCTGGAACCAGGTGCGTGGTTCAAGTTTCTTGTACCTGACACCAGCCAGTGCCTGATGTCAGAGGGAAAGCCACAAGAAAAATCTTGCAACTGGTTTATTCTGTCATTCTCACGAGGGAAGGAGGAGGGGCAGGCGCTGATCTCTTCTCCCTGATGACCAACGATAGGACCCGAGGGAACGGCAGGAAGATCTGCCAGGGGCATTTTAAGTTGGACATTCGGAAAAGGTTCTTCACCCAAAGGGTGGTGGAGCACTGGAACAGGCCCCCCCGGGAGGCAGTCATGGCGCCGAGCCTGACAACATTCAAGAAGCATTTGGACAACGCCCTCAGACACATGGTGTGAATTTTGGGGTTGTCCTATGCAGGGACAGGAGTTGGACTTGATGATCCTTGTGGGTCCCTTCCAACTCAGCATATTCTATGATTCTATGATTCTATCTAATATGAAGCTTCTTGCATTGGGTAGGAGCTGGAATAAAGGTTTCTTCATAACTATATTCCTAGCCTGCCAGATATTTCTGCATGTTTGAACTTTCATAATGTGGGCAGAGATTCGCTCTCTTCTTTAAAGTTAAGCAGATGTATAGACCAAGTTCAAGAGTGCATATGCGTATCATTTACTGGTCGCCTTATCATCTGAAGAATTGTTATGTCATGGACATACAGACTTAAAATTACTCATATAAATGTAAATTAACATCTAAGACCTTTTTGAAAGCTGTTAAACACGTGGCTTCATACTTGTGGCAAAGAGTTAAATTCAGCACTAGCAATGAGCTTATTTTAACTTTGGATAAAATTTTCAAAATGTACATGAAAATAGGTTGAAGTATGTTCAAATGCAATTGAAAGCCCCGCATTTTAATACATAAAGTAGGTAACAAAAGATGCATATAAGACTTCGTAAACAGAGATTTTAAAACAAATTTAATAATAGACTTTTTAAACTCCCAAATCACTGTCAGAGCATATATATGTTAAAAGACCTTATAAATACACTTTAAAACAATCTATTTTCCTTTCACTTAGCTGCCAAGATCTCCATTAGGAGGTTTGTGTTTCCTTCCAACATTAAAGAATACCTCGAACATCTGTAGCGATGAAGGGTGAAGAGTGTCGCTTCTGCTTCTGAAACAAGCAATGCCGCCATTTGAAGGAGGAAAAATGTGCAATAATGAATATGCCTTCGGAGAGCAGTCTGTTGTGTAACAGAGGATGTGCAAAACCTCTTGCTAGATTTGATCTTCTGAGTTTCTGCTACACACCTGTAAGGAGTGCAGTTAATTCTGCAAAACTTGGTCAATGGGAAAACCATTGCCCAGGGATGCCAAACCCAAATATAAAGTGCCACAGAGCATATTGCAAGGACTTCGTTTCATGTTTCCTTCCTTCCAAGTATCAGGAAGGAGAGCAAGGTATCATATGAGCCAATATCAGCTTAACTGGAGCAGCCATGACTTGAAAAATTATTTGCTTTTTTTCCATGAAGGTTCCCAGAAAGAAGAGAGGAATGCTGTGTTCGCTGGGGATTTGGGAGGTTCGTGGTCGCTTTTGTTTTCCACAGTTGCCTTCTGTGTGACTTGGGTCCCTCTGTGCTTCATTTCCCTATCAGTAAAGGAAAGCAATAGCATTCCCTGATGTTTTAATAACCATCGATAAACAGGTGGGTACACTAATGATTGCAAAATGCTCAGTCATTACAATAAAAGGGAGGTATGTACAACCATTGCAGAGTAATAAAAATAATGTCTGCAGGAGCTTTACTGGAACCACAGTAGAGTGCCACAGATCCTGCTATAATAGGATTCTTTAAAAAAAAATCCACATGTCTAATCTATAACCAAGAAATGTAATAAGATCTGCAGAACTTCCAAGGCCAGGAGAATTTGCAAACAACATTTTCAAGCAAAGTGATCTCACTCCTCATTTCAAGAAGAAAATACAAAGAATCCATGCTAGGTGTTTTAAACTGTGTAAAAAACATCTAACACTCAGAGACATGGCTGATAAACACTTATTCTGCCTAAAACTGCAGAAAATATTTAGCATGAAGGTCTTCACAAATTTTTCAGAGATTCTCAAATTTTATGTGGAAAATTTCCTGCAATTATGCATAGAAACATATCCTACTTTATCTATATAGGGTGTCCTGCCACTTGCAAGTAAGAATGAACACAGACTTTAGTGACACTCAATCTTAAAAATAACAAAAAGAAGAAAAGAACTTTCTTACAATTTTCAAAAAAATCTGTGGGTGCACTTTAATCTCAGAACTATATTATCTAGCTGTACTTATAAATAATTTCAATTGACATGTGAATTGGATAGTTTTATACTCAAATGCGTATATACAATAAGTGTGTAAGTATGTAATTTATAAAGACACAGGGGTATTCAAAGGACTATATTTGCAGATCTGAAGTTTTTTTAAAACCTCATTCCTAATACTCATGTGTCAAAGACAGGCTGAAAACCACAGTGGTTAAAAAGAAAGATAATAAACTGCTTGCTACTCGACCTTAGCTACAATGAAGGGGGGAAAATCAGTGTTAATCTTGCTACTCAAGCCTTAATCAATTTTATATTTTGCTTAGCTTTTCCTTTTTCAGCATGTATATAATTTTATATATAAGATATGCATGGTTTTACATTCATTATCTGTGTATATGCTCACCCCAAATTGCTAATTCATCCTTAATTTTTTTGGTTAAAGTTACACACTTAATGTTATTTTAACATCAGGCTTTTTTGTAATGTAATGATATTTAATTTGCATTAGCACAAGTGACATACAATAGATCATGCTATTATCATGATTGATATCAGATGAACTGGCATAAATTCAACGTTATAAATTGAGCCTATAAATGAAACTATTATTGTACAGGAATTACTGTAGTAGAAAGGCTAAGGACCCTCAAGTCAACCTCAGTCAAACCCACTCTTTAGAGTTTTATATTTTATGCCTGCAATAAATGCTTTTGTGAAAGCCCATAACCTGCAAAAAAAAGTCATTGGAAGTCTATTAATTATAATAATACTATCCAAAAAGCTGTGAGGGCTTATTTTTGTGACATCACTCTTTGATTTCTTACTGCCTTAAATTATCCCTTTGTTGGCTGGGTGAGGGTAACAGTCATACTTTTGTCATTAAATATAAGGAGTTTTAAAGCCTGATCCACCTTAGCTCTAATTGATATTGCTTTCATTTGGCAGATAGTGACCTGATTTATAATTTAAATATGCATCATTATATGCACCTCTTCTGTATAATGAAAAAGCAAAGTTACTCTCATCTTTTCCCGCAATGTTAACATCAAGGAAAAGTATCTTTCTTTTTTCCCTTTTATACTCAGAGCCTAATTGAAAACTGTTCATTGAATTTCAACATGATAGAAAAGTCTTTTTATCTCTCAATTTGTCCATTAGCTATTATAATTGAAGTATCTGCTACACAGCTGAATTGATATTGTTCTTGTTTAAATTCTGGATTTGTCTAAATCTTCTATGAGGCATCAACTAAAAAAATATGGGCTAGGAGACATTAGCTAACAATATTGCCTAAATGGGACATTAGACTAGCACTCCACATGTGTAAAGCTACAGAAAGTAGGAAGTCATCTAATTTTACTGGAGAACGTGTTGCATAATAATCTTAACAGCATGACCATAAGGTTTGCTAATTGCCACATCTGTTTAACAGCTGTCAGATGTTTGCCATATGCTGCCATCAATATTACAACGGAGTACATTACAGGGAGTTTTATTGTGTTCGACTGTTATTTATTTGCCACAGACATTACTACAGCCAGTGACGTCTATTTATGTTAGATCACTAATTATATTTTAAAAGCTGCATGCAAAATCCAGGTTTTTCAGCTTCCTTAGACCCCATTTCTGATGATGTAACTAATAACTTTTTTCCCTACAGATCTCTGAACTGATTTATAAATTTCCATCTCTTCTTATGGTAAATAATTCTCCTGCAAAATAACTTATTTATGCTGTTTTTGAAGGATGTTTCTAAACCCAAGTTATGTTTTAATGGTGATGTTTGTGAGAACTCAAAAATAAACTTCTTTTCAAAGAACCCTCTTCACCCCATGTTTTTTCACCAGGACACAGGTCAGGGATGGAAGATCATTCAGTTTTCCAGCTCAGAAGGTTGGATACCCCAATCCTAGTCCCAAACCCGCCACAGACTCGCTCTGTGACCTTGATTCCTTGTATGACCTTAATTCTGATTTGCCGATGGGTAAGCGAAATACCTGCTGTACAGCTGTAACATCAGAACCCATTCATTAAATGTCTGTAAAAAGTAAAAGGTGATACAGCACTATTACCATTAAAGCGCATAAATATGGCTGATCTTTGCTGTTCTTTTAAAGGTTCTTTGAGGGATTTTTTTAAATTACTTCTTTCAAGTGGTCTGTGCATTACTGTTTTGTTAAATGCAGCAATGAAATACGAAGTAGAGATTGACAAAGTGCAGACTAGGCAAAATATGCATGATGTGATTTAATATGAGTTGATAGGTGTCACTGATCTCTATTATAAATAGACTGTGTGAATTCCATATGATGTATTATTTATCTATCGTAGATGCCTTTTTGTTTCATTAATAAACCTGGAAATCAGCTGTATACATTTCCAATGATGAGGTTTTGGCAATACAAGGCATTGTGGTATTTGTCTCCAATTGCTCAATTATTTTGATGATTTTCTTCTTCTTTCTATATAAATGATTAATGCTTGAGATGTTTGTTCAGGATTCTTCTGATTTTAGCTCATTTGTCCAGCTGAATTCTTTTTTTCTTCTCTAATTAGAGAAGATTATTGCAGTGTAAGGACTTCCACTTTGGCCTGAATTCTGGCTCCTTTGGGATGTTGCTCTGGAGTACACAACATGGGTCCTCTGATTTAGGTTTGTGTTCGACTGTGAGGTCTGAGAACTCTATCAAATCTCACGTTAACAATGTGCTTTCAGTTTAAATCTGCCTCAAAGCAGAAATTCTCATGGTGTTCTTCTACTTGCAGTTAAAATTGTTTCCCTGGTATTTCTGTACTTGAGAAAGTTAAGAAAATACATTGCTGCTTATTTAGATAGGAAAGGACTTGAATCTTTCATATTTCTGAAGAGAACAGTAAGCAGCAGCTAGTGCCTTCCATTTACTCTTTCTGATGATGCTCAAGCGAAGATATCCTTGAAGTCATCAAAGGGCAAAGAGTTTAAAATAAAAGGCAAAGCTGGGCGTTGTTCCAGGAGCCACATCGTCAAGCCTCGAGTCCTCCAAGATGGGCGAGGACAACGGGGGGTCACTGAAGAAAGGCAGTGGGCTGTGAGTTCAGACAACACGTGCCTAGAGGAGAAGGAGGTGCTCAACTCCCAGGAGAAATCAAACTGCCTAACAAGAACACCTCCATCAGTAATCTAAAATTTGTCTGCCTTCTGCATTTGATCACCTTATTTTCTTCTTATATGCCTTTTTAATGCTGTTTGTAGCCATTTCAATTATGTGATTTCCTTATCTGTATACCATTGAGAATACTGTACAAGACTTTATAAACAGCTGCTAAGTTTATCTGCCTGTCATTTGGTTTTCATTATGCGAGATAACAATCTTTTTCATATCTTATAAGAAGATATAATGTTATTGTTTTTAAACAGGGAGGGGAAAAAAAGTCTAGTCTACATTATCCTTAGCCTCGTAGTATTTGTAACGTCAGTAGTGTCAGCACAATCTCCAACATTTTTCCTTGCTGTAGTCCAGGAAGAATTATCTCTCCAGTTTTTTGTGTTTGCTGCTATCTCCTCTTTCTCTCCATTTTAGACACAGTGTGTTTCTTATCTGGAGCATGGTTATGTGGCCACAGATTTGCCTATATTCAGTCTGATCATTCCTAACTGTTTCGTGGGGCTCATGCACTGAAGGGAAGGATGAGAGGCAATTGTCAACAGTTCACTGTATTAAATATGGATAGATATTATTCATGTAATTTGACAGTTCTTGACTTTCAGCTGTATAATGACAGTGAAACGGTAGGAATTTCAGCAGCCGAACTTCTGTCTTACTTCAAGATAAGCTTATCAACTGTAGCCTGAATCCATTCAACTCATAAGCAGATCAAAACTCATGTCACGCTGAACTGCTGTGCCGATTCCTGCTTCCTACTATTGCTTTACACGTCCATATGGTCTTAGTTGTTTGCCATCTTACAGTTATTTTGCAAGGTTTTTAGGAGGCAGACTGTCGCTTGTATTTGTTCAGCACCTTGTGCGGTGACGCCATGGATCCTGCTTGATGCCACCAAATGCTCATGTAACATAAATAACATGTAATGAAGTGATAATAGGTGATGGTCAGCCCTTGTATTTTTTTCTCTCTTCACCAGTTATGCACTTGATCTACGAAGCACAGCTGCTTTGTTTGGCTTCCCATTTAACATGAAAAAATACCCTGAGGTTTCTCTTGTGCTACTTATCCCAGAGATTCAGAGGGATCTCTGAACAATATGCCGGAATCATGTATATCATTCGGGCGCTCCCACCACCGCAGCATGGTGTGGCAGCTGCAGACTAAACAATGTCTTTAGGTTAAGGATTGATCAAGTGTCTGTGGAATTTCCATGCTCCCTTATGTGCCTCCTGGATTACAACACTGTTTCCAAACTGGTGGGATTTGGGGGTGGGGGAGAATAGTGGGCTTGGAGAACTTTTGGCAGTTGAATGTTCAATTTAAAAAAAAAAAAAAAAACCACAGAATTGTGAAAGCAAATGTGAAATCTCTCTTTAGTCATCTCATTCATTTTCTTCTCTGCCAGTTCACTCAATTTTGATCTTACAGGGGCTGTAAACTCCTCCAGGGTAGGATTGTCTTTCTATTTCTGCCTGTACAATGAAGAGCATAAGAACATATAAAAACGTACGAATGTTGCTTCTGGCTCAGGCCACGGGCTGGTGTCCTGCCTTCAGCTAGACCTTGTCCACTCGCCGTGGTGTCCAGTATCCCCCCTCTTCTTGGCAAATATGAAAGGCAATCATTACAGACTTCCCCAGAATATTTTCAAATCACTTATGTTTATAAAATCATTGTTGACGTGTTTTTCTTCTCTGAATTTGGTCGCTTTTTGAGTACACTTTTGAGCAGCAGTAAACAACAATGATTGTTATCAGAATAACAGAAGATACAGAAGTTTTGCAATTTCTTAACAGTAGGAAACCCTTTGCTATTTGACTTTTCACTATAATATGTTGGCAGAAATACGACTTCAGGTTTCAGAATTAAATGCATGCCTCAGTGGTTTACTTTATGCATTCATAATTATATTTACAATTAGAAATAATGCAATCAGAAATAAAATTCTTTTTTATTGGCTGAGTGCACAGAATGAGTTGGGGAGAAAATGTACTTTTAAGCCATGCCTTCTTCCCCACAATTTAGGATCATTTAAGCTTCATCTCTGATATACATTAGGAAATTATAGGCTAATGAAGTCCATATGGGGCAGTATTACAGCTAAAGATTGCTGGGTTCCTCACTAGATTCCCTTTTGCACAGCGAAGCCTCAAATGCTGCGGACGTAATGACAAGATATAAAATCACTGCGGTGACTGTGCGCACTTACGCTGTGCAATGGTTCCCTGTAAATATTTTAATTCCTTTATAACAGAAAAGTGAAGCTTTAAACGGAAAAAAGTGGATTGGGAGAGGACACACAGCATCGTGTAATTGAGAATTCACGTGCCCTGCTAGGCAGGGTTAATGGGCACTGCCCTGCAGTAAACCGGCTCCTGTGAATCCTTGAAATGTCAAAGTGGTACAGAACGAGACTGTGAACCAGGTCCTTCTGGTGTTAAATGGAGGCTGCGGGGCAGCTCTGAACCCAAACGCATAATCTGTAGACACAGGATGTCATTTATGATTGCTTACCTCTCATTAAAACTAATCAGAATGGTTTTCTGTGAAAAATTGATTTGTAGTCGGAAAAGTTAAATCTGTGAACCTGTTTTACTCTTCCGTGAAAAGCTGGAAACATTTCACTGGGAACTGATGGAGGGTGTCCTTGTTTGCTGATCGTTTCAAAAGCACCGAATGACCTTTTTTCCTTCAGTCTTTGGCCAAAATAAGCAATGAAAAGTATTTGTTTGCATGCTTTGCACAGTGATTTTTGTCAGAAAAGTCATTTTCCACCAAAAAAAAAAATGTCAAGGGATATTTTCACTTGCCAGATTGAGAAGCGCATTAATGCTGGGATGCAAACAGGAGGGCAGACTCGTACAGTGGGCTTCCACACTTCTCACGATACTTTTCAACAGGACTGTCACCAGCAGCACAAGGTGCAGCAATGTCAGTTTTAATTAAAACCTTTCGTTTTACCTACTGCACAGAACAGCTGCAGCATAAACTGAGAAGCAAAGGCACCACAACATGTACAAGTTCAGGTTTTGTTGAACATAAATAGGAGACAGTAAAATGAATGTGAACCCTATGCAAAGCTGGTTCGTCCCATAAATTTTAGAAAATTTTGATAGCTTCTCCCTGAAATATTCCACACAAAATTTTGCTGATTTTCAAAGAATGTCAGCTAGAAAAATTTGCAGGTTTTTTGGTTTTCCTCAAAAAGTAAAAGGCAACCAACTATTTTATGCTTAGATGTATGCGTGAGTGGCTTATGAATCACTGCTGGATACCATTAAATAAGAAGCCCACAGAATTTGCTGAATCTAATTCAGTAACAATTACAAATTTAAGCTTGCTCCCCAGGCTTTCCAAAGAAACACAATACTTTTTATAGGGTGGATAGTAGCTGCTTACTGTTATTAACCACAATCAAACTTTGAAGACGTTTAAGATGAAGGGGCTTTAGGTAACATAGTTGCAGGTATCGAGTTCTTTTTGAATTTTGGTGTGACTGAAAGATTTGGCAATATAAAATCTTAAACCCCCATAAATAGATGGTAAGTCTCCCTCTGTCCCTAAGCCCCAGGACTGCCCTGTGTGCTGCTGCTCATCCCTGCCTGATGATTTCACCTGTGGCTCAGCTGCCACCGCTCTTTTAGGATGTTCCACCTTGTATTTTGAAGTGGTCAGTGTAGTTCTCCAACCCTCTTAGCAGTAGAGTCGAAAGAATGACTTGGGGTAAAAGCCAAGCCTGGGCAGAGAGGCTGACACAAGTACGTACGCTTTATGCTGACCCGTTGCACAGGATAAATCTTGCCTGGAATTGAATGCCCATTTGAGTACGTAGAGAATGAGCTGGATGAGCAGGTGAGATCGCAAAGGGGATAAGTTATCTTCTCCTTCTCTAGCAATTAAAATGGGGCTGGAAGTGTGTACCACAAACCTGGGGTGGACCCTAATCTCCTTGAGGATCCATTATTAAGTAATTACTACAGGATATTATAAGCTGGTGTGCCTGATAGTCCTTGTCTTATAAATCTGAGCTGCAGCTGTGAGGATGTAAGCAAAAATGCACTTGGAAACAGCTATAGGAGTGGAAAGGCTACTATAGAGCAGCCAGCCTGGCCTCACCGCAGCCTCTGAGCCCCACAGCAGAGCTGGCTGGACGTTTCCCAACCCCTTCCACCCAAAATCAACCAAGTTAGCAAAGACGATTTACACAAATGTGTTAACTGACAGAGAGAAGAGAACATTTACAACTGCTCTGTTGTAAGGTGGCGGAGGTGGAAATGCCCTGCATGGGGAGCGGTGACAAGGACCTGAAAATGGCAGCATCTTTTCTGGGCTGCAGGATCTGAAGGAGGACGTTTGCCTCTAGCCTTGCTCCCACTGCCAAGTCCCCTTTGCCTCGGTTTCCCCTTACATGCAAAATGCAGGTAAACATATTCATCTTCAAAGAGGGGGAGATTGTAAATTAGATAAGGATAATCAAGTTGTTTTAAACTGAAAAATTGCTAAGTCTGGTGTGCAATGTGGGTTTACTTCTTTGCTTGTTTTTCAGAGACTTCTTTGCCTTTGTGAGCATTCACAGAAATATCCTTGCAAGATGTGCCTCTCATTTTCATGAGAATTTTATGAAAACCCCAGAGAACAGCAACTATATTACCTGAAGTTACTTTTATATCATAAGATATAGGTAGCAACTAGTCAAAAGGCACAAAGGACCTTTGGAATTTAAACTTGTTAGGTGTTCTGCTTAATATAGCTGAGCAAGAATTTATGCTGGCATTGAAGTTTTCAGAGCTAGGCTATGCTATTTAAAATGGAATTTCACACTAATGAGCCTAAAATAAAATAATGTGTGGAAGGAGATTTCAAAGTATACTCAATTGTATCAGTCGTTCCGTATAAACAGAAGAAAATTACAAATCCAACCAAATAGCACCCTCTTCTGGACACCAACACCCATGCAAAACGCTTTTTCAAAAATACAGATTTTGCAGCAAGGCATAAGAGCTATGCTGGTCCTAAAGGAGAAAAGGAGAGAAGGTAAGATGCTGTAGAGAATGTTTCACATTCCATTTTACAAGAAAAACATAGAAAATATTACTCTGCCTTTATTTTTCTGCATGTTTTATATTAAATCATGCAAAATTAACAGCCAATTTGCTTCAGAAGTAGCTCCTAGTTATGAAAGGTTCATTTTGATCACAGTTTTATCATTACTGCAAGACCTTTCAGGTGGTTCACTCAACAGATCTGGGTTAATAATTTTCTGTATCCAACAGATGCTTCATTTTTGTCTATTTCTGAGCTTATCATAAAAAGATCATTTTTTTTCCCCACTATACATGTTCAGAAAATAGTTTGTGGAGCTACATTTCATTCTGTAGTTCTTTATGAGCAAATATGTTTTATGTATTTGATATTCTGCTTTCTTCAGGAAGATGCTCTTATGTTTCTGATTCTTGGTTGAATAAATGTAGTTCTTAAGTTCAAGTTTCCAATGTAAATTTAAAATTTGCTTTCAATGAATATGCTGCCACACTCTCTGAAACAAATGAAGCCTGATAATAGATGAATGAATTTGTTACAGGATTCCTGGAAAGCAAACACATATGACCATGGGGAATATTACCATGATAAAGATTTAATTGTAAAAGGAAAATGAATAGCAGTTGAAGTTCAGATAGTATTTCCCTAGCTGTGATTTTTGTAGGCAGATGTTATTCTAAAGCAACTTAAGATGTTGCCCCCTCATGTTTGTTACCCTTTCCATGATCTTTGAAGTGCCTGAAAAAATAAAGTAGCAACCTCTTGTGACATGAACACAAAGATAAAGCCTTCTTTCAGAAGGACTATTTTTTTTTTTTAATTATTTTTTGTGTAGTGGGTAGTACAGAGTTCAAAAATAGTAGCATTAAGTTGTGGTGCAAAAACAAAATACTCTTTTTCATTATTATTTTATGTCAGGACTGACCAAGCTAAATACCTTGATAACTAGAGATCAGTAGAGAGAATTTGCTAGTCGGAATATCCTCTGATGCTTTGTAAAATAGCAATATGTTGATGCAGCTCAAATGCGGAGTTCTTTGCACGCTATTTCTGACAAAGATTTGGAGTCGTACTTTTCTGTGTTATGGCTGACTTAATTAAAATTTGCACACAAGGAAAGTGTCTCATATACTTTGTTTATCATTCTAACAATATCAAATGTAATCTACAGTAGCATAAAAAGAAACGCAACGCTTGCTTGAATAATCCCACTAACCTCCGAATGGGACTTTTCTTGTAAGAAAAACTTGCAGTCGTCAGGAGCTGCAGCTCCAATGCCCAGGACATGGTACTTAATAAATGTCATATAATTACACAATACAAAAGGAATTTTCTCTTTATTCTTATCTATCATCAGCTAATCTAGCTGAAGAAATCTTTTAATTTAAAAACTGGAGAGGTTTGATCTCTAATAGCTAAGATATAAGCAGAAGTCCTTCTTGCTGTCATCTGACAGTAGAACATTCCTCTTTGGCAAACCTTTGCACAAACCACGGCTGTGTGAAGAGGAAACCCGATAAAGGTGGGTTTGTGGCAAATTGATAGGCATTGCTCGTACTGAAATTCTGCAGTCCTTTCTATATGCACAGGCTTCAGGAAAGATGGTAAGATTTATAGAGGAAAAACTGAAGGAAGAAGATTATTTTTTGTAAGCTTTGGAGTGTATGAATTAATAAATTCTAGTTGTCCTGGCTCTTACGAATTCCATTCTGTCTAAATTTCAGTTTTGTTTTCTACTTTCCCTCCCCGGTAGAGTTGAACCTGGGAATAGCATCACTCAATGGCTCGTTAGTTTGATAAAGTGGCATAAGTGACTATAGCTACAATGGGTACTTCTAGCTCAGAAGCATTTATAGGTCTCAAGGGAATTCTGAAAAACACCAGAAAGTCTTTAGGTACTGAATCACAGGCAAGTATTTTGAATCTTTAATTTTTTTTATATATTCTTTTCTATGAGAATGTCAGAACTAAAATATGGAATATGCTTTTCCCACTTGGTTTCTATTACTTGTAAAGCATTCAAAAGCTTCTAGAATAAAATTACCTCTATGCCCTGCTAGGGAGCAGGCAAAATTCCACCGAGTATCAAGGGAGTCCCTCTGCTGGTGTTGCTTTCCATTTTTAACCCAGATATAATAATAAAAATGACTAAATATTATACTGGAGCTGTACAATCTTAGATCCAGCATTTATTTGTTATCATGTTTATCCCAGTGGAGTTTTACTGTACTTTCATATTTATATAAAATGTGCTGAAACATATTGCACAAATTAACTAGTTTATTTTCAGGTGTGACATATTCATCGTCATAATAATGTAAGTTTGTTTTAAAAGTTTGTTCAGATTATGACAGCAGCCCATTTGCATTTAGAAAAAAAGAAGCATTGAAACAAATGAGAAGAGATAAGAGGTGCAGGAAGGATGGGAAGGTATGGCAGAGAAACGGTTTGCAAAGAAAAAAGTGACTTGCAGATAACAGATTAAAAAACAAAAGATTACAAAGCTTAAAAAAATCCACCAGTCTCAGAATAGTTTAGGGATAGTCCCATTCAGCAAAAATCTGAAGTCCACACAACTCTTGGGTAAAAAAGGGGCATAAAACATTTTCTTAAGGATAATCAGAGTCTGGTATCGGAGCAGGATTTTCATGCACGAAGCCCCAGGCCACGGCAGTGACAAAAATGGAGAGCTCAGGTACGCGTCCAGCGATGCAACCGGTCGCTTGTTCTCACGCGCCGCCGCGCCTCCATCCGCGGCTGCGGTAACTGCGCACGGAGGCTGCGCCAAGCAAGGCTGCCAGGCACCGGGTAAAGGACAATTCATGCTGAGAAGCAACTGCAGATAATCAGAACTTCCCTGAGCAACCGACTTCAGGCTTGAAACGATACAGCTAACTTTTCTAATCGCCACCGTGTATTTTCCATTGTGTGAAAGATAGTGAAGCCTAGTTGCATAGTTAACCCCATAAAACCCTGAAAATTTCCCCTGTGTGGATTTAGGTCTGCTTTCTGACAATGAATAATTAGACATCTCAACATAAAAATACATTTCTATTTTGTTACAGTATTCATTTGAGCTTTAATCACAGTTGTCGATGTGCTATTTCAGTGAATAATATTTTCATATTGAGTTATTTTACAGTTCATACAGCAGTAAGAAATATCTTAAGGTACTAACTGATTATTTAGACTCTATTTATTGTAGAGGAAAGCAATGACATTGAAAATATTGTATAAATAGCAAATACATTAAGCGGCAAAATCCCTACCTTGCATTATGAATTGAAATGACATTATTTTAAAACATTTGAAAAACATCATCATAATTATATGTTATCAACACAGAGACGGATTACCTATTATTTTAACATAATTAATTTGAGCTCAGTGCATTTATGTTGCTGTGTATGTCATTATCCATCAATATAATTATGAAATGCTAAAAATTGGGGTTTGAATCTTCAAGTTATTTTAATTGGCTGGGTTTTTCTCTAAACCCACCGTTCATTTGTCTCCATCTTCAACATCTGAAAGTTTTAATTACAATTTACATTTCTTTTTTGCCTCTCCCCTAGGCCACATTCCAGTCTCACTTGTGATGTTTTCGCACCGCGGCCTTCAAGAGAGATAAGCTTTCCCTCTTCGGTGACCACAAGCTTACAACCAAGTTTATGTTCTTTTCTTGCAATACTGGTGGGGTTTTTTCACATCTTGCTGGTATGTTCTGTTCATTTATACGTTTATACCTCTGGTTTCTATCATTTTTTTTTCTCTTTTAAACCTATTCTCTCCACCTATTGTGCAAGGCAAACAAAACAATAAATGGTATAATATTTTAAAGGGCTTCCTCTGTGTCAGGGTTTATTCTCCTGTCTACCTCAACTGATAACTCTCTTCCCACTACTTCAATAGGTTTGGGTTGGTTTTTTTTCTCTGAGCTTGCAAGGTAGGACACGTTGCCCCTGTGTGATCTCAGATGACGGGGGGGTGGATGGAAACTCTGTATGAAGGCAGAAGTCTACACATTTCTTGTCGTACATAAATGTCTGTCTCCAGGAAAGCACTGAGGCCACAGCTGTTCAACACAGTGCCCGGGAACGCCTGTCTCCGAGGCTCTGATGAGGCCTGACTTTTTTATGCCTCTGTCTGATTTTTTTTCTTTCTCTCTCATGATTGACATTTGTCTTTTCTGGGCCTTGTTTGCTTGCACTGCACTTGTAGGGAGCCCGAAGCACTGCAGTATTTTCATTTCAGTCAGGTTAAGGGTGACGAAGATTACACATGCATACTGATTTATGCCTTAAAGTCTGGAAATAGTGTCAAGTGTGATCTCAGCAGAGCTCTGCTCGATGACTCAAGTGCTCGGTATGGTGTTATACTCTCAGACATCAATCCTCATCCAGTAAAATGAAAACTCTCTGTCCAGAACATCGTTCAATAAAGTCTTGATCTGTAAGTGTTATTAGTTATTAATAAGATAATAATGAGGTTTTCAATGTTCACGCCAAAGCCAGAATCGAGCCTTTATCAGGCTAAGTACTGTTGAAACACAAAGCAGCAAGCAGTGCCAGCCTCAGGGAGCTTTCACTGTAAGTGTGCACTTGATAGCCAGTATCTCTGCAAGCCACGTTATGTACACACTCGTGTGCTTCTGAGAACTTTTCACTACAAAGGTCTTACACAAAGAGGCAATATAACTGTAAGTCCAATGATTTTAAAGACAGGTCCTTACATTATTATATTTGGAAGTGCCATATGTCAGGAGTTCTTGTAAGTAGCAGTGGCTCTGAAGGTGGCTGTTATCCCAAAGACACGAGGCTTTTTTTTAATTATTTCAAGCTCTACATTACGTTGAAGTCAGTGCCTATTGACTGTTTTTTCTTCTTCTAACCATGTATGTAAAACAAAAGCAAAATAAAACGCGGAGTGAGTGATTTGACAGTTAATATTCCCTTAAGATATAAAAGGCCAAGGACTTGAACCACAGGCGCCTGCATTGAAAGCTACTGGTTCTTCTTGTGTCAGTGCCTTCCTCTGGTTGTAACCACAGGCAGCTGCCTCCACCTGAAAACCTCTTCCCAGCACAGACATTATCAAAGTTCATATGTCCCCACAAAAAGTATTAATTTGGCCCCACCTCCTCTTCCCCCAATGAAAAAAGCCTGAAAATTCCCAGCCGAGCTGTATTTGCAGCATGCTGGGAAATACCAGAGATGGGAAGAACACTGCGAGAGCAGTCCAAGACTGAGCATTTTCCTTCCAATTGCCTTCAGCCCTTGCCAGCATAGGGAACTAAGCAGTTCGCTTTGCTACTGACCAAGCGCTTTTTGCAAGACAGCTGGAAGGAATGATGGAAGGGGCGGAGGGAATTCCTCTTTCAGATGCCAGTTGCAGCAGTACAGTTAGCTCTGAATCTCTTCCCTTAAGTTAATTTAACACATCTTGTTATTAGTGTCCAACTGAATAATGTAGCAAATGTTTCTAAAAGAGCTGGTAACGCACCAGACACAAAACCATTCATATCTGACTCAGTAGTGCAACCTCAGACCATCCCTGTATCAATTAAATACTGTTACCCTGACACCCTGTCTGAAAGAGCAAGCACATCAGTGAGTACGGCTGCAACGCTCTTTCCCCGCTGTATTTGTTCTGGCAGTCAAAAGGGAACGCATAGCCTGCCTAACTGTCATTACAGGTCCTCGGATAAGTGAAAATTCACTTTTAACAAAACACAATGCCTATTCTTTTCTAATCAAGTCAAGCAGGCTTGTATTCTAATGAAAAGGCATTAAACCGAGGGAGAACTAGATAAAAATAAGTTATGCTGTACCCCAAAGTACACCTGTGACTGCAACTGTAATTGGTAGATCGACAGGCAGGCAGACACTCTGTCAGCTTTGGAAATGGGTCATAGTGTTCTGGAAAAAACAGCAAAATGAGTTAAAAGTCAGCCTTCAGTCCTACAGCTCTATCTATACTGTGGAAAAATAGATTGAAGTTGATTACTCTTGCTCTAAGCTTTAATTTCTTTTGGATATACTCCCAAAACAGTCTCATCAGCACTAACGGTATTCCTGTTTCTGTGCTATGCTTTACAGGTACTGGCTGTGTAGCCACGCTAACATAAAATCATCTCTATTTCCAGAATCAATGTAAATTCCTTAATTTTTATTGGGGGGGGGGGGGGGGGGAGGATTCTGAATACATTTTGAAACTCCTAGCAATGTTCCACATTCAATACACATTGTGTGGAGTTTATTTGGTTTCCTTCTTCGTTAGCATTTTAATGTGTTAATCAAATTTTTAACCTAAAATTGCATTAAAATATACCTGAGGTCTTGAAGCAAGATGAATTTGATCCTTGCAGCCAGCACTATGATGTGCTATCGACCACAGTTAGCAGGTTTCAAAGGCCGGAACCAGGATTATCACCTTTTGTGTCTTATCTCGGCCCCCTAACAATCCCATGTCTGTGCTATATTGTTTTGGCAAAATGGGTCAACGGAAATGTCAAGCGGATGCCACTTTCCCAGGAAAATAAAACTTCAACTGTAATATGAACTGGCATTTGAAATTCTGGGTATGTTTAGTGCATACACAAACTATGCTGCATTTATTAATGAATACAGTTATATCTACACAGCTATAAAATCATTCAGTAACAAAATCAAACTCGCAAGGAGAAAGCAGAATTAATAGTTTGTTTTCCCATTCGTGTTTGTCCATGCTGTACGATCTTCAGTTACCCGTGTTAGCCCATTCTGCTCCCTCTGCAGCCGCTTTACCCCTGTATCGCCAGGTGTTTTCCTCCCCACTACCGTGCCCTTCCCCAGAGCACAGAAATATCGGTGCCTAACACAAGTCTGAAGGTAGCAGGAGCCTGAACTGGATGCAAAGCGCACGTAGATGCAATGTGTCTGTCAGAGACTTCAGTTGCCACTGACTCTTTACTGATCACACGCAAATGGAGCTTTTTGTGTCTTACAGCTTGGTGAAATTCAAGTAGCAAAAGGCATCTACCCGAAGCAAAGGCCATCTGTCTTCCAAATTTCCATTTTCTACTCCGTGTATGTATAATGCTGTGGGTCTTTCCTGAATAGCTGCATTTTTAATACAGGGCAAAGCAACATAACTTTCAGTGAGCTGGCACTCCAAATCGGCTGAGCCACTTTGTTGCTGCAAAGCACTAAACGCACCTGGCGCAAAACACGCCAATCCCCCCTAAAAGGGGCTGTCATCTTACAGGAAAGAGTTTTCTCCAGCCCTGGAGGAACGCTGTCTGCCTGTAATGCCCACCGAGGTCCACATCCAGAAACCCACTCAAATAACAGAGAGGCTTTCCAGTAACTTCAGTGGGTATCAGATTCTTATTTGGCACTATAAATGAAATGATCTTCGTGATTTGGGGTAAGCGTGACTGAAGAAAAGGTGGAGGGTTTGTGGACAACAAAAGGCCTGTAGGAAGTCTTGAAAAGGAAGATTGATGAAAAGAGCTGGAATATCAGAGCGGTTTTCTGCCAATTACACCCAAGCATGTTTGGTTCTCAGCACAGTTGTTAGCGTTGTGCTAGCAATAAACATTTTGCATGAAGACCAGCAGTTTGACTCTGAAGAAAACGCCAAAACTTAAGGCTAGTTTTGCCTGCTTCTACTAGCCCAAGATTTAATCCCGCCATCAGCCCTAACTCATTGCCAAACTCCTGCAAGCGCTGCTAGACGAATTAAAGCTCTAAGACAAAGGCCTGCGAGGGAAGGAGGGCTGAGGCACGCGTGAGGCCGCAGCCCCGCTGCCACAGCCACGGCGGGGCAGCGCAGCCGCCTCAGCGCCGGGCCGCAGCAGCCACCCGCTGCTCCGCGAAGGCAGACACGGGGCTTTGCCTCTCGCAGATCGCACAGGCCTCGCGTTGGCGGCCTGTTGGCGGCTTAACAACGGCGGTCTGGTCTGTCAGGGACGCTCCTGCATGCGGCCTGCCCGGGCGAGCGGCAGCGTCGGCCGCGCTGAAGCGAGGCGGGGGGCGGCAGCGGCGGGAGCCCTCAGCCCGGCGGTAGCTAAGGGCAGCCGCAGCCTCGCCGCTGCCACTGAGCATGCTCGGCTCCTCCACATCCGCCCCCGCTCGGCGGCCGAGAGGCGCGGGGGGGAGCGGTTCCCCGTCGGTAATAAGCCCCTTGCAGGTGGCGGAGGCGGCGTGCGGGGCTCGCTGCCGCCATGAACGCCGGCGGCGGCGGGGGGGCGGCGCCGGCCTTCCCCGGCCCCGTGCAGTGTAAGTGCCGCTGCGCGCCAGCGGGGTATGCGCGCTCCGGGGCCCGCGCGGTGGAAGCGGAGTTGAGCCGGGGCCTGGGTAGGCCCCGAAACCTGAGTAGCGCAAGAAACAGGCGGGAGCGGAGCCCGGGAACCTGGCTGGGGGGGTAACCCGGGAATCTGGGTGAGCGCTGCGGCCCGCGCAGGCCGTGAGGGGCCGCGGGCCGCCGGGAGCGGGGGGCCGGGCGGCCCCGGGCCGCGGGCCCCGGGCGAGCTCTGCGGAGCGAGGCTGCGGCCGCTGGGCGAGTGCCCGCGGCGCGGCGGCGGGGCCCCCCCCGGGGCCCTCGGGGCGGTGTGCCCGGGGGCGCGGGCCGCCCGTTCTCCCCGCAGCGCCGTGACGGCCCCGCCGCGGGGGTCCCGCCGTGCCCTGATTCACCCCCGCAGCTCCAGGCAGGGCCGGGCCGCCCCGGGCCCGAAGGGGCTCCCCCGCAGCCGGGGCGTTTGGTCAGCGGTGTGTCCGTGTGCCGGTTTCTGCAGCTTCACCCGTTCCCATTCTCTCAGGACGAGCCCTTGACCGTGCTCCTGTTTCCACAGTTCCCGGCGGCACCACCGTGCTGGTGGAGCTCACCCCCGACATCCACATTTGTGGCATCTGCAAGCAGCAGTTCAATAACCTCGATGCCTTCGTTGGGCACAAGCAAAGCGGTTGCCAGCTCACTAGTGCAGCGGCCGGGGCCACCAGTACGGTCCAGTTTGTGTCGGAAGAAACGGTGCCATCGACACAGGCTCAAACCACAACCAGGACCATCGCTTCGGAGACCCAAACCATCACAGGTATTTTGGTGTTACGTACCAGGAGCTTGAAAGTACTCCACTCATGCAAAGTGCCAACGTTACGGAGCCCTGTGCTCGTGCATCCCCATCGCACTAAGCTAAAATAACAGTTTTCACATTAGTTGTCGCGTACCTGCAAGCAAAAGAAAGAGGAAAAAAAAAAAAAAAAGAAGTGGTGTGCTGCCTTCTTGGTTTTGGTATGACAGCAGTTATTTAACTTGCATCTCAATTAGCAAATTCACTTCGAGAATTGCTTAAGTCTAATGTGTTGTGTAACCAACTTGTGCAAACTAATTAACATTGTCAATACTTATGAAAAATAATCAAATTACTATGCATTTTATTTTTTAAGAGTGCTCTTGATGAAAAACAGACACACAATGACTGTTGGGCACCAATCCAGGCCTTTTTATGTGAGAACACTGCATTCCCTAACATTGCTCCCACAACTAATTGGCAGGAAAAATATTACTCAAAATTTCTGCCTATGTGAAGGCTCAAGTGAGGTCCTGATCTTGCAGACGTTTAAATAAAACTAGAATTTTTGTTCCGCCTGTCAAGGTTTGCCCTTCTATATATAGTTTTATTTTATTTTATTTTGGTCTAGAACCTTGCTAAAGTCCAAATTATTTGACTTTAATTTGGATAGACAGATTAGGGCAAAGAATCTGGAAGAGCAGCGAAACAAACTGAATTCAGGGCTCACTTCCAGGAATTTTTGTATTATAATCCCTCAACTCAGTGTGGGTTTTGGATGAGTCATTTTTCTGCTTCATATTTACTCATCTTTAAAATGAGGGCAGTTATATCCTTCTGCCCTTTTGGGGTATAGTGTTGTTTAATTGATTTAAAAGCTGCTACTTTGGCTGAGATAGTTTCACCTGTTATTCTTGTGAGTAATAGCTAAAAACAGTATAGTTGAAAGGCTGAACTTTTTTAACAATTTAAAAGAAAAATGTTTACATGATGCCTTTTTGACAACATTTGCCATATAAATAATTTGGGTTTTTTTCTCCTTTGGGCTGTAGCACAGCCAGTGTTGAAAAACAAACATAGTTTTATTAATGTAAGACCTGGACAGGCATCAGAAGAAACTGAACTGCTGAAGAAACTGAATGGTGTGGTCAGATAGGAGTCAGAGGGAGACAAGTGGGCCTATGCAGGGTTGTACTAAGTTCAGCGTGGCTCATCAGGTCTTGACAGAATTTTCACTGATAGCAGGATAGCAAGGGAGGGAAAAGCCTTTCTCCTTTCCCCCTCCCCCAGATGAATAGGAAGCCAGGAACAGGAATGTTGCTGGAAAAAACAGAATAGAGAAGTAATTAATGAAACTAGAAAATAATTAGATTTTTCTGATTGGAGAAGTTAATGTCTCAAATTGAGCTCTTTTTATGTGTTTAGTTTCTGCGCCAGAGTTTGTTTTTGAGCATGGCTATCAAACATACCTGCCCAGTGAGAGCAGTGAGCCTCCAACTGCTGCTGTCGTCTCTACGCCACCAAAAGCACGTTCAAGAAAATCCACTTCCTCACTTACACAGAAGAAACTAAACTGCTGCTATCCAGGTAAGATGTGAACTATACCTTCTTCCTTTTCATTTTAAAATTGGTTGATAGGTTTCCTGTAGTGATTTGCACAGTAGCTCCGTCTGTCTTAAGCAGTTAGGACGCGCAGAACCTGGAAGGCAACCTACTTACTGAGGGGGTGATGTACTACTGTTGATAGCAGTAGTAGTTTTGCTATTGATTTTACATGTCCTTAGATGTTGGTCCTGTACTGTGGTATACTCTGGCAATGCTGCAGTGGGTTTGTATATAGACATTGGCCTATGCCCACAGCTGTAGCAGCGTAAGATCAGAGTCTTGTTACCTTTTTGCTAGCTGCCATCGTTGTACATGAGAAATATTACACAAGCGTTTTGCATTATATGTTTTGTCTTTGGTCAGTTAGCATTTTTATAAGGATGGATTGAACCAAAGTATTTGGAGACCTTAATGAGTAAAAACCATGCAATATGCAGAAAACGTGCAGAGACGGCCGTATAGATGAGTAGCCATATTAACAGTAGCAGAAGTTAGTCTCTTTTTGCAAGCTTGCCTTCATTTGAAAGGCACATTTCAAATGCTTAGCATTCATTTCAGTGCTCTAAAACTGTAGCACTTTCCACTTGGACAGAATTCCTGTATGGTGAGCTGTTACCCGAGTTCCCAGTTGCACTAACTTGAAGTCATATGTGGAATTAATTAGTTCCCCCAGCATCCCCTGTGTACTGTAAAGAGCATCTCAAATCCTAGGCAGAGATTCCAGAGAATTTGTTTCAAAGCTTACAGAAAACAGTAATGTAGAGAGTGAATTGCCTCCTAAGGGAAGCATTAGAAAACTAAAGTTCATAGGTAAGCCGGTCACTATTTTAAGTAGGTATGTGTAAACAAGATGGGGAATTTGTTTTCTGTTAATGCTGAATTTTAAAGAAAATGTTCTTGAAAAGAAACGTAATGCCCAGCATATGGTAGTATATTTTAATTATCTTGTTAGATTTTCCTTGAATTTAATGGTCTTAATCTTACCATTTTCAGGTTGCCAGTTCAAGACTTCCTATGGTATGAAGGATATGGAACGTCATCTACGAACACACACAGGTTTATATAGTGGCTATATTTTATTTTTGGTTGGTTTCCTCCTTTTGGCTTTTTGCCAAAGGTATTTTCCTACAAAATAACGTATCTAATAGATAAATTGGATAGAATGTACATGTTTGTACATTTTAGTATTGTAGTTCTCTGTGCCTGGTGAATTGCCCTTTTTGGGTAAGCCACATCCCACTATGGGCAATACCCCTCACAGCTATGAAGCATGAACAGTGCACATGGATTTAAGGCACAGTTAAATTTCTGAGGTGCAGACCATGTGTTTATCAGGGTACAGTGGGATGGTGGTGCAGAAACCTAGTTTGTTCTTCATATGAAACAATGATTCCAACATTTTCACCTCCCTTCCCCCTAAACCACAATTTTGGATTTGTAAAGGAGAAAGTTCCAAAGGGTCTTCTAAATTGGTTGTGCTTGTGCATGCAGCCTTCTGGAGCATAGAAGGGTTCTTAGCTGATAGGATGGCTGCTGAAATCCAATGTCCAGCTTTTGAAAACTAGCCCCATTGCTATTAAGTGTTTAGTGTGTCTTTTTTTTTTTTTTTTTTTTTTATTGCAACAACATCCTTATGGTGCAAAAATTCTTGATGTGTTGATGCTCTTCTGTTTGTTTCAGGAGACAAGCCCCATAAATGTGAAGTTTGTAACAAATGTTTTAGTCGTAAGGATAAGCTGAAGATGCATATGCGTTCTCATACTGGGGTGAAGCCTTACAAATGTAAGCACTGTGACTATGCAGCTGCTGACAGCAGCAGTCTCAACAAGCACCAGCGCATTCACTCCAACGAGCGTCCTTTTAAATGCCAGATCTGTCCTTATGCAAGCCGCAACTCTAGCCAGCTAACTGTACATCTCAGATCCCACACAGGTAAGTTTATACTAAAATTCAGATCTGTAAAGGTTTGAAGGTCATAGGGAAGATTTTAAAAGGTATACAGGTGTGAAGATGCCAGAAGGGCCTGTTTGAATTCTCAAAAGCACCTAGGCATCCAGCTGCTTTGAATTTCTTGGGCATAGAATCTAGTAGGGCAATACAGCTCTACTAAAAACACCTGGAAGCAATCAGAAGACAGATCTGACTCTTGGTAGATTTTCTTCTATATTGATTTTGAAACTGCCTATTAGATGTTCTTAAACCAGTAGAACTGAAGGATCTAATTTATTGATTGATTGATTAAGAGCGTCTAGGTTCCTATCTGTGTCTCTCAAATCTGGTCCACTACATTAGAAACACTGAAATTACTTTGTAATTGAACTGGTTATATCAATGCAAACCTCAGCTGCGTCAGTAAATTAGCAAGTAATTAGCAATTTACATTACTTTTTTTTTTTTTGACCTTTCTTTGTGGTACCTTCCATGTGCAAACTGATGGACATTAACAGTGTGTGTGAACAGCTAGAACTATATTCTGCCCATATCATTTTTGCTCTACGGATAGAAAGTTTTGGCCTCCAGGCTTATAAACATTATATCATTTTATATTTGAATTATTTGCCTAAGTTTCATTTTAATCAGATTTCTCTTTATAGATTGTTCCTAGAAGAGATTTGCTGTAAAGATACTGCTGTACAGTTGTCTTTGTACAGTTGTCTTTGTATGTTGTTTTTTGTCTAATCCAGGGTACTGGATTAGTTTCTGTGTTGTCTTTTATACATTTGATTAGTTCTGTGAATTTTAGCTGCAAGGTGGTTATGGTTCAGTGATTACTAGATTAGCTTTGAACCTATCCTACATCTGATTCTGAATTCAAGTACTAAACAACATTAGTTCAGATGTGTGCAAGATGGGATTTATTTTGAGTAGATAAAAGAAATAAATCCCTTGTGCATTGTGAAGGAGGGGAGCATTAAACCAATCTGTCTCTAGCAGAAAAGAACCTTTTATACTTCACAAATGTACTGTGATGGAACAGGCAGGACTGTCAGGCAGTTGTTTTACAAGTTTCCCTCTTTCTATCGCTATATAAGATGTGATGGTCAGTGAAAATAGCATGGGTTGTTATGAGAAGTTACCTGTTAGTAAACGCACTAGTCAGAGAATACGGTATTGCATTTTCCCCATGGCATATAAGAGCGTGCGTACCCGTGCATTTATGGGCACGGGCAGGTATGCTCTGAATTTGGCTGGGGGAGAGCCTATGAATGATCATGGTTCTCGTGTATTTCCAGTAGAGTTAGATTTTTGTGGCATTAATATTGCAATAGTTGGGAAGGGGTTTTAGGCTACCTTCTTTCTTTTTGGCAATTGAATTATGCTAAAATTCAAGTCTGTAGTTTTGTTGTCTCTTCCATTTCTCAAAAATAAATGCTGTTTTGTAAAAGGACTTCTTTTGATTCGCTGAAAGGAGGCACAAGAATTTTGAAAGTAATCATTTCATCCTTGTTAGGTTACAAAGCTGTTATGCACATAACCAATTTTAGGGGAAAAGTAAGGCTGGTATGTAGAATATGTTGCTTACTGGAATTAAATTAGTCATTCTCTAGAAGGTGAGTGTAATCAACATTGCTCAGCATGAGATCATCTACATAGCACTACTTGTTGAACTAGTCATCTAAAGATCAGTTTCCTGTTAATTTGAGTAAAACTACTCTTAGAATTAATAATTCCAGGATCAGACACTCTTTAGGCTATATTCTGTCAGTGTCGATTATGTATGGACAGACATGTAAAGAAATAAAAGTAATGGACCACTCTTTAAATAAACGTAACCAACATACTTTGCTATATTCAGTAAAATTACTAATTCTTTTTCATATATTGTGCTACCCTGTATGTGAAAATTAAGTCATTGAAATACGTACTGTGCCTTCATCAGCAAAGTAGATAAAAATTCAGTAGCTGAGTGTGCAGCTGAGACTGTAAAATAAACGAGATGAACAAACAGTGCATCTTCATTAATAAAATCTGTTTAATATAGATAATACACTATGTATCTCAATTATTAAACAGATACATGGATTAGCACAGTAGGCCACAACTTGATTTGAAAAATATGCAGCTAAACCTATGACATACGTAGCTGGATAAGCAAATTATGCAAAATTATACAGCTATCACAAACTCTATAAAATATTAACTTATAAAATAAATCAGTCATTTGCAGCTTGATTATTAAAGAAGATAAATGCTTGCTGAACTAAGTACACTCTCTTTTTCCTTACCCATCAAGGGTGTCTTGGAACCTAATAACACAATTCTACTTTTTCAAAATAATGCCTACCTAAAGACTTCATGCTTAGATACTTTAGAGAACTACATATTTAGATTAAAGGAAAAAAGTGAAGAGTTGTTTAGTTGAATTGGTATGTTTGCTTTGGATTTTTTTTAATGACTTCAGAACGGAGTCACTGGTCTTTACCCTGGAATTGAGTATGGACTAAACAGACTACAGCTTAATTTGGTCATGCATGTTGTGACACAGGCCTGCAAATAAAGAAAATGCAAAATAGTGGTTTAGATCCAGGCAATTCAAATGGTCATTCCTGTAGGTAGTCTGACATAAATAGGCTTACAGAGATCTTGCAGACGAGTGTGTTCATTTTTCAGGCTTTATCAGTTAAGAATTTGACCTAACTTTCAACTACATTGTTAGGTTTCTGCATCAGCATTGCTCTCAACAAAAAAAAAAAACAAACCACTCCAACAACAAAAAAACACTTATGAATATTTTATGTACTTTACATGAATGCAAACTGATATTAGATTTTCTTGAAGCAATCTGTGGAACGTTATTAGGCATGCTACATGGGGCAAATATCTCTTTCTTGGTTGATCTAATGCCAGAAAAACAAAAGCTTAATGTTACTTCTCTGTGTAAGCGCATTTCCCCAGTGTCATAGACTTGCATCCATGTTTCATTAGTCTCACATTTGTCTTTTCCAGTTGCGTTTATGTAGCTGTAATCCCTCTTTTTTTTTCTTTTTTCCATAACTGTAGTAATGCAATGGTCGTGCAGTCGCCTGACACTGACCTAGGTATGGACTTTTGTCCGTACATCTCCCTGTGTTCTGGGTAAGAGTTTCCACTGCCTTCCTGTGCCAGCAGTAGTATTTGTGCTGCACCACATGAACCAGGCCAAAAAAGTAATCAGTTTTTCTTATCAGCTAATCTAACCCAACTGTATGGTTGAGCAGTACGGCTGGTACCCATTAAGCATCTGTTTTTGCAGTAGCCTACCATTCACCTAGGCTGACAGCTAACCTACAAGCCTCCCTGTAAATGTTGTCATGTAAACCCCAGACATGGATGTGTTTGTTGTTTTCTTAGACTTCAAAAATGTAGCAGCTGTTAAAGTTACAGTGTTTATGTTTATTAATTTTAAACACTAGTTGATATACACTGTTGCTAAAGAGGGCCAAATGAGAAACTTCGGTCTCCTCACTGGAACATTTTACACACAAAATGAACTAAAAATGGAGAATATCTAAGATGCGGACATAAAAAAGCAACAGATGTGGGCAGGCATGCTTGTGGAGAGTTTGTACACAAATATGTCAGACCAGGTGATAAATACTGTGCCACTAAAGTTCTCTATGTCTTGAAAATACGTTGGGAGTTTACAGGTATTTAGAACAAGTCAGCTATACATAATTCATTATAGCAATGGATCTTGATGTCTCATCTGTAATTTGTATGTTACAAATGTGTAATTTGTATGTTTTGTTGACAGGAGATGCTCCTTTCCAATGTCAGGTGTGTCCTGCTAAATTTAAAATCAACTCAGACTTGAAGAGGCACATGCGTGTGCATTCTGGTGAGAAACCCTACAAATGTGAGTTCTGTGACGTTCGGTGTGCCATGAAAGGAAACTTGAAATCACACATTCGTATCAAGCACAGCATGGAAAACACTCTCAAATGTCCAGAGTGTGAATTTCAGTGTGGAAACAAAACAAGCCTTCGGCACCACATAAGAACT
Organism: Platalea leucorodia; assembly: GCF_965183815.1. Classification (NCBI taxonomy): domain Eukaryota; kingdom Metazoa; phylum Chordata; class Aves; order Pelecaniformes; family Threskiornithidae; genus Platalea; species Platalea leucorodia. Next base: position 8,710,914 of record NC_138835.1, read on the forward strand.
CATCAGCCCGAACAACCAGTGAAGTGCTCAGAGTGCAACTACTCTTGCTCCAACAAGGCAGCTCTGAAAGTGCACGAGCGAATTCACTGCAAAGATCGTCCTTTCAAATGTGAATTCTGCAGCTTTGATACCAAGCAGCGGAGCAACCTGACAACTCATGTGAGGAAAGCTCATGGTGACAAAGTCAAGACCAAGAAGCAAACGGTGGAGAAGAAGGAAGGAGATAGACCAAAGCAAGGTGGCTCCCGGCAAGTTGCCAAATTGGATGCCAAGAAAGCATTTAAGTGTGACCTGTGTGATGCTTCCTTTGTCCGAGAAGATTCTCTTAGGAGTCATAAGAAGCAGCACAGTATGTATAATGGCTCTAAAAATAACGAACTGGCTGTTCTACAGCTCCAGATGGATCCCAGTCGGCAGGCCAGTGCCCCAATTACTGTCAGTCACCTCCAGGTCCCACTTCAGGCTGCTCAGGTTTCTCCATACAATGAGGGAAGGGTCAAGATCATCGTGGGTCACCAGGTCCCTCAGACTAACAGTATCGTTCAGGCTGCATCAGTGAATGTCGTGCCTCCCACATTAGTTAGCCAGAATCAGGAAGACCTCTCAGCCAACAGCCGCTTGCAGCTGCTGGGCCAAGTCAGTTTGTTGGCACCGCATCCACCTCCCATATCTCAAAGCGAAGCAGGGCCTGTGGCACAACCAGCAGTTCTTCTCACAACCCATGACCAAAGCGATGGAAGTGCTTTACATCAAACTCTGATTCCTGCTGCTCCTGTCAGCAGTCATGAGGCTTCAGCAAACCAAGCTTTCATCACCAGCTCTGGAATCAGCTGCTCTGACTTGGAAGGCCTTAATGCTTTGATACAAGAAGGGGCAACAGAAGTGACTGTGGTTAGTGATGGAGGTCAGAGTATAACAGTGTCCACTTCAGGTCCCCCTCCTCCTATATTTTCTTCATCCTCTCACACAGAAGCCCCTAAGCAGACCTATTCTATCATTCAGAGTGGAGCCCATACAGCTTTGCTGTGTCCAGCAGACTCCATACCAGATTAGTCGCAAAGTACTATTACTAAACAAATTTGAGTCTCAGAGGCAGTGCTGAATTCAGCAGAAATGCATAGGACATACGTGAATGCAGGATTTGTCCTACAAAGCCAAATACCTCCCACTTACACATTTTACTTGTCTGTACGTGGAAACATATGTCTTGTATGTGAAAAAGAAGATGTGTATATTTATGCGCCTCTATTGAAATCGGAGGCTGTGTTCTTTGCAAAATCTGAGCATCGAAGCAACTCTTGGCAGTTTCACCAAGCAGTAAGCTTCCCAGAATATGATTCCTGTATTGTGCTGGCTGAAATAAGAAAGCCTCACCTTATGATGAATTGCCTTCACAGCAGACTCGTTCTTTCATGCACGCATGAAAAGGTAATAGTCCAAGCCATTCTGAAGTATATTTTTAAGTGAAGTCTGTTTCAGTTACATGCTATGTATGCATTAACTGCACCTGCCTGATTGTTGATCTGTAAGAAATGTCTACTACTGGGTCTAATGCAGCCCTAGTAAAGTTTAAGGGGGCTGTTCCTTAATATCTGTAGAAGTTGCTAGCACCTGGCATTTAATCTGGAAATGGTTATGCAGAAGACCAGGTGATTGTTTTTAGAAAACCAGAGAGTTTTGTCTGTCCATCAGTAATAACTAACTTTGTTAGCAAGAACACTATTACAAATTATATGTATGGCACAGTGATCTCTGTCAGAGGCACCTGTGTTTTCAAGAACAAAACAACTGCAAATATATTTTTTATAAACACTACTTACGTTTTGTTTTTATTTTGATGCTGCCTGTTTGTAGTTGCATGGGTGGTAAAAGTGGATTACATTGTGGCTCTGTCCTTTTCAAGTTAAAAGGAAAAAAGGAAAAGATTGAATTCATTCCATTTAAAACAAAAAATAGATTCTAATACAAGGTCTGAAGCGCTAGCATAAGTTCAGATTGGATCACAATGAGATAGTAATTGACCATTATATGATGCACATTTCTATAACGAATGAATTCTAGGCTGTATTTTGAACTCATGCAATATTGTAGTCCTGTCTGGTGAGCATTCTTGTAGTGGTAGCTAATAATATCTTCACTACCAAACTACCTGGTTAAAGAACAGACTCTCAACTTGGGAAAATAGACAGCTCTGTAGGTGCCTGGATCTGCAAAAATCGGAGATCATTTCACAGCCAGACAGCATCCCAAGGACAATTGTTAGCACACATGAAGACTGAAAAGAGACTGTTATCAAAACCAGCTCTGAGATTCCCTCTTGGGGAATCAAAGTCAAGTTAAATTTCACAGTATTTGCTAGTGGGAGACATTGAATGATTGGTTTATGTGCGAGAAACATGCTTGGAAAACTTATAGAGATGATATAATTAGGGCCACTTTCTGAATAGGCCTCGTGTTTGAAATTTTTAGCTTGTACAGCCTTTATTTTGTGTATGTGGGGGTGCTTCCCACTCCTCCCCTCTGTGTGGTACGTACTCTACATACAGTGCAAGGCTTCCTGTTTTACAATGATGAGTAGGAAAATGCAATCATAACTCACAAGTACAGTCATACAGGTTCTTGAAAATGTGACCTTTGTTTTTTGTGGAAATAAGGGTTGTTTAAACTTGAATGCTCCAGTATTGCTGGCTTCATTATTTATGGGAAATAGTATTTTTGGAGATGCATATCTCTTTTGCCTTCCTAATCCTTGATTCTAAATTAATATTCTTTTAAAACAAAAAACCCTTCCAAATAATCTTGGTTTTAAAACATGGATTTTGGTTTCAACTGTCTGGCAGTGTGCCTGACACTTGTGAATATCAGAAAAGACCACACTCCAATGAGAGGGAGAAACTTCATAAATACTTAATTAACAAGGCATTCTTAAAGACTTGTTTCCTAGCCCCATGCTGCATTGAAATACGAAGCACAAGTTCTGAGTTCCCTGACAGTTGTATTTCAGGGTTTATTATTTCCTACACTTGTTCTCCAACTTTTCTGGTGATGCAGGTTTGTCACCTGTTAATTCTCTCTTCCCTACAGATAGGTGATTTAAGGAGCTGACAAGACCCAGTTCCAAGTCACCGAGCACACCTATTTTTGTATAAAGTAGAAGTAGGTGGGAGGTTTTTACTCTTAAATCACTGCAGAACATTCATTGAGAACAATAAATTGAAAGCCTAGATTCTTTGAATTTTACCGCTGGCATTGCTGTTTTGTGGCTCTCCAGTCATGTTTCATTGTTGTGCCTATAGCACAGACCTGATCATTACACTTCAACTGTGTTGAAACCACTTGTAAAGCACTTGGAAGATAAAAGGCATCACAGGTAAGTGCTTGATCTTATTATATGTGGTCCCTGATATCCAGGTTGTAAATGATCACTGGAGCAGCACAGATCAAACACTTTGTTATCTTTGAATTAAAATGCACGGCATAGTAGCAATTCTTCACTATTAACCCATCTCCAAATACATGTGTACATAGGTGTGATCTAAACCATCAGGCTGTGTACAGCGTTTCTGTGCACTGGGCCAATAGTTATTGTAAACACTAGTGAAAGATGGGCACTTTCAGTCTTTAACAGTAAATACCCATCTTTCACCCAGCTTAGAGTGGTTCTAGACCGCGTGCAGCACTGGCGTTGCAGGGGAGGAGATGCTTCCCCAGGAGCGCGAGTGCCTGGTGGGGCTGAGCTGCCCGGGCTGTGGCGCGTGCGACGGACAGCGGAGCAGCAGGAGATCAAACTTGGGGAAGTTGAACGCAGTTGAAGTTCAAGTCTACATGACCTGCGGGGGGGGGGGGGGGGGGGGGGTCCTTCAGGTCATCTCAGTGGTCCGGTTTACAGCACTGCTCCACAAAGTTACGCTCGCGTAGCGAAGTAGGTGGTAAACTACAACCAAGATCAAACCAGAGATGAGTCGGGCAGGAGACTTCTTCCAACTCCTTTTTTTTGCCAAATTGTAATAGTGAGCGACACAAATGGTGATAGCAAATTATACTCTCAGTATACAGCTTTCAAAACCTATACTAGGTCTTTGAATAGGATTAATTAGTCTATTGGTGATGTAGGTTTTAATACCAGTTATATATTTTCCCTTTATTGTAAGACAAAAGAATCTAAATTGATCTGCCCTCACATACTTGGTTTTGTCACTGGTAAGTCTGCCTCTGTATCTGCTCACTCGCACGCCATCTTCCCAATATTTCCTCCTGGTTGATCTTATGAAGGCTGGCGATCGCGAGGATAATTATGTTCTAATCTCTCTGAGCCGCATGGGTAGAGAGTTTCAGTATCCCAGCTGAGGGGCTTGCATGGCAGCGACCCTGCTGATGGAGCTTCCCAAGTGCTCCAGCTGGGCAAGAAACTTCTGCCTGGGACATGGGATAGGAGCCGGTGGACATGTGTCGCTCTGGGTTTAGCGCTGGTGGCTGTACGTTACTGCAAAGGGGGTGGTAGTTTTATCTTAAGATAAAAGTTTGGACGTAGTTAAACTAACTGCTGATACTGGTGGGTAAGGTAGGCAGGCTTTCGGGTATAGAAAATTGTCCCAAGCCTACGAAGTTGTAAGTGCAAATGCGTTAGAATTTGGCAACTAAAAAGTAGCGTGATTTTTCATACACTCCTTGGCATAAATGAGCTCTGCGTGCAGGGTTTCATGAGGATGAAGTATTTTGTGTCATCTACAGGTGGTGCTAGAGATCCAGATAAACTTCTAAGCGTGGCCTGTTCTGCCTGATGATGTTTCCTGTTAAACAGTTCCCTGCTTTTAACTCTTTGCCGGATAAACGCATTTCAAAATCCACTTTTATAAGAAGTTACAAAAAGCTTAGCCGTAAAAGTCTTACTTTCATTTAAGATAAAAAGCAACAAATAAATAAAGAAAATATCCAGAGTTTTCTACTATGAATATCCCATGAAGCAGATTTATGGCCAGAACTTAATTCCACAATTTCTGTTAAACTGATCATTTTTTTACTCCCTGTTAATTAATTTTAATCTGTACATAGTTTGCAGCTGCAGAATTGTCGTGCACTACAAGAATGATACCAAATGAGAGGTTTTGACAAAGCGGATGCTTTGAATTGCAATTTATCTGTGTTTGCACTTGGCCAGCAGACCTGCACCCAGGGGATGCACCACCACGTCCAGGAATCTCATGTTCAATCTAATGTCACACTTAACGTTCCACTGCTCTGTTATCTGCATTTCAGTTTCACAAAAAGGCTTGTTTACCTTCTAAAATAGGAAACCAGTAGATTTGTCATATTGTAAAGACTAACCTTCATTCTGGTCCTATGTGTGCCTCTAAGATAAACAGGAAAGATAACAAAATGGTGTGAATGAATAGACAAAGCCTAGTGCTGCTTCTTCAACATTGTTTAGCTGATTACATTATGTTTAAGTGAACAATCTAGAGACTTCTTTCCTCCACCCTAAAAAAAAAAAAAAAAAAAAGGCAGCTGATAACTGAGGCTAACAGGGGGGCAATTTTTTTTTTTTTTTTCTGTTCCAATATTCTGGTTTTATTTCTGTGCATGACAGTAATGGTCTTTGTGTTTTGGAGCTGGAAGAAGCAGATTGTTTTAATCTCTGATACTCATTTAATACATTCTTCATGTTATCAGCAGAACTATCCCTCGAGAGAGCATGGTAATTCATAACAAGTGTCTCTTGCAGAGCTTGCTTGCTTTCAAGCACATGGTAGATAACTTGTACACCTTCCTAGAGTTCTGCCGTAGCCTCAGAGCTCTATAGCAAGTTGTCTCTTCCCGGGAGAAAATATCGGGATGGATTTTGTTCTTGCCTGGGGATCTGCAAGCCCTCGCTGGTAAGCACTGAGCCGCACAGCGCACATGGGGCATAGCGCAAGCAAACCCAGCTGCGCGGGCTGCTGCTGGGGAGCACTGCTCACGTCTGCTCACTTGGTACAAAATGGATGGTGTTTACACTGCATTGCACTGAACTGGCTCCAAGAGGAAAATGTAAAACTAAATATTCCACGGTTAGCTTCCTTCAACACATTCATTGCGGGTTTTGCTCTCTGCACAGGATTGTAATTTTTACACAATTTGCTTGTGGAGTCCCATTTGCGAGTTACAGTGTGTTACAGTCCTCCCTCTTCAGTGAATGTGAATGCCTATGACTGCTTAAAGAAATGAGGTTAAACAGAGCAAGAACGTTAGCCAGAACACTACGCAAGCAGTGGCACCTAGTGTGCATGCATTTCAAATAAAGCACCCCCCTGCTCTTGCATCCTTCCCAACCTTTTTTGATTTTGTTGTTACTCCATGACACTGTTTTTTAAAAGCAAGTATCACAGGAGCAGAGGCTTATCCTTAGTAAGGCCTACTAGAATGTGCTCTTCTCTCTGTTTTTTTTTGTGAGGTAGAAACATGCAGCAGGAAAAAAATCCAAAGTCCAAAGAAAAATTTGCCTTGAACACCTTTAGTTGTGTTTTTTGGCATGGCAGTTATCTGCCAGTTATCTGCGTGAGCTCCTGCACAATGTCCCCAGAAAGACACAGCGTTCAGTTTGAACAATAAACCAGCAGCACTCTGGATTAAGCCCTCTATCAGGTTGCTAGTATCTTTTATGCACTTTTGATAAACACTTTAACTGTCATTTGCATCAAAATGGCAGATTCCTGCTCAAAACCAGCATCAATTTGTCCTGTGCGCAGGGGGGTTACTGGATATGCAGATGCACCGGGAAGAGCTCCTGGATGCATGAATGGGATCAAGTCCTCACGTGAGATGAGACCTAACAGCAAGCAGAACTTGGCCCAAAGCTAGCTCCTCTGGGATCTGGGGGAAAACCAAACTTCTATTGAATACACATGGGTTTTGCAATTAAAAAATTATAATAGGAATATTTCCCAATCATTTTGGCAGAGCTCTTTATTGCTATTATGATCTGACCGCACTGGAAAGTACCTTCTGTTGTGGGGTTTTAAATTGTTCTTTGAAAATGTTAGAAGCATGCCAAGACATTTTTCTCTAGATTACAAAGAACTGGGGAAAGGCTTCTTTTTTAGACACATTTATTTTATTCTGTATTTCTGATTCTTCATTTATGTATTTGTGTTTACAGTCAAGATATAGACAGTCATCCTTTTTGCAATGCATTGCTCTGGTGTCTGTAAAAATATTTGCTGTGTCCTCAACGGAAAGGCTTTTATCCTATAATTTCAGCAATATTGACTGGATACTCTAATGGCCTTTTACATCTCTAGTTGGAAAACCTTTAGCCTTGTTATTTAAATTTTAAGAAGAGAAACCAATATTGTTAAGAGAAACTGATGTCTCCTGTCACTTATCCCAGTGACCTTCCATAAGGTGATAAAGGTTTCTATAGTGACCTGAGGAAATAATGTCTCAGGTATCATTGTGAATTAAGTCTGTTGCAGGAAAAGCTTTCTTTTCTCTCTCAGGTATCCAGTTCTGCCTTTGTCTTTATTCCAGTTGCTAGACACGGAGAAGGACTCATAAAACATACAGTATTTGGTTACATGGCTGTCTTTCATCTTTTAGAGACTTCACAATGTTGTAGGGAAGTAAAAAAGTGCATGACAAAGCAAAGTTGGGTTTTTTTAATGCTGTATACGATTAGAGTAACAAATAACGTGTATGTTCAGGGTCTGCTGCTGTAATGCCACTGAATTCTGTGACCTGTGATGTCAGATAATTTATTCCATAAGCCTCAGGAGTTGGGTTTGCTTCTATAAGAAACAGGAATTATGTATTATTACAGATTCAGCTTTGGCAGAGGTGCTGTGGGGATTGCTCTAAGTTCCTAGTTTCAGACCTCATGTAAACTTGCTTTTAATGTCTGAAAGCGAAAACTCTCTTGGTTAGTGATAGGAGTGGGTGAATTTGGTAGGTAAAAGTTGAACATTATCTGGGAAATAATTATCTGAGGACCTGTAGAGTTTTGGGGGGTTTTTTTGTTTGTTTGTTGTTTTGTTTTTTGTTGTTTGTTTTTTTTTAAGGATACAAAAATGCATTTATGCCTTCTTGTGCTCCTGGATGAAACAAGATGTTATGCCATGAACGTCTTTCAATTTATCAAACCTGATGTAAGAGCTTGGAGAAACCTCGGACTTTTTCAGCTTGAGTTTCCCATTCATATCTTTCAAAGCGAAGGAGAGCTGTTAAAATCTTTGTGCTATCTGTATGGGCAGCATTTGGAAACAAAGGCTGGCCCTACATAGCAGACTTAGGCTGCGCATCCCTGTTGGTCAGAGCTGTTCAGAGAATTTTCTATCATTTTTCTTTTGATCACAAAATGGAAGCTTATCAAGACTGGGAACCCCTGGGCCAGGTGAGGCAGAGCAAGGCCGGCGATGCAGGTCGGCTGCATTCCCTGTGGGTCTCCCAGCCCTGAGCCATCAGCCCATTCTGCCTGGTGGTTGTATTTGCACCTTTTTAAATGTCAGTCTCTGAAAGAAAATATCCATCCTCTGCCTTTTCTTAATACAAATCACATCTTCATACTTCCATAGTGTGTCTCCACTTCTGTTACTGGCCATGTTTAATTATTATATTAGTAACATGCATTTTCACTGGAGTAGTGCTGCTGAATTCCCCACCTGGAGAAGGTAACGTGCACCTCAGAAGTATATTGTGAAGCTGAGAATAACTTGGATACCTCAGTGATGAGCAAGATGCAAATACCTAGATAGATACTGGAGATAGTCACATCTCATGATGGCCTAAAGGAAAATTTGAAAGAACAGGAATGCATAAAGCTAAAGTGCATTATGCATAGCAGTCATAATTAATAGATTAAAGTTCTTTGTGAAACAAGCATTTTTATTCTAATAAATGAAAGGAACTATAAATGGTGACATAGTTTTAGAAAAACAACAATGTAAGATGCCATGTTGAAGTTGTAAAGCTAAAGAGATGATAAAAATGTACCATGTTTTTAAATTTTTACAAGAGTGATGTAAGGCTTATTACGTTAAATCGTAGCACTTTCCCTCATCTGTGGGCATATTGGATCATTTGGTTTCTCTAAGTACATATAGTTGCTGGGGGATTACAAAAAAGTTGCCAATCCCTGCTTCTTAGTCCCTCCTAAAACGTTCAGAATTTATCATGTGAATCAATTTGCCTAAACAATGTTAAATGTTGCTTTTGTTGTAGATCATGTAGATCAGCCATTGATATAACTTTAATTGGATAGGGATGTTCCTGGTTTTTTTTCTTTAAAAAAAAAAAAAAAAGCCTGCCAGCAAAATTGCTTTTTGGTGATGACTCTGCTTGAAAAGTGCTCTGCAGGGGCCCATTCCCAATTGATTATCTTTCACAGCTAATAGCTTCAAAGGCTATTTGGTGGACAGTCCAGTTTTACATTTAAATGTAAATCTTGATAGCCTTGACAGACTGATGATCAGAAAAAAGGGAGGCAAAAACATTAAAATAAATGTACAGCTGGTATAACTTTCACCAGCTCCTGCAGGGGCAATTGTAGTAAAATTAAAATGGTTACAGTTTGACAAAGGTCTTTAGAGTGGACGGTGAGTGAAAACTTTCCTCAAAAGATCTAGCATTAATAAGTTGCTAAATAGCGTGTCAGCCTTAAAAGTTCAGTACAGTGTCAATGGCTCCCATTTGTGCTTCATTTGGATTCGGGAGTAAAGTTCAAAGCACTGAAGCCACTAGGGTAAAGCCAGTCTTTTGATGAAGCTACAGCAGAGAAGTTCTCTGGAAAAACCAAGTTCACATTTGCAACTAAAACCTCGTGGCAGGCCAGGTGGCATCGGAGTGAGAAGACGTGTTGGTCGGCCACTGGTTTCCTGCGGCATGGGAGAGGTGCCGTAGCTCCCGCTGGGACCGGGGTGGTTCTACCTTTCAGGCGCAGGAACAGGAGCTGTGCTGGCCCTGGGTCTCCTTGCTTGGACAGGTGAAGGTGGAGTCTGGGTTTTGACAGACCTAATAAGAATCAGCAAAGTCGCGTGAAGATAAAGCTAACAAAGATGGCAGACGTCTGGTTCCCCAGCAACATGCCAACTGCCCCATTGCTTTTATGAGCTGTCTGGGATTTTGGCATGGTAAGGGGGGGTGTAGGCTTCAACCTGACGTTCATCCTGGAAACAGAAGAGGCAACAAAAGGACATGCAGGATTGCATAGTTGAGAGCTCCTTCAGCAATGATGTGCTTGTCATCTTTGGTGTAGAATGACTGAACTGCAGCAGCCTGGAGGACCCTGCACAGGTAGCCCACATGCTTTGCCATTGCCACTTTGCCTCTTTCGCCCTTTCCCTGAGCTTTATCCTTTCCTTACACATTGCCATCAGGTCACAGTTAGCGTCTTTGTTGGCTTTATTGACTGAACTGCTTGGGACTCTCCCAGTCACTGGCCATGACATATTCACATGCCAACCGCACCGCTTTGAGAGAGGAAAGCGGTCATTGAGGATGGAGCAAGCAGTTAATGCCATCTTATTGGCCAGAACCCTGGGGAAAGGCTCTTCACAACAGAAAACTACTGAAATAAAATGTTGTCCAAAAGTAACTCAAGTTTCTTACTTCATTACCATCTTGTTTAATTTCTAGTGTGCTCCAGGACTCCTTACATAGCAATGGTTAAGTGTGTTTAGAGCTGTTTGATTGTGTGAGTCAGCGACGAGTCCTTGACCGCCGGAACTGCTTGCAGGGTTACAGATGCAACCGCTACTCTGGCCCTGTTAGCCACCCTCACCGTCTGCTCCCCATCCAGAAAGTGCTCTGAAACTCTGATCAGCACGTAGTGCTGCCTCTCTGCCTCATGACAAAATATGTTGCAGAGGAGCTGTAATCTCAAACTGTAATCGCGGACTGAGCCGCTAACCGCTGTTAAGCGTCAATATGAGTGCTGCTGGTCCCTGTGCTGTGCTTCCACAGCCCATGGGAGAAAAGGTGGACAAGGAATTCCTCCAAAAACATCTCAACAACTAGGAGTAGGTGCCTTTTTCTCGTTTTGTTGCCATGGAAACTGAGCCACAGACCCTCACGGCTCATTTTCTCCTGCATAGTCCTGAAGTGTCCAAACACTCAAGAATACCAGTTAGCCACTCTCCAGCATTTTCCAGACTTTCAAAGGAAGGAAAAATAAGGGACAAAAAGGGAAAATGCTCAGTGTAGAAGCCATTGAGAAACAGGAGATCAAGAAAGGAAAATCTGTCTATCTCAAAGGAAAATAGGAAGGTAAAGAATTAGGGATACTTGGTGATGAAGAGATAGTAGAAGAGGTGTTTATCCTGAGCAAGAGCTGCCGCAAGGGACTGGCACACTCTGCAAAAAACACCCCTTGTCCTCTACTTGCTTTGTCATATCAGTTTCTGAAATCATCTACGTAAGGTCTGTGGACTTGAGATGGTTTGTAGTACTGCAGCCAAAATAACACCTGGCACAGCTCATCCATGGGTAGCAGCGAAACCAGCAGGCTGGTAGGAACTGACCCGTACTGATGTCTCCAACCTAACCATGGGGCTGCTTAGCCACGCTCGGTGCCCGCGTGAAGGAGTAGGCAGCACTTGTCAGCCTCTGGGCATTGAGCAGAAGCCAAAATGCTGCAGGTAGGGAAGGCGAGAGGGGCAGACCTTGCACTTCTCCCTCAATAGCGAGTCCTTTGCAGGAGGACAATGCTTTTGTTTAAATTAGGTTTAAATTCTACTCCAATGGCACAATATTGCTGTGCAAAAGAGTAAAAGTCATCTAAGCTTATCTTTTTCTTTTTTCTTCGTCTTTCTTTTCTTTTTTCTTTTTTTTTTTTTAAAACTTCTACAGCCCTATAAATCCTCTGCAATAAATCCCAAGCTCCCTCAGGAGCGATGACTATTGCATTGACCATAGTAAAATGGTATCAAACCCAGGCGAAAGCCCACCTGCCTTTTTATTCATCCGTCAGTCCTACAGGGCAGGACCGCGAATTAACAATGATGCTCCCCTCCCTAGTAATCATATCCTCCTTCCAATATGAAATTAAGAAAAACACACAAAGCATGTTTAACAAGAATGGATATGTACCCACACCTCCTTCCCCTGCTGAATTCACTGCCCTGTTTTTTTATTTACTCAGGATGTACAAAGCCAAGCAGCCAGCAGATCCAGAAACCTCACCTAACCAGCTACAGCATTGAAAAGGCCCAAAATGAAAAGGCTTGTGCCATGGGAGAATTCAAGCTGCAGGATGTTTTTTTGAGCCTGACCCCCTCCAGCCACTGTCCTAGTAAGTGTACCTGATGTCCTGGGAGCAGGCAGCAGATGGGCAGGACCTGGCAGCAGCGAAGAGTGGAGGATTCCTGGCGCAGGGGCTGGGTGCGGTTTTTGAGGAAAACCCCTCCATGTGGAGACAGTGACTTGGGGACGAAAACCCAGCCAGTTCTTTGCAGAGTTACTGAACACCAGCTAGTACAGAGCAGTTGCAGCAATGTATTTAAATTTAAATTAATCCTCTTTTCCTCCCCATGTAGATAAGTCTTTAATAATAAATCCAACTATCAATCCAGTTTGTATGCGAAGCTGTGATCTATAAAGGATCCATGTGCAGAAATACAGAGTTCTGTCTATATTAAGCTCTGAATATATTATTCATGTGGCCACTGAACTTCACAGAAATATTGCCATTGAAGTTTGTTTTACTTGTTCTTTTACCTTTTTGACGTGCCAGTTTCCTGTTCTGGGATAGGTTTTCAAATATTTGTTTCACAAGCCGTTGGCACATGCATGCATAATTGGTCTATTTGCATGTGCAAATTTCTATTATTTGCCATGCATCTGCACATTCCATTGTATGCATTCGATTTTTGCATTTGTTAAATAGAAATACTTTGTCTTTGGAGGAAAACTAGACCCCCCCCCAATTCTTCTATTTACTATGATAACTAACAGCAAGTATTAAAAACCAAACAAAAATAAACAAACACGCTCATGACTAAAGCAGTATTAATTCATATAGAAAAACCAGTTCATCCAAAGGTTTTCTGGTTTGTACCTATCCATGTTATAAAGATGTGAATTTCTTTAAATCACAAAGGCTATCAGTATTTTAGTTCGTATTTAGACATACAGAAGGTACCACAGACTTAAGAGTTTTCCTCTCTTTCCTTCTGCATTGTTATTAGTGGAAAACAATTACAAAGCACAATTTCTTTGAAGAGGACTTTCCAAAAACTTAATCCCTATTCCCTTTAATATTTAATATGCTCCAATTAAACATTGTATATAATTTTCTGTATTCACACTTGGTAAAAATCTGGGTGTCCTGCTTCTTTGAGCTAGCTTGTCTGAAGGAAGAAAGTATCGCTATGGTAATTGAGAGCAGGCTGGCAGTAAGGGGCTAGTTAGCATCGCTGATGAGTTATGCCATCAATACCAAACTGATTTCCAAGATAAATGCAACCCTGAGGCGTAACAAAGCACAAGTTATGGCCAACTGCCTGCGTATGTGATCATCTTATAGTGATAATACTGCTTAGAGCTGCTTTTATCACTAGCCTGGTGATGCATTTGTTGTGGGTTTTGGGAAGAAAAGCATTCAATTAAGACGACAATGTGGTGTTATCAGCTAAATTCTTTAGTTCAGCTCCTAATTGTTGAACAAGTTGCTCAGCTGACATTGAACGAGTCTAAGAAAAATTGAAGTATAAATGATTTGTTAGAAAAGCAAATAATTTGGGTTACAGTTACAGAAAGAGAATGTGAGGCCCTTCCAGTTGATAATCTTATCAATGCAAAGTTGCCTCCGTGCTGCATTTAAAAGCAACTTGCCTTTATTCCAGCTTCCACTCCATTGAAATCTGCTATAAATACCTACTTTATAACACCGACCCAATATATAAATTGCTTAGTTCAAAAGAAAAGCTTTTTTAGAGGAAGGGGGGGAATGGAGTAAATGCAGTGTGTTGTAAAAGCTGAGTGGTTTTATTGGCACCTTAAAATACCCTTTTATGCTGAACTCTATCAGCTCTGATTATATATAACAACAGTAGTTATGTATTAAAAATGTGTGTCAATAGTTCTGCTAACACTGTGATCTGTCATTTGTGTGCCAGAGGTCCCAACAGGCTTGATTGACAAAATCTAGCCATGGCTTAAAGGGATCAGATGCTGGGGTATATGTTGTTTGTTTGGTAAATTGATAAGAGTAACCATCTCAGTTATTTAAATAAGAAACTTCATGTATCAACCACAAAAGTGCTAATGCAGCCTGCATCCGCGTACCTCTTAGGGATGCCCATTCGTGATGCCAGTGGAGAAGCCTAGACTGCCGTACCAAGTCACCAGCCTGCCTGGTGCACGAGGTTCTCACAGGAGCTGATCAATCAAATGATGAATAAAACCTCTAGTAAAGATTAAGGAACAAGTTTATTCATATTTACATAGGAAATCTGATACTCTCTTGTAGTCAGTGATTTAGTACATATCCTCATAACTGTGTGGCTAGTTGTTAGTGATCATAGAGCCTATGAACTCTTGCTCCCCAAACAACACCTATACCGCAGCAGGTAAAGGTGTGTCTCACCGAGAGGCATTAAGACTTACATTTTCCATGGATGAGCTACTCAAATGTATCATACATTTTTTTGTGTGAGAATGTAGCCAGGATATAGCCACTCAGACAGCCTGTCTCGCCTAAACTTCTTAAATAAGCAGCGTACAAAGCAAGCAATATCACAATTGTTTGCAAAGATCAGTCAAGCTTTTAAAAGGATGGTTTTAAGACAGTACTGTATATAAAACAGTGAATAAAGTTTCATTGCACTTGATGCAAGTGAAGCTGCCCTCAGACAGCAGGTGTTGAGCCTGTTTTGCTCAGCGAGGGGAACCTCTTTCTTTAACCAGCTTGTTCTGCCCGTTGAATTCACGGGCTGTGAAATGAAACATCCCCCAGGACAGCTCACTCTTTGAATTCTCTCAGCTGTATCGCACATAAATTATGGTACTCTGAGACTGGCGGAAGTAATTTAATGCTGGAATTCTCCAAAGGGTTTGACTGCTTGTTTTGCTGAGGTGTAGCTGGGTTATCCATTATATATAAAGAGTGACTTTTGAACACCCCCTCTTCTTTGCGTTCATAACTATTCCCATAGGAATTAGATCAGTGACTTTATATTGATAATTGCAGAGTACTCAGTATTTTGTTTTCTTTTCATACCATCCTCAGCTGAAGGCCAGGCTGAGTAATGCCTGCAGGAGCAGCCAGCTGCTTCTCACCCTTAGTGAGCGTGCTTTGACCCCTGGGCGACAGCTGGAGAAGGCGTACCTTCCTTCTCTCTGTATGCATACCAGCTCCCACTATCCTTGAAGTCATGTCTTTAGGTGCATCCTTCAGCCCCAGCTCCTCCTTACTGCACACAGCAGTCACTGAGCAAATGCCCATGTAAGATGCTGATGTTCCCTGCTGTACATCTTTCGTTCCTTCCCGAGGCAGAGGTACCATGCTGGTAGCTGGAGTTAGTTGTCTAGAGCACTTGGCTGCCCTACTGCTGCTCTGATTCATCTTCTTAAAGAAAATAAGTTTGTTATTGGTGGTTAAAGCTATTGTGCCGTGCTGCAAGCCAGGATGATGGGGGCAAGTTTTCTGCTCTGGAAGCAGCAGCATCCAGGAGACAGCCGGGAGTGGCGATGTTTGGAACTGCCTTGGTGAGCCTTTTGGTTCGCTGCCCCAGCCCGGGGCCAGGGTGGCTCCAGGAGGCAACATCCTGCCAAATGTTGGTTGTGGCCTCGCGCAGATAGGAAGTTTGCAGAATTATCGGTTTAGGGTGACAAAAGTGGCCTTGTTCTATTTGTAAAGCACCTACTACTACTCTTTTAGTGGCTTACGAATAGAAGGTAAAAGAAATAATCATTTCAAATCATTTTTGTTTTAAAACTCCGTTTATAACTTTGCAATCTAGACTGATGGGGATAGCCACAAAGGCTGGCCGTCACCTAATGAGGCTAATCACACCCTGCCTGCTCCGTATCAGTGGAGGGAAACGGTTTTCTCCAAGGCTGAGTCAGAACAGCGTCAGCTTTGACTCACCCATTGAAGAGCTTCTCTCTCTGCATTGACGTGCAGTGAAAATAAACCCATGAGGCTGACGTTGGGCTTTGCAAATATTCCCTTTAAAGACGAGAGATGTGTCAGAGACACCCTTCCTTCGTGCTTGCTTAGTTTAGAGGCACTTGTTTTTAGTTTTAAAAGTAGAAAGACTGTTAAATGAAATGTGGATTTATTTTTGTTGTTTCATTTTAAAATAAGATGAAGTTTCTTTGTAAGCTGCATATTTCAACCTCAGCCTCTGGGTAACCAGCATGTTAACCAAGCGATGCCCAGGTGTTTCCGACTGTAAGTACTCTGTTGAGGAACAGCAATAGGCTGGTTCTTCTGTTGTATAAGACAAAATGCATTCCATAAACGAACCAGCCAGTTCTGTTAGTAGCCTTAAGATGTCACTAACTGACTTGGCCTTGGCTTTTTCTGCTGGTTTGCAGCAGAGCTGGGGCCGGAGAAGCGGAAATAGGCTGTTATTTTTAACACATCTCCCCCCTCCTACAGTGAGTGACAGACAAGGTGCTGATGTCAATTGGCTAGTGTTACAGGCATTAATTAAGTCAACTAAAAGTCCTTTTAGTTTCCATTTCCTTCTGCAGGGACAGCTATCCTACATAGATGGGAAGTGCAAGAAGAGAAGGCGAGCGCCGAAGCAACCCGCAGCTCGCTCGGCTGGGGAATGAAGTCAGGCTCCGCACGCCAGCAGCCGTGCGTCTGCTCACAGCGCGCGAGCTGCATCAAATAGTACTCGTGTGAGGGCCCCAGCTGAAACCTTGCTTTATTGTCAAGGTTATCTTAAACATCTCGGTGTTTTTCTCTCCTCTCTTCTTCAGCTCCCCCTTCTTTATTTACGTTTCACCACTCCGTGATCTCCCCATGCCTTGCACTGAGTTGCTGAAGCCCCCTCTGTGGTGTTAGCCTCCTCTTTGCTTGTTTCAGGAGTCTGCTTATTCTCTCCCCCTTTGCCTGAACCGAATCCTGGTTGTAATACATTTCTTTTGGCAACAGGGGTGTGATGGTTTTTAATGTCTGTACTGCAATATTTACATTGAATGTGCATGGATGGATGCAATTGGAGGCTGGTAGAAAACTGTTTTGCAGGAGGGCTAGTTTATACCTGCTCCGGAGTGGGTCCTTCAGCTCCTGGTACTGCAGGATGCTGCTGGAGGGCGGTTTCTGGGTGCCTGGATAAGCCTTGAGAGGTCAGCCAAAGATCAGTACAACCTTATTTCTTATCCACCAAGCTGCTGTAACTGACTGCAAGGCTGGGCAGTGGCACATCTATGGTAAAATCCATGAGCGTAAACCCCTGTAAACAGTGTTAATTAATGTTTCATTTTATGTCTGCAGTGGGATTAGACTATACTAAGCCAGCTGATGCATGATAACCAGTGCCAGGTCTTGGGCTGACAATTCTTTAGCTCTCAGTTGTTTCAGATCTTGTTGGTGACATCCTGAACTTTGCCAAAGTAAGAGAGACCACCGACAACTTCCAGTGATCTTTAAATTAGATGTGTATCATCATCCGTCATACTGACATCCATATAGCTGGGATTGGTGCCAGAATTGTCTTTTCTGTTAAGTAAGTGTTTGGGCGCTGCAAAGGTTAGAATTTAACATAGAATTTCTACTCTAGTGCATTAAAACCTTCTGCGTGTCCCCTGAGCATCTGGCAATAAACAAAGGTTAAGCTGGGAAGGATACTCTATCTTTCAGCTCCTTTGTCCATATTTACAGTTGTTAAATAGATATTGTATTTCTATAAAACCAGTTGTTATGTTTTTCTTAATATTTTGTCAGATGCTGAAGTTTAAACTATCTTTGCAGTAACCTACTGTTCCCTGTCCAGCCAGTATAACACAGTATGAACAACTCCATATCTATATCTTACTCATATAAGTGAAATATAGTATAACTTCCCAAGATTAAAGCATACTTTACTGAAGTACAAATCTGTGACAAAATCTATCAAATCTGTTAATCTGTTGGTTTTTTTGTTTTTTCTTTTTCTTCTGTTCTACCAGCTGCTCCATCCTCTCATAAAAACTTTTTTTCCTTATAATTCTGCAGATGCTTAATTCATTGGGATCTGGTCTGCATATTACTTCCTTACCAGTAAAATTATTTTAAATGGTTATAAGAGTCAACCAGTGGCTTTTGCAAGAGACATCTGTTGTTCCTGTACAGTATATTCCCAGCAGCAAACAGGACAACCTCGAGTCACATGCCAGCAGCTAAGGTGACATAAGTCACATTGACAAAGCCATCGTCCTACGGCTCAAGTTTTGTCTCTTTTCACCTGATGAGGATTCATAGCACACTTATCTTGGCACAGATTTGCCAGGACGGGAAAAACTGCTGTCTATCAGGTTCCTCAGACTTATCCTCGCTGGGGAAGAGAAAGATTATGGCCAATGGCAGGGGACTGGACACCTCTTTAATAGTGCTCATTAATTAGGAGAATAAGTGAGTATAGAAAGAATTGCTC
This sequence comes from Platalea leucorodia, assembly GCF_965183815.1. Taxonomy (NCBI): domain Eukaryota; kingdom Metazoa; phylum Chordata; class Aves; order Pelecaniformes; family Threskiornithidae; genus Platalea; species Platalea leucorodia. The sequence goes on from NC_138835.1 coordinate 8,729,471, forward strand.
TTGTGTTGTGGAGTGAAACTTTAAAGCACTAATATTAAATGTTTAGATCTTCAAGAAAACAATGTGTTCACATCTTATAAACTTTATTGCTTTAAAGGAAGAAAAAAAAAAAGTAATGAACGGTAAACACCAGGCAATGTGGAAGAGCACAGTAAGTGAGGGCATGCTGGCTCTGGGTTATAGCAGAGGTCTCTGATTCAAGGTTTACTACTCTACCATGGTTTCATGAACCTTTTTGTGACCCCAAGCAAGTTACTCCCATCTCACCATTCTTCCATTTCCTCTTTCTGTAAAATGATATTAATAGCACTTCAGCTGCAGAGCAGGTTTATTGTACAAGGCTTAATGAATGTTTGTCTCCCTCTGATTGAGATTCTTTCCTCCTGGAGGCAAGAATTTTAAGCAGGTTGATTAAATAGAAAAGGTCTCTTACTCTGAAGCTATTATTAAAAGCAGAAGGAATTATTTCTTAGGGTTTTTTTAATTTGATGTCCATTAGAATTGTCTAAAACATAGCAGCTTTAGTTCTTCTGTTATTTAGCAACTTTAGTTTTGTTTCCCCTAGAAATTCTGGTAGGGGGATGCTCCGATTTTTTAAATGATCCAAGGCAATTAATGCCTAGATAGACACTGCTAAACTCTTATTGCCCTGAGGAACAACAGATCACAGCAGTTACACAGTCAGAAAACTTGTCACTGTATCAGCAATATACAGGGAGTTCTGGAATTGCAGGGAAAAAAATGAATTTTGGATGTTTGGCCAGATCCCGCCGTCTTCCCTAAGGCTGTGATGTTAGTGTAACGCTCTGGCATGAGATTTCAAACGCTGAGAGGTGCAAGACTCTTGCTGTTTGCAAGAAGAAAACTCAGCAGCCCACAACAGGATGGATGAAAAAGGCTGTGCTGAGCATGGAGCACTAAAGCAAGCCAATGCGAAATGCTGAAGACAACTTTAGGACACCCCGAATGTCTTGTAGAGGCCAGCAGTGATGTACGTGTGTTCATCTGTAACTGAAAGCCCAGAAACATCACAAATGTCTTGCCTTTGAAAGAGAGTTCCTATTCTTTCTTTAAAAGATTGCTGCCAAAAGCTATGGTTGTGCCCTCCCCGCTATACCTTATTGCTAAGTGCCATTACTGAGAAAACAGTTCATGCCCTCTGCCTTTGTCTGTCCCGAGGGGTTCAGACGCAGTTCCATCCGTCGTGAGCGGTAACCAGTGTGCTGTGCGTGCCCCAGAGCCGGGCGGCCTCTTCTCTCGTGAGAAAAAGCACACAGTTACTGCTCTCTGGCCGGGCTCTACTTTTGTGATTTCTGTAAAACCATCTTCGGATAGGACACAGAAACAGTCCTAGAAGCAGGGGCTGGAGTCCCCGGGCTTGCTCGCCTCAGGTGGCTGGGGTGCAGCCCCGTACTCCCTCCCTGGCTCCAGCCAGTCTTCAGTTACAGCCCACCAAGAGGCGAAGCTTCAGCGGGGTACAGTTCCTGGTGTTTGGGGTGCTGCTCAGGGGCAGCTCAAGGACTGACTCATTTATCAGATCTGGACCTTTTCTTCTGAAAGAGAAGCTCAGTTTCCTAGCCTTCATTCCCATCTGCAGAGTATCTCTGAAGCTGACTGATGAATTCTCAAACATTAGAAGTATTAATTGTGCCAGGTTTTTATCTGGAATTGCTCCATTTTCTTTCCCTATCTCTTGCTGTCGTGTGGTTCAGATAGCTTTTGCCACCAAGAACATTTGGTAAGTGACTGGTCCCGCTGAAGGAAAATTATCAGGCATGAAGTACAGTGAGAGTATTTAAATCCTCATAAGATTAAATAGTGTGTGGCTCACAGAAAAAAATGAAAATATGAAGCAGGCATAGCGTGAACTTAATTTGATGTACACTAGTCTTGTGTGTGGTTTGCAGCTCCAGGTGAGCAGGGGCTCCGAGGATCACACACCATGGCAATGGTGCGGGGCCATTTCATCCCCCCTCCGCTCAATCCAGCAGCATGCTCAAAAATCAGTTGTGTCAACATAAAGTTACATGCGTACCCAAGGAACTCGCTACAGCATCTGAACACCCAGCTCTAACGCTTCTGAAAATTGCCACGGAATCACACTTTATAGGTATTGTGTACTTCTTAAGTATACCTCCATAAAAACAGAGCAATCTTTATCACAGTAATGAAAGCATAACTACAGTATCCTGTTTTGCTTTTGTGTCATGAAAGAAGGAATTTGTAAACACTCCCAAAACTTTCAGAAAAGCTTCAAGCAGTTCCCCAAAAGCTGAGCATTTAAAATGTTTTCATTCCTTTCTGGAATCAGTTCCTTTTGCCTACAAGATTAAACAATCTGAGTTATCAAATATATATCTATATTGGCTGTTTTCACAGTTGTATATCGTGCTCTTCCTAGTGAAAGAGTGGCAGCAAATCTGAGAAGGTTTTTGTAGGGAAGCCTTAACAGCCAGATCGCCTTCACTGCAGTTTGTACAAGCGCTGAGCAATAGGTGGCTGCACCTCTGACTATAACACACGGAGGCGAGGAGGCAGATGTAACAGTTTTCTCTGGATTTAGATATTTTTTACAAAATGGACCTACGTGCTTGGCTAAGGAGTTTTTACAAGCAGCTGTATGAATTTAATCTCTCTTCTGTGGATATTATGAAAAACTTGGCAAGAATTTAGACAGTAGCCAAGGCAAGTGTTACAGAGCACTATTGTGGGTCAGGGATTATATAGCTGCTGCTGGTGGCCAGAGACAAAAGATGTGATGTTTTAAGAGTTAGCCCCGAATAGAAACCACCGTGCTTCCATTATTATACAAACAGGGCTTAAAGTCCTTGTCTTTCTTCGTGATGTGTTAAAAGCAATTGCACTGATTAATAAAATTCAGGGACAAGTTTTGTTTTTCTCAGAAAATGGAGTGGATGGAGCCTCTTCAGAAAGCTGTATGATGTAATTTTGCTAATATCTGAAACTTACAGCTAAGAAAACTAATTCACATTTCCCATGTTACAACCAGAATGGCCAACAGAGACTTTATAAATGAGGCAAAGGGACAAAAACAGAGGGGAATGTATAAAGGAAGATTTTGCTATGGGAGCAACAGCTTTAATATACAATACACACGTGGCCAGCAAATCTTCCTTTTTTTCTTCCACTTTACTTTGATTCAGTGACCTGACGTTTACTCCTAAACCTAATCTGCTCCTCTTGTTCATGATATCAACTACAGAATAAATAGATCAATGTCGGGAGTCGGTGTGATGACATGGGAGCAGTGCTTAAAGTGGTGGGATTTATAGGTGGTCAACGGAGGCAGATATACAACGCACAAGTGAGGATGTCGGCAGCTTTTATACCAATGGGCTGGGAACACCGTGACTATGAGGCACCTATGAACCCACGATAACATAAGGAAGAGCATTTTCTGTTCTCCTTCCTCAGACACCCTGAGACACAAAACCAGCAGAAATTGCTGAAATCATCTTTTGTTGTCAAACTTACAATGTGAACAGCCTTGTGCAATAATCCTTGTACACATCTGAAAGGAGGTTGGTTTGGAGCTGTGCAAAATGATTGCCATAAAATCTAAACAGTGCCGGTTTCGCTGGGGTTTGGATTCCAGATAACAAATTAGGCTCAGTTCAGTGAGAAAACTTTTGAGGTTTTAGATTAATTCATCATTTGCTTATGTTTCTGTGTTGAGAGTAATGTGTTTTTTGTGTTTGGCAAAGAAGCTTGTAGACAAAACATTTAGTGTCAGCTTAATCCTTCTGATGTTTGAGTCATTCATTTATGAAATCCTCAGGTTGTTCATACCCTGCTCATGTAGATGTTACTGCAAAATTAGCATGAAATCTCCCAACAGAAATCAGAGGTTTCATGGAGCTTTTGCTATGAAAGAATAATAACAACGATCATTTCTTGAAACCTGTTCAGAATGTCATACTACGTTTTGGATGTGTTGCAAAATCAAATAGACCTTACCTGTCATTCAGCGCTCTCAGAATAAATGGTGAGAGCTCCTCTGGTAGCCTAATTCAGAGCTTGTGTCTTTTTTACCTCTGTTACATTTTGGTGTGCTCAGGCAATAAAACCAATAATCTTCCCCATGTAAAAATGTGTTCAATAAGGTATAAAACTACATTCTGTTCCCTCTTCCCTGTTACGGGGATCTTTCAGCACCAACACAGAACTGCACAGACAGAAATGTACGCAAACAGAGGCTGCAGTGAAAATCAGATTTACGATCTTCTTTCACAAAGCATCATGTTTTTTCAGGCTGTCTACAGATTTGTCAGAATCCATTAAAAACAGAGGTCCTCTTTTACCATCCATGCTCTTTAATTTTTCAAACGTGAGTAGAGTGGTTGTGCCTTCGTAATAACAGTTGCAGTAGTTGTTTGGAGGGAAACTGCACATTTATGTAGACACTTTAATGCAAGTTTTTATTCCCAGTTTATTAAAGACATTTTTGAAAGCACACTTTTTAAGAAAAATGGTCTGTATTTTAGTTCTCCATGTTAACAGTTTCTTTATTTGCTTATTTATTTATTTCAGCTGCTGATCTCTCTCTAACTGTTGCATTCCCAATCACTTTTCTTCCATCAGAGGAAGCAATCAGAAAAAGCTGTCATTGCCCTCAAGGTTTCTTGTTGGCTAATTGGAGTTTTTGGCTCTTTATCCTGATGATTAAAAGAACAGCTGAGTGGAAGTCAGAATGCATTTACAGAGCTGACACACCCAGCTCTGCTCTTTGGTTCACTCTGATTAATTTAGCAAATGAAACTCCTGTAAACTCACATAACTTTTTGCCTATACAAAACTACCGTTGCTCTATAGTTTAAGTAAGCCCTGGGTAAACTACCCTGCAGATAACCAAATCAGTATAACAAAAGCTTTTAAAAAGCTTTTTGTTGAAAAGTTTTTCTGTAAAGTAACAATTTGTGCTGGGGCATATAGATTGTATGAAATGAAACGGCCCTTCTCAAGAACCTGCCTTTATTTTAGTGTATGAGAAAAACAACTGTTACTGTTTACACTCCTCAGTCAAGGTAAGCATGTTTGTCTAAAGTATTACTACAGCTTGGCTTGCAAACACTTGAAGATTGCTTACCATTTTTCTATATATAGACTGCTCTGTGGAATTGTCTTTATCAAAACTTTTGGGAAAATCTTTAACAGAATCTGAGAAACTTGCCTAATTTATGCAGCCATCTATTCTCCTTCTATTGATTCCCTCCATGATATATGTTTATCCTCCCCGCCTGTGAAAACCTAGAATTAAAACTGAAGCATTTCTATTTTATGCCTGTAATTGCTGGTAGAAAAGAGATGTTTTTTATGGGTAAAAGCTGTAATCTGTTTAGTGAGCTTTAAACAAATCATCTTGTAAAACGGAATGCAAAACTATCCCAGGTTTACAAGAAGAAATTTCCAAACAGTAAAGCCTTACTTCACCGCAATTTTTAGAAACTACTTTTAAAGAACTAACCCTTCCCACACCTTTTGTAATGAAAGAATACAAAGTGAACCAGCCAGCTCCCTGGTTTTGAGAGGGGAGAGAGTGTTGGGGACGTGGTCCCCACATCAAAACTATCCTGGAGAGATCAACCATTGATGATTTAAGTCTTCACTACTTTATCTCTTTGTTTGCTGCTTGGAATGCTATTGATACCTTCTTTGTCTTTGTAATTGTTTTAATTAGCCACCCAGCATGGGCCCCTGACAGTGCTTGTGATAGAGTATTATGGACAACCCAGCAGGACAGTGAGCCTGTTAACATGAAACACAGACATTATGGCAAGCTTAATTTCTTTTATTTGTGTCATTTTTTCCCCGTCTTCTTTGTTTGTGTGTGTGCGTGCGTTATTACTGGGGAGAAGGAAAATAACTTCCCGAGTACTTTGCTGTTTAAAGGGGGAAAGAAGCGTGAAAACGCCATCGCAAACATTTCTCGGGGATTGTACGATTAAAGCTGATATCACCACGTATCATTTCTGGAGTCAGACAAAGAATGAAACATTGGCCATATTGATTAGTCTTTTCGTGCATCGTGTCTTCAGCAATTAGACTGATATTTATGTCATTTACTGTACTCTCGACTCTGCAAATTTCTTCTTAACTATTATTTTTTTGGCTCTGAAATGTTATTTGTTCTTGTTGACCACATCCTTCTTTTGTAAATGGAAATCTGGATGTTCAATTATGATGCAGATCTGCAACTCATTAGCAGTAAGCTTTGGTACTGTTGCCATTTGAAGACAATTCTGTCATTTAACTTGTGGGAACTTTTGGCAATGTGTATATTCTGGAAAAAAAAGCAAAACCCAAAAGTTTGGTTTTACAGATAAACAATTCAACAACGTCAAAACCTCAAATCCTTTCTTAGTATAAGAGTTTAATAAAAAAAAAAAATTGTGCTTGGGATAGAGGAATGTGAATAGAGAGAGAGGTGCTTCATGAAAGCACAAGTTTCCTTTGAATTTGGTTTGTTCAAATTAGCCCAAGGTCAGTCCCTGCCAATTATTGCCCCACTTCAGCTGTTCTCGGGACATTAATAAAAGCATCTGCTTTATTAACCAGGAATCCAGTTTTGCACTCTCAAGGCAAGGAGTTTGGGGATTTTTTTCCGCCCCCAGTGTTGAATTTCTAGCTCGTTAACCTATTTGTTTCATTTTATTTGCCTCCTTGAAATATATCTATGATAAAGTATTAGTCTGCGACTTGATGGACCAGATTGAAATCATTCTCCACTTTGACAGAGTTGAATGTAAATCCTAAAGGCCTGGGAATTCCTATGTTGTGTTAACCTAGAGGCACTGCTTATTTTCAGTGTTGGCAACTCTTGTACTTTTTTTCACATCCCTCAGCCAAGAGGAAAAGGTGTGCAGTGGGGGAGCCTTGTTTCTTAAGGAAGATTTTAATCATGCCTGTCTTGAAGAGAAGCTGAAATGCAACCTGTGGTGCCCACTGGAAGCCAAAGGGAGACCCGGGGGGAAGGGGGCTGTGATACTGGGTGGCTGTGCTGGGTGCTGGCGGTGAGCTCAAGCACCATGAGAGGTGAATCACTGCACAGTGAACTGAAATCTTAAAATCAAAGAGCATCGCCCCAGCGCGGGGGTGGCTGCACAGGAAGCCTATCTGCTCCTTCCACAGTTTGCAGCTCTGCAGCTGAAGGTAAATTCTCCTCCTTTATGTTAATCCAGCAGCCAGCGATGACTCTGAGAGGTGGAGGGCTCCGAGTCCCGGCTGGATGGGGCCGCAGCAGGAGCCTGTTCAGCTTCTGTGGGGACAGTAAATCAAAGGCATATTAGCTGTAACTCCATAATTCAATATACTAGAAAAATTACTTAATTTACAGTGGGAGGATGAGAAATCCCCATTGCGGTTAAAATAGTGAAAGACGATTCTTTGTTAGAACAAATAGACAAATAATGTTGCCTTATGTAGAATGTGAGGGATATGGGTTCCTCCAGGGAAGGAAGCAGTAAGATATTCACTGGCAACGTTTTACCCATCTTCAAAATAGCCTAAAATGCAGTATATTAAGTTTCTCTGCATAACCACCCCATTTCCTTTGCTGGCAGATACGAGGGAAAGAGACACGTATAGTTTTTCTCAGCACAGTTCCCTTGCGTTAGCAGCTTTGGGGTATGGCAGAAATTAAGTTGTCTCGAGATTTCCTGATTTTTATTTGAAAGGTACAAGTCATGCAGCATATTGCCTTGGCCACCGAGTTCTTGTTTGACCTTGGGCAATGTGCACAGCCCACCCTGTGCTTCGGCCGCCTCCCCCAGGAAGGAGGTGCGGCTCCTTTTGCTTTTCTCGAATGGCATAGGGCTAAAAAGCCACTAACGATTGCAAAGAGCTCAGAGCCCGCTTTAAAGAAAGCTGTTGGGGCTGAATGGAAGAGAACTGATAGTATCTCTGATGCCAGTGCTCAGCCATCCTTTACAGAAAAATAAATAATCTTATTTATGTCTGTTTATGTCTATTTGTTTCTCTTCTTCAAATAGAAACATAACTCTTTAGTAGCACTCAGATTGAATAGCTGTGGCATGCCATGTTTGCCAAACTGATACTTATGGTTATATGTGATATTTTAGTATTTTAATCAAAAATAATTACGCTAAACATTGCAAACGTATTTGTGCCATGAAATCGTTCACTCGCAAACCTTGATTTTTGTATTTCTGAACTCTCCATTCTGATTACTTTGAATTTGGATGTGCATTTACTTGCAAGTAGCAGTGGTGGCACTGCTGATTAGGTAATTACACTTAGGTTTTGATTTACTTATTTCCATATGTACTCATGGAAAATGCAGGTACAAATTAAAGGTACAATTTGGTGTTTGACACTTATTATATCCCAAATACTGCACCTACTCTTCTTGATAAACGTGTCTGATTGTAAAGTAGATACTGCAATTTATGTGATACCATGAATGCAGCTGGCTGTGGGCAGCGTGAGTTCAGTGACGTGGCAAGTTAAGAGCCAGATCATTGCTTTAATTAGCTTAGACTCAAAATTACTTATCCAGAACCCTCTAAATTCAGCATTGCTCCTTTCACTGATCCCACTGTTTTTCTTGTCGGCACCTGATGGATGCTGAGGCTGCTCGGGGCACCTCAGCCAGTGCATGGGCACTGCAAGGGCAATGGCAGCTTCATCAGCTCCTGCTTCCCCTTCCTCCGCTAGCCTTCTCTGTCTCGCTGTTGTGTGCTGGCCTCTCTAGTAGACCAATACAGTTGTTGGGCTGCTTTGTGAAGTGGCTTGAGGGGAATAATTTGCTCTTAAAAATGGCTGTGTTTTTTTCCAGTGTCTTGGTTGGGTTCATAGTGCAGCTGAACGGGAAGGATGGAAAGCTCTGGGGCCGGGTCCAACACAAGAGACAGCTGGGGTGGCAAGGCTGTAAGCTGCTTTTCCTTGCTGAATGCTTTGTGATACTGGACCCCAGTTTAAGGTGGGCATCCTTCACAGGATGAAAGTTGGATGCTCTACAAAGCCAATGGGAAGAGATGGATGCCCTCATGGAAAGTGGTTGAGCACCTGAATTAGATGCCTACCTTCTAAAGGCATAAGCAAAATCAGAACAAACTAAACCCAGAAAGAATCCCTTGCACTTGTGGAAAGAGGCAGAATTCCTCCAGTTTAAAGGAAGTTTGACATGTTATTAGGAGATGAGTGTACTCTCTGTGACTACGATGGAGCCATTGGTCTGGAGTCAATTTTATTTTCAGATCAACAAACCTTGTTCACTGGTTATTTACTAGATGATGAAGGCTCCTCTAAAGCAGCAGTAGAGAGCTTTTTGCATCCCTCAATCTGACTCACAATTTATAAATAATAGCTGTGTTTACAAGTCAACCATGAGCAAAACTCTCCTGGGTGAGGCAGTGTCTAAACAGAGACAGTTTAATTACTTCTTACTCAACGTTTGGTAGGCAACAAAGGCCCATCCCAATGCCAGCGGAAATTGGTGGCTGTCTTCATGGGATGCTGGATTAGTTATCTGATTTGACCACTTTGGACAAGGAATTTTATTTTTATGTTGGAAAACTTGCATGGGAAAGCTTTGTAAGTTATCTGTAGACTCCAGACCTTGGCATGCAGTAATGTAGCCTGAATCATGTGGGCTTCTCCTCTCCCCAGGCAAACTCATGCGTAGTAGAATTTAAAAAGAAAAATAGTATCTTCTGCATCACGGCTTGAAGTTCTCACTGGCAAAACCTGCTAGAACATATTTAATTTTATATCCATGGTTTCATACTGGTTAATATTCAGGCCTGTTATTAATGACCCCACTGCACAGGCTGCCAGTGGCCAGCCCTGGACTGGGGACATGGAGGTGCCCTTCATGGGGGTGCGCGCATGGGGAGCCGCTCTCGGATGTGGGCATGGAGGGGTGTGCACCCCTTGGAGAACACACCCCACCTTGGAGAGACCAACAGTTTAAACCCATCCTGATGGAGATGCTGTGGTGGGGAGGGGATTTCTTGTACCTCAAGCAGTGAGGAAGGTCATTGTAAACCTGCCGGGGAGAATGGACTCATGTCTGAAATGGGAGAAATACATGATGTAGATAAAGCTATTCATTTCTTACACAAGAATTCTTGTAGTAACGCATTTACCAAAAGGCAGCTTGAGTGTAAACAACTAATTGTAAAGGTCGAGTGATTATTTTCTAGTTTTCATTTTGAACTAGATGGTGAAATGTTTACATCTCCTATAGATATGATTGATGTGGAGAGCAAACAAGAAAAAAATCCTTTACTGGGTCAACAGGTTACTTAGAAATGTGTGGAAAGGTTAATCCCAAAGTTTCTGTCCTTCTTAAATGACCATTGTTATTTATGTATTCATAACCCTGGAAAAATCATAAAGACCTTTCCCCCCACGCCAGGAAGTTATACTCATGCATTTACCTGTTACAAATGACTAACTAAAGTAATCCGCAATTTTTATGACCTCTCACTGCACTTTCAAATGAGTTTGGTTTTCTTTTTTTTCTTTGTGAGAGCTTGGTGAGGTATTACTTTCTGCTCAGGTGTAACTGAAATCCTGGGTCATCCATTCAAGAATGTTGTTGCCTGCAAGATATTAATTGCTTCTCAAACCTTAGAACTATTCCAACTTCCAAAGGTTAATGGAGCAGATAGATTTAGGACATGTTCCTAACCACACAGGTTATCCTCCCTTCCAGAAATATGACACTCGCTGGAGATGGGTCATTCATTTTTATTGTTTAAAATGTAACGAAGCATGGCATTTATAATCCGCTGGCTGGGAACATCTTACTCGTGAAAAAAGAGGCCACGATATACACTGCTTTTATGGATATTAGCACATCCATCTTTGTTCTCATGCTGTGGAAACTGGCCACAGAGGCACATGTTTTAGTTAAAGATGCTGGTTACCCTTAAAGGGCAAACCTGGTGTGCCTCCCTGGGACACCGGTGCCCACAGCCCTTCCAGGGCTTAGTGGTTCACAAAGCCGCTGAGAGCTGCAGAAGCTACGCTGATGTGAGGAGCTCAAAAAGGTACAATAAGAGAACGTGCCACCTAGTTGGCAGCAGTGAGAAGCAGCTGGTTCAGCTTTGCAGATTGTGAATGCGGTGGGTCGTGTGCTTTGTTTATGCGTGAAGTCCTCCAGCATCGCTCTTTCAGAAGTTCCCGAGCTTCCTTGGAATAGCCTCACACCGAACAGTAGCATGCTCTGGGTTACATTACACTTGGTTGACACAAGCTTGCTTTTCTGCGGTGTAAAATATACTCAGCTGAAATTTGGAGTGAAATGTTAGTTTCTTTAAATATCAGTAGGCCAGGACCCTTGAACTCTGTGCCAGACGACACTCTTGAACAGCAACAACAAATTCCTCATGTGAACTTCATTATCCACTCCTAATTTTCAGAAGTTATCTAAATTCTATCTATCATAAACCCTTGGCAAAACAACAGCTAAGTTTTGATAAATATTTGATAAGCCTCAGGATTTACTAGGAAGATTCATGAGAGTTTCCTCGTCCCTCCCACACACTATGGGCTCTGGAATTTCAAAAATATTTGCACAGGTTGTGTGTGAGCAGTGTGTGTGGACACGTGGCTACCCATAGCATGGATAACCTCCAGCTTCTCCTCTTTGTCTTACACAAATGGATGCAGTAGTTTGGCTTGCCAGGTTCTCCAACCTACTAGGTACTGAAAATATGACTGAGGAGGTCTAAGTGTCTTTTGTATTGGTTAAGAACTATGTCTCTTTACCCCAGTTAAGGTTTTGACTAATAAATATAATCAATGTTCTGTGCAAAAGGACAGAAATACCTCTTCTGGCTTTCTGGTGTATGTCACTGAAGTCAGATATTTTAATAGGTTGAAATTGTGATATAAAAATGCCATACCTGTTGCTGTTATAACAGGCTGTATTAAAAACAATGATGAAAGATATTTTCAGAATGGTAAGGAAAACAAAAGAGAACTTTGATCTTGGTTTGGGAGAGATCCATGCAAGCATTAAGCTTCAGTTGCCATCCCAGGGAAACCAGTCAAATTCTTTGCAAAGGCAGGTGTCATCCAGACTTCTTTCTTTCCTTTAAAGATGAAGGCCCAAATAAATACTGCCCTCAAAGCTGTCAGTGATTTTTCCTTGGGAGCTAGTGGAAAACTTTATGCTTTAAGTTTTGATCTTGCAGAAGAGCCTGTCCAGCATTTCCGAGTGCAGTGTCATTGCACTCCAGGCTGCTTTACATTAGTCCCAGGTTCTAACTATCTCAAGATAGTGGCAAGAGTTTTTCATGTATTACTCAGTAAATCTCAAGAATATTCAGTGGAGCCTTACTTTGCAAATTTAATTTTAAAACTTTTGCTTTTTTTTGTTTAATTTCTTTAAATTTCTGAGTTCTGAGTGTATTCACCTTTTCCTCTCAAAAATAGGAGGCTCCTATTTCTTTCCTCCAGTTTCTCAGTAGGGCTCTTATGGAGCAGTAGCTCAGCAGGTTGTCAGTCAAATATGCATGCACATTGCCCACCACTTCAATGCTAAACTGTAGTGGCTGGAGACTGCAACGTCTGTTTTTTAAATTCTGTAGCAGTTTACCTTCTGCACTGTTGCCGAGCATCTTTAAAGACTCGGGATCACTTTAAGACTCCATCTCTGTTGTAATAAATCTAGCATTTAAGGAAACTCGGGAGGAACTGGGATTAGCACTGCAATTCCAATATAAAAGAGCCTGTGGACTTTTTGCTGGGGGGTATCTGCCCCCAGCCAAGGACACTACCAGTAGCAAGACCACAGTGATCTCATTTGCCCACAGAGAGGGATGGTAAATTATGTGATGTTCCTCATGCTGTGGAAACTTAACTTTATAGACTACAGAGTTGAGTACCACACTCCAAAATATGAAGGGGGAAATTTTACATCTTCATTACAGAGTGATATTGAGGATGAAATGATTTCAATACCTAGGACAAATAGCAAGTGGGAGGTCAGTAGATAAAGAGATTAAGAGCACCCAAAAGGTCAGCACATTTTACTGTGGAGCCAGGAAGAAGGCAGATGAAAGAGATAGGCGTGCCAAAGAGCGAGAGGTTTGCTGGCTCCTGATACAGTATGGGCTGCCTCTGCAGCTGCTTAAAACGCGCTCCCGTCAGGCTAGTAAAGGGCTATATACATCACAAGAAGAGAACAGTTGTTTAACAGAATTTCTTCACTACTGCATTTGGATTAATTGAATCCTGTGCGAGGCCTTATCAGGAAGAGCTGTCAGCAAAGAATTCCAATAATCCAATCAGGAGGTCACGAGTGCAAGAATAAGTATCTACAAATCGGATTGAGAGAGCCAAACCTGAAGCCAAGCAATATTCCAGAGATGACAGAATAGATGATTTCACCACATTGCTGATATAATTAATGGAGATTGATAAATTCATCACAACACTCACGTTTTGTTTGTTGTGCTGGAAAGGTGATAATCTAAAATCCTGATTAAAAAGGCAACAGAACAAAACAAGAAGTGTAAATTGGGTGATAATAGTAGCTAAACAATCATGTCTGTCATGTTATAGTTTGTGCAACATTATGAATATCAAGTATTTTATGCAGGTGTCCAATGTTAACCACCACGTTAAGTACAAAGCCAGTTGATAACTGAGAAACAGATGAGTTAGAGGTTGTTTAAAAAAAAAAAAAAAAGGTCATTGGTCACAGGACTGGTTGTGTCAAACAGTCGCCTAAAACAACTATTCTGCAGTTCAGATATTCAGGAATATTATCTGTATCAAACTGTTCTCGGGAAGAAATATTTCAAGTGGGTGACTCAAACCTTAGTCACTTCTTGTACGTTTCCCGTTGTATTTATCAGAGAAGGCTCTTAACATGAGCTGTCTTATATAAAAATAAAGCTATCTATAGCTACAGGAAAGACAGTAAGTCCGACTTGCACCCTGGTTTCACATGTCAGTCTATTGATTTAAGTTTTTTGGTTGGTGGTTGTTGGTTTTTTTTTTTCTTGCAGGAAAGCATAGTCTCAAAAAGAGAAATGCAATGTGTGCTTAGGACTAGGTCTTGACTAGGACAAGCATTGCAAATGTGTGTATAATTTTTAACACATATCTGGGCCCAGTTGGAAGCTGGTATTCGACCAGGACAGACCTGGGGACTTCTAAATCTCCAAAAGGAAGGAGTCTATGAGCTCTCTCATTCAGGGCAACTTTAGGGCCATGAATTAGTAATGTGAAAGAAAATGCCGTGATATGTGCTGTGAATAGGTCTTCCCCCACTCTTGTTGAAGAAGTATAAAGTACTGGTCTTCAATTTTCTGACTAGTGATGCAGAGACGATATATCTACATATCTATATATTCTTCGTTTTATTTCTGTTTCAGTGTTATAAGATCTTAAAATCTGCATATACCAACAAAACAAAATGAACTGAAGATGAGAACAAGTGAAACATGCTAAGTTCAACTTCCCTACGCAGGAATGACTGAGGGTAACTCTGTGATTTAACCCAGTGTGACTGAGAGTTGATTTGGTCTATTGCTGACTGCATAAAGGCTTTCCTGATCCAAGAGATGCCTCTGTATTGTAAAACCTTGTATTTCTAACCTTTAACATCTTACCAAGAGTACTGTCCATTGCTTTCACATCATTATCTGAGTTTAAATACCTCTCATCTGAGCTTGTTCTTCCTTAATCTTTAAACCTTGCTTAGTGCTACCTTCAGACTTAATCATTCTTCTGCTTTGCAAAGCACTTGGGGATCATTCCGATGATAAATTTCAGCTTCATCAGCTACTGACCCACATATGCTCTGCAGCCAGACTGCAACTGCTTGTCCCTATAGGTCCTGGGGTAACGTTATAATTAAAGAGCAGCTGCTGGCTTATATAGGCTCCATGGACTCTGTCATCAAAGGGCAACTGATGTCCCACATTAACTGAATGGATCTCTACGGAATTCCAGTGATAGAAATCAGCTTTCCGCCCCAGCAGAAATTACAGCACATCTGCCTTGTCATAACTAGACGCTGCACTTGTCCTGATGATTGTGTCCCATCCAATACTACAGTCGTGCCTATAGGTGTGGCGACGGAGGTTTTGACAGTATGTCGGGACCTCCATCTATCTTGCTAGGGTTCTCCATGAGTAACAGAGATGCTTCTGTGCATGTCACACAGTAAAGTTCTACGGTTAATTACACTTATTTACCTGTCTGATGATTAAAAATAAATGGCAGTCAAATTTAAAATGGCCTTTTATATGTCAACTAAAATGGATAAAAGAAAATAATCTTGTGTTTGGTATATGATTAACCTGTGGAATTTACTGCAGTAGGATATTACTGAGGCAAATAGTTTAGTAGGATTTAGGGATTAGACACATGAATAAGGACAGCATTTACTAGTTACCTTCTCTAGATTTAAGAAAGGTAATTTCTTCCCGGTGCAATTGGATACATAAGGTCAGCAAATGATCGCTAGCATAAGGACGGGCAATGTCTTCTCCAGCCTATGACTCCCAGCGGGTCTCCAAGACAAGGTTCTTCCTTCCTGGAGAAGGATAAGGTATCAACGCGCTTGTCAGTCAGGGCAAAATACTGTACTGAGTGCACAACTGCTCTCCTCTGTTGAGGGATTATTTTGTCCCCGTGGGTCAGGTCAGGACTATTTCACACCCTCAGCACTTTGGGGTTTTGCCCTCCCACCTTTCTTATTCCTTTCTTAATATCAGAAAGCCTGACAGTGCGGCCAATGCCCTTCCGCAACGATCATTATAACTAATGGACAAGCCTATTTATTATAAAGTCTGTTAAAGAGTAGTTAACAAGCCCTGATTTCTATTTAACTGTCACTCTGTAACCTGCTGGAGAGCAGATCTGCACTCTAAACATAATCACCTCTTAATGCTTCTTATTTATTTATTTAGAGGCAGTATAAACACCATAGGCCAGAACCTCTGCTGATACATCGGCGTGCCCCCAGCAGCCAGGATGTGTTGAAATCAATGGGGCTTTACTGATTTACATCCCCTGAGAATCTCCACGTAAAATAAATTCCAGCCAGGAGGTAGGAGATATATGTATATGCAGAAGTCAGATAAATTGGTGTGTTTGTATGACACACAGACATTTCAG
Organism: Platalea leucorodia; assembly: GCF_965183815.1. Taxonomy (NCBI): domain Eukaryota; kingdom Metazoa; phylum Chordata; class Aves; order Pelecaniformes; family Threskiornithidae; genus Platalea; species Platalea leucorodia. The sequence continues at coordinate 8,745,596 of NC_138835.1, forward strand.
GGTCAATAGTATGTACAGAAATCAGAGTTCCTTTAAAAGAAAACTTAACGACTAATCCAACTTATTAAACCTGATTTATGTTTGTTAAAAAACAGTCAGGTGACAACTAACTGATGCATATCTTTATTTGCTTTGGTGTAATCCTGCATTTTTTTTTGCACTCGTAGATATGATGTTTCACTGTTTTAAGGTCAGAGTCTAATTTCAGATGTCACAAGAAAGGTAGTGTACAAAGCAGCACACTGCTGCTTTGTGTGAATGCAAAGAAAAAAACCAGATATTTTGCAACACTGAACTCCTCTGCAGTCACAGTAGCTATAAACTGCCCCGTCAACTTTAAAAACAACAAAATACCTTTAAATCAAGAAGTTGCAAAACGCTTTTCAAACTGTCATCCCAGCCAGCCAAGTTTTTACTAAGAAGTTGCGATAGTCCTAATTTTTTTTTCCCTTGCGGAGGTTAGTCTCCAGAAAACTATGTGCAGTTTTTGCTCCAAGTGAAATGAATATGCATCCAGTTTTCTGGGGCCACAGTCCATGGTGTGTGCACAATTGGAAGTTGGATTAAGCTGAAATAGGTGGATTTCTATTAAGGAATGCTAGTATTGTATATTTTAAGTACATAATCTTAACTAACTCATTTCTCTGCCACTTTTCCCCCTCCCCCAGGATGGAAGAACAAACCAAAACTTTTGACACAATTATTTTTGTGTTTTTAAGTGAGGTAGCCTTGTCCCTTAAGACATTACTACTGTACTATCACTTATCATAATGCTGTGCCATGAAACACCTCATAAAAATAATGTTATTTCCTCTGCTTTCTTCTGAACCTTTACAAGAAAATTGCTTTCATTCTGCTTAAATCCTGTTACTTTTCATAACAACCTCTTACAAATAAAAGCAGTATAGTTAACTAGGTTGATATGAACAAACCAGAAAAATAAGGTAGATGTTTAATTTTTTTTCCCTCTGGTTTGTTTATTGCTTTGTCACTTACCAAAAGTTGGAAGGAAAAAAAAAAAGTAATTGGATGTTTTATAATTTGTGACCATTTAAAAGAATAAATGACCTGAATCAAAGGTCAAAGCCTTTGTGCTTTCTGCAGTAGAGAGGTTTTTGTTTTGTTTTGCCCTGAATCTTTTTATACTGGAAAAAAAAAAAAAAAAAGAAAAAAATTAAAGCAGACTAAAATAAAAATCTCCCCGGTGCATTTTCACACAGAAGACGATTCCTAAAGGATCTTTACAGCTTCTGACTTAACTGCCTTTTTCCTTAAAGCTTGCAAATATCAACAACATTCCTGCACACTGTAATCAAATACTTTCCCAAAAAGCCATGGAATGTGCCATAATTTGTCAAAGATCCTCACTGACAAGTTTTTAGTAAAGTCCACTACAGCAAACCCTCCTCGTCCCCCTTGACCCACGTAGCAAGAGACCTTTGACCCTATTTGGGCCTCTTTTATGAGCTTCTTTCACTCTGACCAGATGGCTAAACTATCAAAGGTTTTTATGAGTAAAAACTGCTTTTCAAACTCACAAGTTGTATATTTCTCTCCATGTTAATGTGAACTATCAACCCAAAGGCTTTAAATTGAAAACACAAAAGGTGCTCTGCAGCTGCCGGCTCTGCAGCGGCACCTCGCATTGTGCCGGCTGGGTGGGGATGTTTGCAGAGTAAACAGCTGATGTCCAGATGAAGACAGTTTAAGGCCAAATAGTTTAAAAAACCACCCATCGAAACCCTAATAAATTATTTTTCCCCAGGATATTGTTTTGAGCCTCTAATGTCATGTTTGCATATTCATTCACAGCTACTGCCAGCCCACCCTCCCTCTTCTGCATGGAGACCACTAACCAGAGTGGCAAATTAGGACTAATTAGACCAAATCGTGTCAGAAACAAAAATAGAGAGATTACAGACTTCTCAGTCAGTTTGAATTTCAGCGCAAACATCTCTGTACACCTGGACATCACTTTCATAAAGCCAACTGAACTGTCTTGTCCCTTGCTGTCCACGTGCTGTCAGAGTAGCACTGGGGAGGATTTTTGATCTAAGATCATTAGTGGATATTTGTTGTTACTGTATATTTCATCTGTGCAATATTTTTTTTTCTTTACAGAAAAATTCAATAGATTTTTTTTAATGTAATATACTCCTGTATATATCTTCTATATAAACTATTAATATACTACATGTATTTCACAGCATTTGCTCTTCCTATTTTTAACAGGTATTTAACAACTTTCAAATCAAGATGCTATAAATCACAGAGAGATTAATAAAGAAAAATCATACCCTCATAGGCTTTCCCAAGAGAGCTAGGGAATATAATCCGTTCTTCCTCCTTCTCACAGGTTTCCAAGAGCTCTTTTTTAACCCTTCACATTCTGGCATGCCATTCTCGCCATGGCATATTTGTTTCATTAATGGAAAATCGTATATTGTCAAATTTGCAGAACTGTGCGTTTAGGAACAACTTTAGTTTAACATTATTAATCAAATGACTCTTATTCAAGGTATTTCTTTAATTCAGTTTGAAATGAGAGTCTTAATTGGTTTTGTATCTTTTTAAGTCAAATATCCTTTCCTCTCACTTAAAATCACAAAAGGGTTTTGTTTGGAGGAAAACAATGGTGTCCAAGTAGGATAAAAAATAAATATTGGCAAGAAGTCTCTACTTTAGTGAAACCAGGATGTCTGTTAACATCACGCTCATAGATCATACGGTCATCCGTGCATTCCGAAATCACATAGGCCAGGGCTGTGTCTTCTCTTCAGTAGTCGTTCAGACCTACTGTACGTACAGCTGTCAGTCATGCCAGCGCATGTTACAAGTGAAGATAATGTACAGGAAAATAGATGTAAAAATATATCAATTTTTCTCTTACCTCAGAAAAAAAAATTCAGCTTATCCTTACCTTCTGTCTAAAGCTTTTCACTTTCTCAGATTTCTTTACATGTGACTTGTTAATCCATCAGTCTTGTTTATCCAACCAGGTTTATTAATGACAAATGTTGCTGGCCTTGCTGAGTTATGACTGTAAACTGAAAGAATATGAGGGCCAAGGTGAAAAGGTGATTTCTTTATAACAGCTGTAATTTATCCTGGGCTTTGGCCAGGCCTTTGATTTTGGACTGGCCCTGGATATAGTATTCCTACTGATTGCATTAGAATAGCCCTCAGGGGTCATGCTGAATTCCAGGGCCCTGGAACCAGTTAGAAGAATGGAAGATGACCATATGTGCAGGGTTAGAGAATGATAATAAGGTGCAGCACAATACAAGCCCGGGTGTTGTGGAAATCCTCTGCTATGCCTTCTGCATGCTGTCATTCATATAAGCATTGCATAAGAAATGCATCCCAGCTTGGTCAGGAGGAGGAGAAAAGAAAGCAGGAAAAAAGAAATTAAGTCTCTTAGTTAGTCTTTGGGTTCATTAAAGGTCTCCTGCAATGAGAGGGTTTGAGTGTATCGTGTTACTTCTGTTTAGATTTTGAAAGGACAGGAGAGGCCAGTGCCATCTACAGCAGCTTCAGCAATTGTTGTTTCCAAGTATCACTTCTTGTGCAAAAGCCATCTGGTCCTTGTGCCACAAAGAAGGATGAGATGGAGAATACGAGGGCCTCATCTCTGGTTTTCACTTAGTTTAGGAGTCCTGAAGTCAGGTCACGCAGATAGGCCATGTCCTGTTCTATTGCCAGCGCTCATTTCAGAGACAGGGTCTCAGTCTCTCCGGAGGTGATCCTCCCCTCCTGCCCAGCTGTGGTCTCTGGAGTTGGAGCAGTCACCCAGGTGTAGGAGACCTCTCATCTGTTCCTTTTTCAGCCCAGGTGAATGGCGTACCTTAATCAGGGGCGAGTTCTCAGTCTTTCCTGTTGAAACTGTTTCACTTTTCATGGAATAATTAGAGTTTAAAATGAAGTTGTAAGGAAAGAACAAGAATACATATAACTTTCCTAACTAGGGGTTAGGGCACTGTCTTGGGAGAGGTAAATGAGTATAGGGCTCTGCTCTAGCAAATATTTGCATTATTTTTATTAAGCAGTCATAGATGAGTTACTACAGGAACTTTATTTGTCTTTTAATGTTCCATTCTGAACCATAAAATCATAAGAAACTACAGGAAGCAGGAGGTCTGGGCTCACCTGCCCTCAAGTCAGCTGGATCGCAACTTTGTAGGTGCAAACAGATGATTATACTGCAATAACAGTTGTACAATTCAGTGATACATACTGCTATAGACAAGTTTTCACAGGTGCAAGATTGCCTTTGAAAAGGGATCAATCCAACCTCTTAAAGTAGTTTTATTAACTGTTGACAATTCCCATTATTTTTCAGGCATGGCTGATTACACTGTCACTTTTGGCAAATGCTAAAATAGCTCGTGATCTCTGCTGACTTCAAAGGCATTGGAGGAGGGCAATACTGTACCTGAATTCTACAAAACACGTCTGGCATCTCAATAAGGGCAAAACTGTTAATTGTAGGAATACAGGTCTGGCTATCTGGCTGCACATAAAACTGTACCTAGTACTGCTAATCCTTCTACCTGCCACCCTGTCATTAAGTGCTGAAACTGTGATTTGCAGCCAGACGTGCTTGCCATGACTCAAGTGACCGCTTTCACGTGAGATCAGTACCGCAGTCAGTCCGTATTAAGACACAACATGGCATTAGTTCTTCCTTGTATGTGCGCCTTTTGGCCTCTGCAGTGTTTTATCACTATTATCACACGTTAACTTATTAATGGTAGAGATTTTACCTAACGGCAATGTGAACCTACTCTTTGCAAGTTCTCATGTTGTTCATCTTGTCAGGAAGCATCTGAGCATCTTCCAGCAGTGCAATAAGTGATGTGCCTAATCAATGTAGTACGCGTTTGTCTGCCTCCCTCAAAGGAAAAACCTATGTGGTGGAACAGCTTGCTTTCAGCGGGGAGAGACTGGAATTTTTTGAGAGGTGGGAAGGAGAGGGTGAACATTCATAAAGCACGTACTGCAGTAATTTAACGTACAAAGGCATTCAAGCCTCTGGACAGTTCCTAAAAGAAATAAAAAAGCAAGCTGCTGCCCACATACCGCTCCAGCTGCTATTCTGGTCTTGTGATAGGTGTCAGTAAATGACAAGACAGAGATACGAGTGGGAGAGCTGTACTCCGAGAGGCATGTGATTGCATGGGCAATTGCATACTTCATTTGCACAGGATGACTCTTTCAGCTCCTGGCAAAACGATTGCTCTTGCAATGTGCTGGTGGAGCAATAAACAGCTGAGAGAATTGTTTGGGCCAAATGCTAGCGATTCGGCGTTCTTCACAGCCAATATTTCAGAAAATACAGCTTTAAATTCCTTCATGTTCAGATGGCAAAATTAACAGGAGGGCATCAGTCTTCATTGGCAGAAGCCCTGCAACTTATTTGAAGTTTCATTATTAAGTATATAGAGGCTATGGGTTTTCATCTCGAAAAACACTTCCAATTTCTAATGAAGGAAACTAGAAAAAATAATAATCTTTATTACACATCCTTGTTTCTGTTCTCTCTTCCATATCACTGTCTGTAGTGCTCACAGCCTAAAGGCAAGGCTATAAGGTATACCTGGGTATTTGGGGAGCGGGCACAGAATGGTCCTGCTAGAAATGCTAGGCAGGAAACATGTATGGCTCATCCATACCTTATTAATTCAGAAGCATTAAAATCTCAAGTCAGGCATCATTTTAAATCATGAGATTTAAAAAAATGACTCAATACTCCTTTTTTTTTAATTTTTCTTACTCATTTTTGAGAGCTTAGATGACATATATCAGAGTTTTTCTTTCCATCAGGTTTGTTTAAAAAAACAAACAAACAAACAAACAAAACAACTTTTTTTTTTCTTAATGAAAACTAAAATTTTAAAGTCACTTCACATTTGCACCAATTCTTAACATAACTAGTGCTGGTAGTGCTTTGGTATAATGCAGCTATATTGCCAAACCATTGCACCTTTGTGGCATAAACAAAAAGTGCCTGAACAAGGGCAGGCCAGGACGGGATGCGAGGGCTGCAGGATGTCGGCACAAAGAGTGGCGACTGCCAGATTCTTGCAGGTCTGGCTACTGCAGCTCAAGAAGTTCCTGCCTGCCGCTGTTTATTTCTGACGCTGGGTTGGTGATGACTAGTTGAGAGGTGGGAGCAGACAAGCAAGGGTAGTAACTTATATTGTTGCAGGTAGATCCATTTACAAAGTGTCAGCCTGCATCCCGAGGTGTGCTCAGCCTATTGAGACCGCTTCTTGTTTGGCTAAAATTTTGGCGCTACTAATTTAAACACAGGCATTTAAAAGAGCAATAATAGAATTGCATTTCCCAATTTGGGCCCTAGGAGGGTTGGGCAGAGCACTGAAAGGAATGAAATGAAATGAAACCCCTTCACAGGTAACTGCACCTTGGGCTCGCGTAATGCAAAGCTGTTGTTTTATCTTCACATCTGACATGCCACTGGCCTTATTTGCAGAAAGCTGACCTTGTGTCAAACAAGATGATCTGACTGGCATTTTCTATTTCTGGAAATGGTTAATCTGTTTATAAAAAGTTCAGTTAAGAAAAGCCTTGAAGTTTCCTTCTACATTTTCATTGATTTCTTAAAGACGGAGTTACATTTTCCATTTGTTAGAAGACATAGAACTTGCTATTCAAAGAAATGCTGATCCCAGGGCTCTGGCATGAATGATGACTGGGCAGTTGCACTCTTATGGGTTACTTCCCCCGAGCAGCCAGCTTGTCTCAGCACCGTGACACACCTCTCCATAACCAACAGAAGCTTTGGGGTTCTAAACCTCTTTGAAAATTTGGCAGTGAAATACTAACAAATACCATTCCCCAGACTTGTACAAACCCCACGCAGGAGTTTCATTTGTGTAAGCCTGTTGGCTACACTGAAATGTTCACAGGCATAGCTAGATCTCCTGGACCACATCCTCTACAGAGAAGCTCATCTCTTGTCTGAGGCTTACAGACTTGTGTAAGGCACAGAGCTCTTGCAGTATTTGTGAGCAACTGTAGCTGCATTTTTACCTTCATGTATGGTCTAGATAACAATCACAACAGCCATGCGATGCCTTCTTTGCCCCACAGAATGGCAGTATGGGTTCTCTTCAAATTTGTTTGCCTTTTTATTTTTTTTCAGTCTGTTCTGAGCTATAAATACTCTTAGGATCCATTAGGCTCATATCAGATACATTCATATTTCCCCTTCTTTTGGCATTCTAGTTCCCAGCTGAATCTGATAAGCAGATCAGTCATTGCTATGTCAGCAAAGAGGAGCAATGTTGTACCTTAATATTTGTCATCATTACCCAACACACCCATGCAGAGCAAGCTGTGAGGAATGCAGGTTTTCATGCTTTATCAGCTGTAACTAAACATCTGGTTACAAAAAAAAATGAATCACTCAAAGTTAATGAAGGTTATGATTTCATCTAATCCTTTTCAAGCAAAACAAATTCCATTGGAAGAATATAATAGATTAACTGTGGAACTGAATCAATTGAGGTTTTGACATCACTGTTATTTACAACCCATCCATTTTCCATTCTAAGCTCAAACTTTGTTTTGTCATTGCCAGCAGGGCTTTTGCATTTCTTTTTAAATGCACTCTAAAATGCCTTCATTTTGTAGTTTCCTAGAAACATAACCACTACTCTAGCTGTGAGTTCAAACAAATTAATTCAGTTTGTATTACTGAAACGCTGATTTAACAAATGGAAAAAAATACATGTATTGTTTAAATTCAGGTATCACATGCATCATATTCATTCTTGACGTAGGGTCCAGCTGCAGAGGTGGAGTAGTGTGGCATTCAGCAGATCTTAAATATTTCACAAAGGGTAGGAAGATCTTAGCAATGCCCTGCCGGGATGAGGAAGGAAGTCTTAATTTCCCTTCCGCAGATGGGGGAACTGGGGCACACACTGCAAGCGGTGTGCAGTGCTGCTGGCGGGGCTGGGAAGAGCTGAAGCGAGCAGTGCTGTGCTAGGCAGGAGGACATCGTCCCCAGGGACACGCTGTCCCTGAGCAAAATGCCACCCCGCTGCCTGGCCGGGCACTCAGGCATCCCCACAGCTGTGCCTGCTTTTTTCCATACAGATCCCTGGACTAGCTGGCTTAGCCCGATTTCCTAAGGAAATGAGGTTTACTTGATTATACTCCCTGCGCCTCTGTGTGCCTCTCTCCCTCACCCCCCTCCCCACTGCAAGAAATTGTCCAATTTCAACCAAATTTGAAAGCCAAGTAGAAGTCCCAAAGGAAGATCCATTTCCCAAAGTTTGTGCGTGTGGAGTGGAGGGAAGGAGATAACTCATTAGTGTGCTGATGGAGGCAGGAGCAGCTGCCTGGGTTTTCCTTGGTAGAAATAGGAGAATCCACACAGGCAAAAAGCAATGGAAAACCAGCTGTATTCCCTGTTTATTTGTTTTTGCGTTGTCTTTCGTTTGTGACATTATAATGTTTTAGGTGCTGGAGGAGGGAATGAAAGGCAAAAGCCCAAGTGACTATTGACCAAACCCATCCTCCAGCTCCACCCTATAATTCCATTCCCAACCATTGATCCTCAGTTCAGGAGGAGCTGGCAATAAGCAAATTCGTCCAGACACCTATCCTTGATTTTATCAAGTCAAAGGAGATTGTTGTGAGATGGAGGCAGGTGACTGTGCAGAAGTGTGGTAGAGCATCAAGGAAAAAGTTCCTATGAATGCACACACACCGCTGGGAAGCCAAGGGCACCCCACCATTACCAGCTCTTCAAGCTGTCAGCAGAAATAGTGGTGCATAGACCAGTAAATGATGGAGCTTCTCTTTGCTACCGATCATTACAAATGGGAGGGAAATATTTCATGCTGATCCTCTCTAGGAGATGGCTGGAATTGGTGAAAGAGCAGAAGAGACGACAGGCAGTCTGACAGCACTGCCCTGGCCTAGGCAAAAACAGTAAACCATAGCAGAGCAAAATAACAGAACAGTTGTCTTTTGAATTGAAAAGGGATGCACAAGTGCTTTAAAAGCACTAAACAATTTTTCCTGGCACATGGATGATGGAATATTTGGAGGCATGGCAGGGAAAAAGTGCTTTAATGCTTTAATGAAACCCCTGACTTTTATTCACTATCAAATTATGATTTACCTAAATGTAACTTAGACTATTAATTTCATTTTTAAAAGCAAAACTAAAAAAAAAACCAACCTGCCTGTTTTTAAGAATGCTGCTCTCTGCACCCCTGAGTCTGGGATTTAGCAGACTAATGGGATCAGTCATCCCCTACTTAAATACATCCTGGACAGCATTCACAGGAATGTTGTTGTTTGTGTCCAAAATGCGCAGTCATCCTCTTTTTAACATCTCCAAAAATAAGTGAAGATCATAGCAGCTCCAGATGGTGCCAGGTCTTGCTTGGCAGGCTGTGCCATCCTGGTGTGCCTGCAGGGACATCTCTCCCATCATGCTGGCCCGTGTCCCAGGAGGATCTGCTCTCCTTGACTTATCCCTCTAGCTCCTTCTAGGCTTGCGATTTAGTGACCCACGTTCAATGTGCCCAAACTCCTCCCTGCCCATCACTAGTGACAGTCTCAGGCATCAGCCCTGCACTATGCTGGTCCCAGTGCTCTTGTCACAAGGGGGTCGTGCCAGATCCGCTTGTGTCGGGGTGGGCAAGTGACAGTCGTGAGCGCCTGCGTTAGGAGATGGGCAACCGGCAAAGCCTCCCTGGGTAGCGATGGGAGCAATGTGTTGGCATCCAGCCTGTTAGAGAAAATGCTTCTTGAGTCTCACAAACTCAAGTCAGCTGAAATGACAGATAATTTAAGTTAAAAAACCGTTAGTGTTGGGCACACAGAAATTCAGCTTCTGACCCCTAGTAGTAAACTGAAACTCCTAAGTGGAGAAATCCCACTGGGCTCAGCTCTGTTCTCTTGTGCTGCGATATAAATCCAGGATAGTTTGCTTTAAGGAATCTGAGGACAGAATGAAGCTATTGAACAGTAACTGAAATTAATCGTTTAGTGGGGAAGTACAAAAATAAACGGATTCGGGATCTTTCTGGAAGTAGACTATGAGCCACAAAAATAGAGATGCTTTGGCAGCCACCTTTTTGCTGGATAAAGTTTCACATCCTTCCAAATGACACCCAGTTGTCTTCTCTGGGTGGCAAAGATCTCCCACTTCTTTTACAAAGCTTCCACAACTTACCCATTTTTGTTTTTTCCCAGCTGTTGTTGTAAAATCTGTTATCTTTAATGTATTACCCTGAAAAACAACACACCTTTGAGAAGGCCAGTGGACTGTGACATAATTAGATGCAAAATGCACATCTAAAAGCTGTTTACTTCCTGTAACACTAGGATAACTACTAATGAATCACTGACTCTGGGGATTCTCAGTTTGTAACTGGATACTCCGCAAACTTCTTATCAGATCAACAATGATTTCTGTCAAAAAAGGAAGAAAAAAAAAAAAAGAAAAAGTGGGGGTGGGCAGGGTTTTTTTCCCCTGAAACCAAAGTTTAGCCTATATGCACCAATTCTAAAGCATTTTTAGCATGTCAGGCAGAGTAGTCATGGTGAGTTTGAAGGGATAAGGGAAGATAAAGTGTATCAAAGCAGGATCTGACACTCGTGATGCTATGCAGACCTTTCTTTCTGAGAGCATCTCGCAGACTGGACTGACAGCAGGGATTAATCCATGCAATGGCAATAAACAATAGTTGAAGTGGGGTTGAGGCCTAACACCTGGATGTTATGTTACCATCAGCAAAGAAGCCTGTTTCATGCTGGGGATGAATATATATGATTCTGACACTGTTGCTTTCTCAGCGACAGGTAAGACTTCTCAGACCTTTTTTGTGAAAGGATTTTTTTTTCTTTTTGTATGTGAGAAAGCTGCAGGCTGTCTGATTCAAATTAAATGCCTTTTAGCATGTTTTGCATATGATCCTTGTTGCCAGGTATGAACAGCTTAAATGCATGGACTGCCATTTTATGTTTATCTATAGAAGCATATTTATTCTTTCTAAATCAGTCCTGCTAAATCAGAGGACCAAGTTTTCCTTTGCTGGCATTGACATCTCTAAGTTGTTGAGGTCGTCCCAAGGGGTATAGCTCAGTTTCCCACGCAGGACGGTGGGGACGTCCTCCCAGCAGCTCAGCGGTGCCAGCGGAGGGGTGAGTCCTGCACCAGGAGCCACCAGGGCCATCACGTTGCATTGTCCTCAGCAGAACCGAGTTTGTCACGTCCGCTCAAGCGTGCCGGCACCACGGAGGGGCAAAGGAAGGAGAGCATGAGGAAATCTTCCCTTATCAGCCTCTCTCTAGGGTTACCTTTTTGGCAATAAACCTTGCCAAAAAATTATGTAAAGAATCTGAAAGGCCTTTACAGGACACAGAGAGGTTGAAACTTATCCGTGCACCGGGCGGTTCTCTGGAAGTCGTGGTGCAGCTAAACTTTGCTAGGAAGTTCACTGTCAGGGCTTTTCTCCATTTTTGACCTCATTTACTCTTGTGTATTATCTCTGACTCCTCAGGGTCAGCCTATGTAGGTCAGGGATTCATTGACATAGATGTTCATCTCTCTTTTTTTCCACAAAAAAAAAAAGAAAAAAAAAAAAAAGGCAGGGGAGAGAAAAGAGAAAGTGGGTTGGACAGACTGACAGAAGACCCGAACAGCCGTGTCCAGAAAACGACCTAGTGAGAGGCCATGAGTGCAGGCATGAGAGGGGGCATGAAGGAAAAGAAAAATGCTTCAAGGGACCCTTTGGGCCAAGTAATGGAAAACCACACATGTGGGAGCTATCGCACTGATTTGGAAGTATTTCTCCTTGGTCTTCCCGATACAGACCTGGTCTTACCAGCCTGAGAGCAGAGAACTGGAGGCATGGCATGCAAAAAGCTCCAGCTCTCTCCCCTTCATCGCTTGGCAGACTCTGAATTGCTTTACAAGTAAGACTTTATCAGCCACAAAACTTCCAGGCAGAAGTTTCTGTGGAGAAGCAGAAATGTCATTGAAGGTTTCTCAGTGAAACACTGCCTCCTCTTGGATCTGGATCTGTGCTGAACTGGGAAAACCGAAAATGTTCCCACTTTGAGTGCTTGGACTCAGATGAAGAGGCATGTATCTGAAGGTGCCATAGAGTTTGAAATCTCAACAGCAGGCACAGAAATGGCCTTAAAAGGACTTGTCATTTTACAGTGTGTTTTCCAGGCATCAGAAAGGAAGCTGATCTCCTACAACGTGCTTTATGAGGTTACTCAAATGGTGGACTCTGGTCCACATCCAGACTGCACCAAATTCCCAAATGTAATTTCTCACGTAGTTCATTTCCCAGTCTCTCAGCACTGAGCTGCCACTAATCCTGGCCGTGGAGGTGGCACTCCCTGCTCGGCTGGCCAAGCAGACCTGGGGCTAAAGTTCTTCCAGCTAGCTGGCTTCAGTAAAATTACTTGGAGAATTTAATTATCCTAGTCATGTACTAGGATATCCCCTGAGAAAATAAAGGGAAACGCGATGTATTTACCAATTCGTGCTTTGTTGCAAACATGTTTTGCATACAGCAGCACTAGACTAGATGTATTGAAGGTCCGATTGCTAAGTCACTTGGCCAAGATCAAGAAAGATTTTGCTTCGGAAAGCAGGGAATTAAATCCAGATTTCCCAAAGCCATATGCTAACTCCATCCTGCCATTCTGGACTCATCCACACTGAATATAAATCAACATTTAATTAAGGGACAAGATCACTTTTGGCCATAGCTATCAAGAGGTACAAATAGCTATTCCACTTCCACCTATCTTATCTAGCTCTTTATAACCACACAGTCCTTCATCAAAAATAGCACGGGGGAATATCAAATGTGACTCCTTTGTGAATTAACTGTTCTGTCTCTGTCAGCTCCTGTAGAGCCATTCATTTAAATAAGTAGCTATGATTTTTTTTTTTTCTTCTATCCCTTTCTCTGCCTAGACAGATACTTAACACAATTTTGCCTCCTTCCTCTGCTAGTTGGCTGGTGTATTTAGATGTTACAGAAGAGATTTCATACACTTTGAATGCTTGCAAGGGCCAAAGTCCGAGGTTGGTAGCCGGTGAGGTATCTGGAATACAGAAGTCAGTCTGTCTAATTCAGTCCCGCTCATGTGTTACTGGAAGCCTTTCTGCTAAATTCAGGCTTACGATCAGCCTGTTAATGTTTACAATGTGGCTCTTTTGGAATAGATGGGAAGGATTTGCAAAGTGAATGTGCCTATAAAATCTCTTATTTACATGCATCATTTGAGTGATTGTGTGTGCAGAAGGACAATGACGTGAGTTGTTTCCTATGCAGTGTATTCAGCAGTCTTTTTCATGCAGCAGCGTGGGCACAATGGGTTTTTAGGGGCATTCATCAGTGCCCTCCTCTGTAACCTGCCTCACAGAGTTTACAGCAACTTGATTTCAGAGAGTGTTAGATTTCCAGAGGGGAAAAAAAAAAAAAAAATATGCATCAAGCAAGGCTGGGAAATCTGGCCAGGTAGGGGATTGCTGTAGAACCTGGGCAGCTCCTCAGCCTGGCAGAGTCTTTGGAGCAGCGAGGAGTCCCATCCACTGCTCTCTGTCTGATGTTTGCACCTCTTCTGGGTCTTGGGGTATTTTTTTGCCCAGGTCCTTTAGGCATTTAAAAACCTGTTTCTGGAAACAAAGGCCACGCTTGAGAAGGGAATGTCCTTTCTATGGTTATGAACAGGGAAATATCTGCTGCATGAGAGCCAGATTCAGCTACAATTAAGTAGGAACCATATTGTGAAAAGTCTAACGGTGAAGCAGAAGGGGGACCCCGTCAACGTGGGGTTTATCCTTGGCTGTTTACTAAAACACATCATAGCTTAGGTACCAACTTGTGCCTTCCTCCTCTCCTAGCCTTTGCCTGTCTTGTTCTTCCATGAGGACATGAGGTCGGTGGCTTTTTCTCATTTACGCAGGCCGAACAGGGCCCAGCACTCAGAGGCTGGTCTGAAAACTCTAGAAGCTACTGCAGTACAGATAATGTATTCACAATGTTGGCTGAATGCATAAAGCCTTTAGGCTAAAGAACACCTAGCAGCAGAAACATGCAAATCTTGCTCACAAAATTTTATATATGATTTATTTCTTCATCCAATAATAATATTGCTTCACAGGTCTACAACGTCTTTTTATCCAAGTGTTCCAAACTGCTTTCAAAATATTAATTCCTAAGGTCTCACAGCAGCCCTGAATGTTAGCTACCCATCTCGTTCACTTATGTTAATTGAAATACTAGATTAAAAAAAGCAAAGAAAATCTGCATTCAGTTTTACTCAGTGATGAAACCCGCTTGTCACTGCAACAGAAATTAACCTTTTGTCAACAACTGTTAACGGGAGGTTTGCAAAGACCCTGACTTCCTAAACTGCGGAAATAGCTAAGAAGCAGCAGTACTCTGACATCTGAATTTTAATACACTAACCCCTTAGGAAGCTTATCAGAAGGGTAGGGGGAAGTATTTGTGCAAAATGCTTTTATTTGACTGTTTTCTCTCCATTCAGGAAGAGTAGTTGCCCTAACAATGGCATGAATCTAGTGTATCGGTGAGTTGTATCCCTTGAACTCCAACTTACAGAACAAAAGACTTCTAAGAAGCATCCATGCAGCAGATGTTTAGTTATCTGAAGTGTCAGAATGCCAATTAGATATTGAACATGGCAGGAGGAGGGTGGAGTTTCCAAAACAAATGAATGATGAATAGGAACAGTTCCCGAGTTTGGTCTAAAGTCCTGCTGTTCTTTTGTAAAATGATTTGTGGCAAATTTGTTTTGTCACTGAGGCATAGTTCCCCTTCAGGATTTAAGTGATTTTTATAATCACTCCAAGGAAACTTTAAAAAAAAAGAAAAGGGGGGGGGGGGGAGAGAAAGAATATGAGGATAAAATGCCCTATTTGTTATGAAGAACAGGCTCTAAAAATGAACATGATTTAAAGTGTAACCAAATAATCCTGTCTTCCATGTGGTTCATACATAGGGACTACTCCCCCACAGTGAAATCCTAGCCTTGCATTGAAATAGAAAAGGGATTCTTTTTCAGGGGGGAGCGGGGGTCAAAACATGAATGAATTTAGTGAAAATTGTTTGTTTCAGAGATTAAATTTTAAATTTTGTTGCTACTCAGTGTCAGGGTAATCTTGTACACGGCAGCATGAAGGGGGTTAAAAAAAAAAATCAACTAGGTTACAAAATGCCTCCATAGCTGACTTGCATTTTTATTGTCATTGACCTCAGTAAATCATTGTTAGAAATTAATATAACGTGGACATTTTTAGTTCAGCATTTTACATGGCGTTATGTTTAAAATAGTCGTCTTGCAAAACGCTCTAGGTTATTCTTGCTTAATAGTTGCACGCAACTTGTAAATGTACTTAGGACAACTGATTCTCTGTGTGTCTCTGTCAAATAAGAATAATACTGGACAGTATAAAATACCAGGCAAAACAGCAGAGAGGAAATTGGACTTGCATTGACTTAAATAAGCAAGTGCTGTGACAAAATTGTTTAGTTCTCTTTTGACCTTTTGAGGTCACGTTTGACTATTTATGCTATCTCCTAATGCTCTACTTCTCCCTGCCTGGTAACAATTATGTGTTTATGCTGTTCTTTGCCTTCCCAGTTGGTATATTAAACAATCACTAATTACTGCATAAAAATATACATTCCTATTTTGGAGCTTCCTGTAAACACCCATCTACTTCCAAATACTCTATTTGAACAGCTGAATGAAAACCCGCATGTTTTAGCCATGTTGGTTAATTTGTTTAAAAGAAAGGCATAGAAACCAAAATATTAAAAATTGGCATCAATTGTTTTTCCATCCAGATATGGGATATATAGAGTGAATAACAAAAACTGTTTGGGGGAGGAGGGAGTTGAATGATGTAGGTAGATTGAGATTTTGTTTACAGTAGGGTTAACAGAGGAAAAGCTCAGCTGAACACAGTATTAATAGATGTTTTGTGATTGTCTTTAGGTGTAGTATTTGGCCTTTTTTTCTTAGGTGGGGTATTGCTAAGAAAACTGAGTATGACCTCTCCAACTGTCCTACGTACGGCAATTCTTGTCAAATTCAGTGGAAAAGGCAATAAGAATTAAAAGTCTCAGAGCTGTCTTTAAGAACTTGATGTTATAAAGTGCTGAGTGAGCTCTGCTGCTTTCAGAGCTTTCCCCATCCCCACTGAGTCCTACAGATGTTACTTAATTCAAAAGGCCACCAAGCCGAAGTGTAGCTAATTTAAAGTTGGATCCTGATGCTCATATCTAAGTAGTTGAGTGAAAGAGATTTGATATTTAAGATATTTGGAGATTCCGTCTTCTGCTAACCAGCAGTTACCAAATACTTTCAGCAAATATTGATAATAAGTTTTCATGGAAAGTATCCAGCCACTGTAAAACCTGTTCGATTTCTTTTTTTTTTTCCTTTTTTTCTTTTTTTTTTTTTTTTTAATTGTATGTCCTCTAGTTCAATGCTGCAACTTGAAAATAATTCAGGAAATTTATTGTTGCTACCATTGAGAGCCAGATTGAGCAATTCCACCCAACTCAATGTTTCAAAGCATTTCAATAAGGCTGCTAAGCACCAAACAGGTCATGCACTTTGCCCACCTGGTTCTTTGTTGTAGTGCTTAAAAGCATTGAAGTCTTAAGGAAAATTATTGTTTATGAAATACAAATTATTTTCTTGCACTCTTAGTTTATGAACTCTATTTCCAAACTGAATATTCCTTTAGAGGAATTAGTTTGTGAAAATGGAAATGCCCATTGAATCATCTGCTTCCTGGGTAGACTTGATCTTTCTGCTTTTACTTTTAAAAATGTATGCAAGGGCAGATGGTTCAAAGTGGCTGTTAATTGTATCTAACTAGCTCAAACATGTCTAGTTTTCCAGTTAACCACATAAGCGAATAACCATTGAAATCTGAACGTGTTTCTTGCTGTCTTGTACTGAAATTATATCAACACTGTATCCTTTAATAGATCTTCTTGGTACTCCAGAAGCAGAGAACAAAGCGATATGGCATGCACACCCCAAATTAAGGACGCCAACATAAACGGAGAGAATCTCTGCACTCGATGACGTTACAGTACGTAAAGCAGTGAAACGGGACAGGAAAGCCATTTCCCATGCTATTTCCTGATTTCCTGCTCTCTGCATTCCTGCACATAAACCTTTAATTCATTTCAGAATGCAGAGGTCATGACAAAAAGTCAGAGGATAAATATACCCTTTTGACAAACAGAAGGTTGACAGCAATTTTTGCCCAAATGTTTCTGAGGCCAGGTGTTTCCCATATACTGTATTGAAATGTGTACCTCTAAATGTTTTGTTAGTATTTGAACTGTAAACACTCTTAAGCATTATGCTCAAAAATAATTTCTTGGTGGCAAGGCAGAAACATTCACATCTGTATTTGTGCAAGACCAATGGTCTGTCTAACCAAAGAGATTTGGGGTTCCGGTAACCTAGGGACTCCATGGTGTAAAACAAATGTCACAATGAATGGCAACTAATGTAGAAATTACTTACTTAATATTCTCTTATGATTGAGCAATGCAAATATTTGCTTTTTAGTAACAGAGCAGCCAAAGTCTTAACTGAAAAATCACAATGGAGAAACTAGTGTTGAAAAAGAAAACACCCTGCTCCACCCCAGCATCCTACCATCCCTGGGATCCACAGGAGACAACGCAAGCTCTAGAGCAGAGTCCCACAAAAGTGGGCTCTCTATACCTTTGCAACCTGAAAAGCCTCGGATAAATGCACAGAAAACAAACTTTTAATTGTGGAGGTTGTAGTGGCTACAAGGGTCCCCTGGGTGTGTTTGGGAGGCCAAGGCTGAAAGCCGTAGGGAGAGCGTGCCAGAGCCTGGAGGCAGCGAGGGGCACTGCAGGGTGTCCTCCTCTGCAGCCGGGTTGTTCAGCCTGGACCTCCACCCATTAAATCTTCCTTCTGTGTACAAAATTTTGGAAACCTTTGCCCTCGTGTCCTCCACAGCTTGATATCTCATCAGTGCTGCAGATAACTGGTCATTATAAAACCACATTCACCTCCCCGGGAAAATACGGCAGGGTGAGAAAACATTCATTTTGTCAAGACTGCAGGTGTGTATAGGACGCATGTGTTTGCAGGCGTCAGCAGAGACTTGCTAAAATGTTTTCTCTGTCCTTTGCTAGAAGCAAGCCAAACCCTGCCTGTTCCTCAGATGAAGAGGAATTATACACCTTATGAATTTCAATGCGTGTACTCTCGTGTTTCTAAAGGTCCATTCAGAATGAAATCTTCAAAACATAGGAATGATCAGTCTGTGTGTGCAGGAGCGGCCACAAAGGAGGTGTGATTTCATTTGTATATAGCCAACTTTTCTGTGGAAAAATTCTCAACTCTGCAACCTTTGCTCTGTTTGCAGAATGTCCATGGATTTAATTACACTTTCCTAAATTAATTTTTTGTAGCCAATTCCTAGAACTGGAGCCAGTAGGTTTACTGGAAATATTCTCTTTCTGTGATATCCATATTTAATTCTACTAAGAGCAACTGCAAGACATGCTCTCCTCAGTCTTTAATTTTCTCCCTGTTTACAAGCTCTGGTACTGTCCACACCTGCAAAGCATGAATGAAAAATGGGGTAAAATAATACCAAATCCAAATGAAGGAGAGGGAGCAGGTAAATGTCTGCTGAAATTGTCTCACATGGCAAAGAGCTATCAAACTCTCTTAGAATATTGATCTTCTACTGAGTTTCAGCATAGTGAAACAGATTTAAAGAATATAATGTGGGATCCCCGAATCATTATATTGCAATTATTTTTTGTCATTTTTTATTATGAGAACAGACTGAGCTTCTGCCTGAGAGGAGTTTTATCACCTATTGTACAAAAGGAAATAGAGGGTTCATAAATGAAGGTAGAAAATCTAATGGCTGGAAGCTGGCCAGTGGAGCCAGGAATAAGGTGCAAACTCCTGACTGATGGCAGTTCATTGCCCAGATAATCTACCAGGGCTAAATACTGCAGTATTCCTTACAGATATTTTAAAAATAAAGATTTGAACTGTTTAAATGATGAAACAGAAGCATGATGTGCACTGTGACGTGCTGGGAGTCACGCAGTGAATCTCCCAGGATGCAACGGAGAGCAGCAGCAACAACTCTGCAGTGAAAATGCAGAATATACACGCTTTAGTAACCGCCCAGGTGGACTGCACCCCTAGATAATAAATGCTGCATTCCCCAAGGGCGTGGTGGTGGTCCACGAGTCCTAGCTCAGACTAGCGGTTACGTGCCACAGTCCAAGTCAATAAAGTGCATGAGTTTAGTTTAGCTAAAGAATCTTCAGGATTAGATGGCTCAACTTCAAATGATCCCCTGATAAGCGGAGAGAAAATACACACCATCAATTTGCTATTATTTTGAAAAGAAGAGCCTAAAGAGAAAAGGGATAACTGTAAGTGCCGGGGAGCAGTTGATGTTCAGTGGTATTACAGATGGTCCTTATAACCGTAACAGCCTACAGGGCTTCCCTGCTGAGAAACTTTGGCTTAAAATGACTTAAAGGATATCTCAGTGTACCTTTACCTTTTGGTTTTTTTCCCCGGAGCAAGAGGAAGATCTGATCATTCAAATAAAAATAGAATAGGACCTGCCTTTAAATAAATCATGAAAATACGAGGACAGAAGGTCAGCCTCCCTTCTGCAAGTGCACGATTTTGTGTTGTGCTTTCACTTGCATGAGGTGTGGGACTTGGCAATGATTTGTTGGTCCAAAAAAATTCTGGACTGCTAAGTGGGGATAGGGAATAGCAAAAAATTGGAGAGAGAATGGATGGGAAAAGAAAAGTCAGTTTACCTTTTTCTGCTCTATTTAGCTCCCTTTTCAACCCTCTCAGGCATGTATGTTTGTAACGCTACCCCCACGCCGAGGATTTACAGCCATAGACAAGACACAACTGAGAAACGTACACCAAGGGAGGGGTGGGTGGCACTGAGGAGCTGCTACTGCCCGGATCAATGTTTCCTGCAATCCAAACCACTGTACTTTTCTTGAAATGAATTGACTGCAGTTGTCCGGATGTCATTGGCTCCCTGGCATTAACCCTCCTAGCATCTTCCAAAGTGACTTCTCCCCTTGAAAAATTAAAGACTATTATGTACTTAGCCTCATACATTAGGACTCCCAACGGGCATCTGTGCATTACTATGCCTTATTTTGACAAGGGTGCTTGTAATGGCTGACCTACGCAAACGCGCTCTGCAGAAGGTAAATCCTACGTATAACTGCAGCCTGTTTCAAAAATTGTTTGATAAAACCTGGAAAATACTACTGAAAAATAAAACAATCCTCTTTGCACATAACAATTATTATTTGCTTTAGAAGTCAACTTGGTTTCATTAGATACCAAAGTTTGAAAGCAACCTTCAAAGACAATCCTCCTTGCCCCCATCCCCAAATAAAATGTGAAGGAGATATAGATAAATAGATTAGGGTCCTGTTTGCATATTGATAAGAAAAAGTACATTACATCAATGTAACCAAATATCTTATCACAGCCATTACAGACTTCAAGGTCTCTATTAATACGAGGGCAGGGAAAAACTTTAGTGGTGAAATCAGTTCATTAACAGGGTGGTTTTGGTTTCCTTCAGGTTTTATGATGTGATGTGATGTGAACTACTATGCATCATGGATTTAATGAAGTCGTGGTGTCCTCTCAGATTATTCAGCTGACCTAAAGCTCCTTAAATTCCTCATGTGTTATAAAATGACTCACGTACAGAAACGTTTCCCTTGAATTGTACCAAGAGCACTCCAATGTCGGCAAGATTGGGCCTGGTGTTTTGTTTGTGCTGTAAGGAAGAACTCAGAGCGTGTTCCCACAGTGGTGGGCTTTGCTTTTTAAAAGCTATTCAGCTAGTAGGTGACCAGAGATACACAGAGGAAACATATATGATAATGGTGCCCGATACGAAGTTCTTGCATGTTTCTGGCATTTTTTAATGGACTCAAGTGACTGTAAAGCAGGAGGTGTAGTGTTATTTTGGTTTTGTTTTCTTTCTTGTCTTAAGGTTTAAATCCAGAACATTGAATCGTGGTGCAATGGCTTGAAAAGTATTTTTCAAGTGTTGCATCAGCTTCCATGACACTGGGCAAATTAGAGAGGGAGAAGACCTACTAGATGAAGAATTTCCCTTTCCTTTCAACACCACCTCCAGTGACCTGGCTAAAGAGGTTTGAGGGGATATGAGGAAGAGAACTTCTGCAGGTGGTTTTCTGCAGCCTCCCTGGTGACAGGGTTATGCTGGGGCTAGGAAATATTTTGTTTTCTTCAAAATATCTTCCCAGCTACTTAGACCCAAGTCCTTCAGGTTGCTCAGACTCACCAAGCCGCTCCTGCAGCATCCTGGCCAGTGGTGGAGATGCTGCCTGGAGGTGGCCCCTAAGCTCCTCGCAGAACTGCTGTGAGAGATTTTTTCGCAGGCTCTGCAGAAACCAGCACACTGGGTGGAGAGGTCCAAGTTAGTCACTAAGAAAAGCCACCTTCCTCTAGGGACCAGGTTCCTCCCTAAGCACTGTTTGCATCTTGTAAAACGAAGAAATCACTGTAACCTCTTTCCTAAAATATGACATTTATAGAGGAACAAGTCCAGAAGGGAACTTCCTGGTATTATGAGATCTCTAATGTGAGTTTGCTCTGGGCATGCAGCAATCCCTGACAGCCATTCTCATTTGCTCACTGTTTAACGGTCTATTCTAAGACATTGACAGTTTCACTCTAACTACTGTGTACTATATTTTTATTATTGTTGTTGTCATTGGCAATGTTATTAAGGAGTTTCTGGAGTATTAAGCAGCTTTCTTCCCAGTGCAGACCTCCCTGGGACAGGACAAGTCAGACTGACCTTATGGACCCTTGTTATTTCTAGGTACATAGTGCACGTTCCATCTTTAAGCTGCCAGCTTAGCATCTTTCATCACCATCAGTTACCAGGCTTTTTTTTGTTTGTTTGTTTTTTGGTTTTTTTTGTTTGTTTGAAACGTCTGTAATACAAAATACAGTTACTATCGGACCCCAAGCACTTCTGGAGTAATATGTAATTCAAAGATAGTTACAGGCTGTGAAACAGGTCTGCTGATGCACACTGGAATAATAACAAAAACACAGGGAATGCAAGTCTGAGATTTTTTAGGTACTACCTGTAAAACTGGCATGACAAGGTGGCGTTTTTCATGACCGGAATTTGATGGCTTGAACGTACCAGTGCGATAACACTGTCGTGAAAATTGTGCCAAGGGCCTGCTTACCGCAGAGCATTTGTTCAGCTCCCAAATTGGCTGTAACTATGAATAAACCCCAGTGTCTGCCCCTGGCAAACAGCAGTTTATGCCCTTGACATAAACCATGAAGCCCTACCTGCTACAAAGAAAAGCAAAATAGATTTTCTTCCCATCTTCTGCAGACTGAATTTGGGGATCTGCTTCCTTCTCTGTCTAGCCTTCAAAGCAGAGGTGTTGGCCCAGTTGCTGTAACTTCATAAACTATTCTAGTGCTGAGGAAAGTTGTCCTGGAAGGCTAAAAGGAGTAAAATTGTCTCTTAGCCACTGGAGTAATCAGGTAGGACTTTAAACATTTACCAAAAGATGGATCTTGTCCTGGACTACATTTTATCAGGAATAATTGTGCTGCCACCCATGGAAACCCACTGAAATGAGAACACCACCTTGTAGGTCTGAATCAGGCCCAGGAAGCAGACCTGCATGGCCCAACAATGCCTTTTGCATGGTCGCTTCTCCGAGTAGAAACCCTGTAAAGCAAATTCTTCTGTTAATTTGTGCAATGCTATAAAGTAATGTCTGGTACTGGGTAAGTCCCCAATACTGTAATTTAATTTCAAACTGCATTTGGTTTATTTCTCTGTAGGAAAAGTATCAGCTGTGCACAGCTCTCATCACACTGTCAGTAGGGCTAAACGCAACAAATTATCTTCTCAAGGAATAAATTTAGATTTGCTTTACATATTAGTGCATTTCAGAAGATTATCACGTCAACAAAAATTCATGTTGCTGCACAACTTGTGTTGCTTCTGTTGGCTCCAAAAAAGTCATTGGGGTACTGTCTCCTTCACAAACTCTTTAAAGGAAATACTGTGTCATTCAAAAACAAAAATGCATGGGAACTAGCAATACATGAGTCTTCACAAGCTCAGGGCTTGTATTCACTGTAGATAAGTGTGTTTTTCCCAAATCTCTCAACCTCCTGAGTTTGCAGAATTGGGACAGAAAATCTCATTTGAAAACAAAAACTTGTGATGTTTGGGTTTGTTGTTTTATTTAAGTTTAATAACATGTTTTAGATCCAGATGAAGTAGCTTTCTCTCATCAAGTTTCAGGGCACGCATAAACGTGAAAGCGGCTTATACATGGGCTAAACCAGAGCTGACTGAAATTGTGAAAGCATGACAGCAAAGACTGATTGTCTTCAGAGGGCGTTGGGATGGCGCTCTGAATTTTCAGACCTCCAGGGTAGGCTGGCAGTTTCCCTCCCAAGCCGTGTAGACATTTACCAGACCAGTAAATGGGGAGGGAGAAGGGGAGTGCAAAATGTTGTTCTAGTTCAAACTACAGAAAGCCAAAAGGGGGACAGGGAGAGAATCTCCAGTTCATTTCTATTTCCCTTTCCCTGCTGAGGTCTGTATTATTTTTGGACAACCACTCTGTGAGTCTTGGCATCCAACGTCTATAGCTCCAGGGCAGACCTACAAGGCAGGCTGTACCAGGACCAGGGCGACCAGTACTCCCAGCTCCTTCCCAGCCGGCTGGGAGCCGGGATGATCCCCGGATCAGAGCAGTTGTCTCCCAGTCTCCTTCCCCTTTGCTAGAAACCAGGAGTATTGCTTCCACCTGAAAGGTGGCCAGCAAAGCAGCATCTCTTTCATTCAGCAGCTACTGGGGACTAAGGGAGCGTATTTACACATTCAGGATTTCTTTTTTTTTGGAAGCTGAAGGGAATTAAATTGCTTTGAGAAAGGAATTTCTAAATTGAGGGTGTCAGTGTTGCAATGAGGAAGTTGCGAGTTTTGTTCAGCGCTTCACCTGACTTGGTTTTCCTGTCCAGCCACCTCAAAGGCTTCTGGTTTTGTTCTTGTCTCTGGACAGTAGCAGATTTTGGTGTCCTTTTTGTGCATTAGCTTAGCTTCAGTGGTGCAAACTGCATGCAGCATTTCTATGAAGATGCTATTTTGTAATGTCAGCAATGATTTCTTTTAGTCTTGATTGTCATTTGCCTGGACCAGCCACTGGGGTCTGAACAACGGCAGGTTTTGTGGTGTGATATTCAACACACAGGCTGTAAAGAAACTGCTATCTAAGAAATGGTCAGGCACGAAAGTACGCTTTGTGACTTTCCTTCTTCCTCTCCTCTTCACCAACTGGGTAACACAATGAAATTCAACTTGGGGCTTGCACTTTTTCCATTTGTAATGGATTTATCCATTTCCAAATTTTCCCTGGAAAATAACAAAGAGAGCGTAGGAGTGTTATGGGATCTGACACAAAGAAAACCTGCAAAATTGCACTCAGATGGAGGACGGAAAAATAGGTAAAAGCAAAACTTGTCTATATTTAACAAGGATCTATCTGAAAATGTATGAGACCTAAAAAACCCAAACCCCGTGTACCAGCTGTGAGGCACTGCCAGCATGTCCTTCCCAAAATACCTGTGAGTGAGGAGCTGTCCTGGGGAACAGCAAGGCAATGTTTTCAAAGTTTCTTTTTTCTTTCCCCCCTCAGAAAATCCGGGACTCCAACCTGAATGATTGTTTCATGCTAAATAATATTAGCATTTAAATAGCTCAGCATTGTAGTTAACAACTGGGTGAGAGTAATGGGAGGATGGCAGTGCTGGGTTCACACCTCTGGCCCTGGCCCTTATTCAGCTGGGGACTGCTGCCGCCTCCTACCCTCAACTGTGTTAAGAGGAGGCAGCCCTTCTGCCCGCTTTGTTTAAGATCTTTGCAGGGGTAATGAAGGTCTAGCAGCAGCTATAAAAAGGTAAAATCCTAGGCCTGTCTTCTTGGTTTTGCCTACAACTGCATATAAGCCCAGGTCTTCTGCTTGAAATATTACCCTGATCAAGTAACTCTCAACAAACTGCTTGAAATACATTTAAAAATTCTCTTTTTGTTTCATTTAATAAGCTTGACATGCTTTTGACTATAAGGAGACTGCACAGAATATGTGTATACTCAGGTGTCCTTATTGTCCCAGTTGATATGTTGCCATGGAGGAAGGCTATTAATGAGAGGAAATTAAATTAGATCACCTCTGTGCGCATTTATCTGCACACAGCACAGCTTCAGTCTTAAGGAGAGGGAGTTCTTGTGGGAAAGCAATTAATAGATGCAGGTGCACAGAAAAAAAAATGCATTTCTTATAGACCTCTGAAAGATGCAGATGGTATTCAGGCGTATGTCGCTCTTTGGCATGCTAATCACCAAATTTCACAGATAGGAGGTGATTTATTTTGCACAAATTTCATAATTAGCAAAATTTATTGTTTTTCCAGAGTTCCTTTCAAAAGATAACAGAGATGCAGTTGTGTAAGGTAGGGGATGTGAATCATTTGCAGCTCAAGTAGAAACCTGTTAATAATATCATAGTCTCGCCTGATGCAGTGTCCCATAGCAGTTTGTCAGATAAAAAGGAGGTGTCCTAATGCCAGAAAATCCTGGGGTCTTGCTGCGGCTAAGGGTGATGAGAGGCAACCTAGGTAAGATGAATGTGTGTGGTTAGCGGGAGGAGAAAAGGCTGTATTTAAAAGAAAATGATTCTTCTGAAAGAAGGACAGGAGGCCATGGGAAGAAGGGCCTTTGTGTCAACAGGAACTTTCTGCCCCAGATCCATGGAAATGAAGAAGATGAGACATGGATAAAATCTAAACCACATCCTCAGTACTAAATCTATCGATTTGTTGGTGGGTAGGGTGGGGGGGGTTCCTTCTGTTACATCTTTAGCAGCATCTCAGCCCCTAATACAGAAGTGTAAAGCACTGGAAGAAGAATTTATCCTGTAAATGTACCAGTTAATGGGCTAAAGCAAAAGATGACTATCCTGGTGCCTGACCCTGGGAGCAGAGGCTGGGAGCAGATGTTGTGGCCACCGCTGGGCGAGAAGTGTGGGACAGTAACTGAGCACATGGCTGTGTATTAGGGGTTTTTAGACAGTCTGGGTAACAATAACCCCGACACAGATTAAAATATCAAAGATTATGGCAATCATTTCTTTAATTATGTATTTTTTAGTTACTGGGCCCTGATTAGAGTCCAGTTTCAGATGACAGGTAGGCTGGCCGGACACTGACGGCCATGGGAAGAAGGTGAAGTGTGACTGCAAGGAGTCACAGCCCCACAGGGACCACTCTGGTGGGTACTGGGACAACCAGCAGCACATCCCTCTCACCTGCATTGGGAGGAGGGGGCTATGGGGTGTCCAGACTACGAACCAGCTTGGGAATTGCCCCAAGAAATCTAACCTGGCATTAATAAGAGTTTTAATATTTTTTTGCTGTCATACTGTAATTACAGGTGCCGAGGTCTGGGCTTTCGCTGCACAGACTTGCTGGAGGTCTCCACGTTGCCCCCCATGGTTTTACTGGAGTTGGGTTTTATGCCAACTTGAAGGAGTTAAATTTGCCCCTGGAGGGGTCCGGAGCCAGGGCAGGGTAGGTGGGCAGGAGCCGGCCCCGGGGAGCGGGACCCTCATGAGTATGGCATCACAGCCTATGGATTTCCCTCCTTTTGATTCGGTTAATGAGGAAGGGAGACTAATTATTAGCCTTTTGAATCTCTGACCAATCAATTCGGACTCCGTGACAATACTTAGCACTTATTTTGCTTCACGGGGCGACAGATGAAAGATTTTATAACTGTAGGTAATTGTCCTCAGTTTAAAAACAAGAAAATTGAGCCCCAAGGTCACCAGAACTACAAAGTCAGGTACAACACAAGGTATTATCTATATGCGGTAAAAATCCGCGTTACTAACCATGAGCTCAGTAGGAAATGGCACAAACTGTTTATTTTGGAAGTAAACTCAGTAGATTATGACAAAACTGTAATTCAGATCAAATATGTGAATTACATATTAACAATAAACAAATACAATGTGTCTAGTTGATTTAGGTACCTATGTCACCCTAAAAATTGATGGGATTTTTTTTAAATAGATCTTGGACTTCTAAGTTTCTTGAGAGGTATATTTAAATTAACGTGGTTTAAAAAAACTTACAGTATATTTTCTGAGGTTTTGCCACAAAGGAGAATTAATTAATGGCAACTTTTCTTTTTCTTCTCTGCTCGGCCATAATCCAGACAAAATCTGTACAATAAATTTTGCTTCTGGGCTGAAATCCTGTATGACAGGTTGCAGCCCAGAGCGAAATTTCAGAGATGAGCCACGTAAGCCCTGAAAATAGGAGCTGATAGTGATAACAATCACTGACAAACCTTTAACTGTGCCTGTGCTAGTGTGTGTCACTATAATACAATTTCGTATGTTAAACAACAGATGTCAAACAGAAGAAAGGAAAGAGGCCTTTGCTTTTCTTCTGTTGTGGACCTTGTTCTTCCAAAGCAGCCATTTTTTCAGTTGCCATGACAGTGTTAATAGGAGTTTATCATTTTCCCATGCCTGCTGCATACTAATGAGGGATCAATTCATGAATGTTATCTGTAAGGCTAAGAAGGGTCCAGCACCACGATCTCTGGCGCATTCAGTACTTGGAACGGCACCTCCATCCGCAGCCCGGCGGTTGCAGCGCAGAGTTTTATAAGGAGCAGAGTTTCTGCCCTTCACTTTTTATTCATCACTGCATGGGGATACACAGCAGACAGAGCTAACAAACAACTGAATGTAGCGACCAAAAAGTTTGATTTGCTTTTTCCTGATTTATCCCAGGGAAAAGCGGCTGTGAAATATTCAGAGAGATAAGGGAATTGCTTCAGCTGTGTGTCATGGGGAAAGCAGAGATTTCTGTGAATTTGGGTTAACTTTGGGACCTGGAAACTTTTTATTTGGAGCACTTTGTTTTAGGCAGTTAGTGAAAAGGCAAATCACACCTCATGCACGAAAGCACTGGGGCCATGCATTTCGGCAGTGTATTGTGTGTGGTGGGCTCGATCCTGCCCCCGCCAACCATTTTCCTCAACACCCAGTGGTGAAAATAGATGAAGAAACTGAGATTAGGAACTGATTGGAGAACTGGCTGAGGTGTGGTTAAAGTGATACTAAACAGTTTTACTCTAAAGTTAAGGAAAATATTGCTAATTCCATGATACAAAATACAGTACAGCATCATACACTGGAAGAACTCGGTCCCAGGCGTAGAGGTTTTTCCTCCTCATCAGTTCACCAGCTGCACTGGGAAATATGTTTTTGAATTGGTGATTATTCATCTTTGTGTTATGATTTATTACAGGTAGCAAATTGAGAGCCAAACAAGGTCTTATTTGAGCTATATAAGACTTTTCAAAGACATTCTATATCATCACACTTATTATGCCATTGGTTCCTATATGTAAATCTTTCAGCTGTTTTCTTTGTTCAGCTTTTTGGGTTTGTTTGTTTAGCTACTATAAAAGGTCAAAGAAATGAGGGAATAGAGTTTCCCCCTTTTCTCCACCCCGACAATTTTTTTAAAGAAATCTGAAGGCATTTCGGGCTTTTTTTTTTTTTTTTTTTTTGTTATTTGCAGTTGTTCTTTTATCATTATCTTCAGGAAGCAGCATTACCGTGTTGCAGATAAGAGGCACATCCAGATGTGCATATCAAAGGATGAACAACTACTTATTAAGAAAAACTTCTTTTACGCCAAGCAAGGTTCAAAGGAATAGTAAAGTCTATGGCATAAGCGACAAAACTGTCTGGCAATTCTGCGCATTGTCAACCTAATGCACAGAACTGGGGGAGAAAACACTTTCATCAAAAAGAAATGGTGGCAAAATGCATGTAGAAAGACGAAAAGGCACTCGGTTTAAAGGGCAAACACCCTTCTAAGCAGGGACAATATCACCCATTGCTTTAATTCTTGCACAATAAAAAAAGATTTTTTAAAGTTGTTGAAATATGCTTTTTTTTTTTGTAACCTGTTTTTAACAAAATGTTCCCAAAGTATTTGACATTTTTCATGGCTATATCAGATTTGTGTTGCGCTCGCTTTGTCTATTCAGAATATGTATTCGTTTGGGTGGAAGGCAGATTAAGACAGACTCATGTGTTCCCATTTGTATAATGCTGGGAAACGTATGAGAGTGCAATGGATGTATAGCAATATATTCATGTGTTACTCATTATGTTCAAAACAAATTCTGCTTGCTCTTTAAAACTAAAGGAAAACTGTATTCAGTTTGCTGTATATCTGTGAAGCTCTGTAATCAAGGTATAATTCAGAGTTTGGATCTGGACTTGGAGTGATCTTAAGCAGGGCGATTCCTTCTCTAGCTAAGGTGAGCACAAGCCATGCCTCAAACGTCCCTGACTCTGCCTTGCTGAACAAATACCGCAGAGAGACAAGCTGCTATTAAATGGTTTTACTGATAAATTGGCTGCAAACACAATTTTTCCTTTTTTTTACCTTCTTTTATAAAGCCACAGACAGTGCAACCTCCTTTTTTGTGGACGCATAGCACAGAACATTAGGGGGCCAAAAGAAGATTTAATGCAGTAAATGCTGTTCCTTCTGATTCAGTTCCAGGATTTGACCACTAACATGGTGCTTTACTTAGCACACTCCAAGCTAACCTGGAGAAAAAGTACCAAAGTCATCACTAACACCTATTCGGTGGTAGAGCCATGGGTTTAGATCTGCTGAAGTGGGTTAAAATCAGCTTTTTTTCCCTCTCTGTTTCACTGTACTCTCCCACCAGAGGTTGGGATGATGTTTGCAAGGAGGGGTTATATTCTCTTAGGTGGACTCACTGCTTTCTGATGGTCCTTCTATGTCAGTGCAATAGCTGAACTCTGAATATCTGAAATTATATGCCACTTTTAGGACTTGATGCATGTAAAAATGCTGCTGAGGTTCTTTTGGGGTGGAAATGTGTGTTGGGGGGAGCAGGAGGTACTCAGGACTCATCTTGCAAAGTGTTGGGTGAAATTCAGTTGCAAGCAGCAATATTTTTCATAGTTATTTGAAAGGCCTTTTGATAGATTGATTGTTCATAATCAATCTTTTACTGTGAGTAAATTGAAATAAAATCATACTCGGGTTCACATCCTGGGAACAGCACAAAGCATAATAATTTAGCAGATGGCATAATCATTCCAAGTTTCCGAGATTTTTTCATTTTTGCTCTGTTGAAAATATGAGATTGCATAATGCACTAGGGTTTATATAACAGCCTCACATGGCTTTACATTATAATTTCACATCAGTTTTACCTCAGAGTTTCTAACAGGTCAAGTAACCTTCTGATTTCATTTAAAGTTTCCATTATTCTCTCCTGAAAGGGAAAATCTAGCTCTTGTTTGGACAGCTTTGGTAACTCCAAAGGAAAAATTGGGCATTATAGTGAATACAAAAGATTCACTTTCCATGCATTAGGCTTTTCAATTGCTTTCTTAATGCAAAGTTGGACAGGAGAGTATAGGCAAGAAAAAAAGATCATTTTGTGTCCATGGTCAGATGTCAATATTGACAAAAATAAATGGAATGTAACAATAGATCCTTGCAAAGATGAAGGTCATATGACTAAAATGTCTAACTAGACCTTGCACTATAGCTGTATCTTATTGCTGTTTGTGATAAATTGTTGGGTTTTTTTCCCCCTAGTTAAAACATGCAAAAAGAGACTAAGTCTGGAATTTTAAAACTAGCCCATTTTAGGCAATAATATTGAAGGTGAATCAGAAGTGAAGCACTTACTTAGAGAATTTAAAAAAAAAAAAAAAAGAAAAACAAAGAAAAAAAAAAAAAGAAAGCAAGAAAAAAGCCTAAGGAGGTCAAGAGTGTTGGTCTCACTGAGGTCTGTGCACATCACTCGTACTGCATTTTTCAAAACATCTTTCTTCAAAACTTAGATGATGCAAACTGCTCCCTCTGCCCAGGGCAGTGGACTGAATTCCAGTTTGTAAATGGGGTTAATTAGTGATAGTCTGTAAACTCATTGTGTCTTAAACTGAGAGTTTTCTTCATTTCAGATTTTCTTGCACAAGTCAATCCTTTTATGAAATCAGCCTTTGAGATTTTTCTGTTTTTTCCTAGTTAACATTATTGTTTTAAATGTAAAAAGCAAAGAAATAATTTAGATGCTGTTCAGCATTGAAGTCTTTTCCCCTAGAGACATTTCCCAATATGCTGCAGCAAAACACCGCCCTGCACAGCACCATCAAGCTGGCTCACATGTGTGTCTGTGCAGATAACTTCTGACCACACGGGTAGTGTCACTGAGAGGAGTAACCAAAGACTAAATGTCGAGCAAAACCTGCTTTGGTTCATAGCGGTAATAGAAAACTTCATTTGTATTTGAGACCTTTGGCTTGGAGACTCCTGGGAATTTTGAAGTGCCATCATTTATACAGTCTTCAAGCCAATTTTCTCCTTACTGCAGCATCTCACGTCACTGGTGTTCCTACCTCTTTCTCTCTTATTATATGAAGGTCTATAATACAGGCATTACTGGTTATCTGAATGCCTGGAATATCTCCTGTGAGACTAAAAGATAAACTCTTAGATTCCCATTGTTGCCTGTTCAGAAATATGGACAGATACCCACTTTAAGCCAATTCTAAAAAAAAAAAAAAAAAACCAAACCAAAAAAAAACCCAGAAAAACCAACAAAAAAACCCCTTCCAAGTACTTTAATAACTTGTTGCTGATTCATAGACTTGATGAAAGCTATTTTCTGGACATGAAATAATTTTTTTAAACAAATGACTCATTTTTTTTATTACCACTACAGTCTGAGAAAAGTTCCTTGTGTCTTGTCTTGTATGTGGAAAAAAATCAACCCTTAACTCCAGAAGACAAAGCAGTAGACAAAGGTTTCCTAACCAAGGCATTGTCCTTCCCGAGTGCTGAACAGCCTCGCCAAGTTTGTTTCAGTTACACTGCCATTTCCTAACTGAATCCAAAATATTTCTTCAAAAGGCTCATCTGGTTTAGGGTCATGATCATAGGTGGAAGGTCAGTTAGTCATTTGCTGAGACATTCATTTCTCACTCAAATAATCTTTCATAAATCTTAAAGGAACGCAACAGTTTATGCCAGAAGAAGCAGGAGAGGTCGATGGCAGGAGGGTAAAAGATAGTTGTACAAAATGCATTTCTTCAAATACAACATACATATTTGCTTTTCCTCTTTGTACCTGTGAAAAATGAAGTTGTCTCCCCACCTCCAAAGTCGAGGAGCTACATTGCTCCCAAGCACAAGACCCTTTTATCCAACCTCGGTGCAGGGTCTGCCAGGAGACTTAGGTCAATGTGCCTACATTCACGGGTTGTATGCATATGTGTGCATATAACAATGCTGGTTTCAGCCACTCTTGCTTCCATATGCCAGCACAGCTGTTGTGGGGACATGCAGAAAAAAGACCGGGAAAGATCCTCCTGAAATTTCAACAAAAAAAAAAAACATGTCAAGGTTGTTACATCTTCTGATTAGCTCAGGTCAATACGTGGAAGTTGTGCATGGCCCAGGCCATATGAAGGGACCTCTGGACAAAACCTGAGATTTCCAAATGGCTCTGGCAGACATGGGGTGGCCTTGGCAGACGTGGCACTGTGTGCCTACTTAACTGGTGTCCTTAGTGGCCACGTTCATCTGGCTACAAGGGGATGCTCTGAACTGCCATTTCTCCACCAGCAACTGGACCTCGGATGCTGCTTTAGCAGGGCTGCCAATACCTCTGCTGGGGAGAAGAGGCTGCCTGGTCTCATCCCTGATGGGGAACTTTCAGGTACTGCCAATTTTAGTGCAATGCCAACAGGCTTTTGTGGAGATTAGATTCATTTCTCTGATTCTGAATATGAATAGTAACACTATGGGAAATTCTTATTCTAAATGCGATCAGTCTGGCTCCTAGACTGCAGTAAGTGAGCCTGGGGCTTATCTGATCCTGGTGTAAATACAATGTGCCTGTCCCAGAAAGCCAAGTGTGCTGCCACTGAATGGCAAAAGAAAAGTACGTTAAATAGATGGCAAAATAAACTATTTATCAGATGCAAAGAGCAGAGGAAGAATTCCCAGTGTACTGTTAGTTGTGCTGGAAAACGTACAGAAACTGTCTCAGTGTTTCAGTTTTCTCATGTAGCTAGGTTTAATTACACTCGCCCCACAAGAGTGTTTTTCCTCACAAACAATAGTTTGTGAAGTTTGTTAGATGAAAGCTGCTAGAAAAGATGTCAAGTATTAGTACCAATGTATCAGTATTGGTTTTGTTTCTAAAAAAAATACTGACTTCATAAATCTATACTATAGATTTATCCAGTGAAAGCAGAATTTTTAGTGCCTCTAATAAAAAAATATATGGGCTGATTCTCCCCTCATGATTATTGGTAGAGCACAACAAAAGAGTTCTCCGCAGCGTTTCTGAACATGGGTTTGATGATGAGGTGTGAAATGTGTCAGTGATTTGTTTTGTGTTTGTTCCTTTCATTTCTAGATCACTCATGACAAACAGCAATGTATCAGCAGGACGAGACAATTTACCACTGCATGAGCTAAAAGGTGAAAAAAGTTCCATACATTTTATATCCCTTTTGTAGTCACTATACTGCACTAAAGATGACCGTGGGTCACAGTGCTTGTACTCAGCATAGTTGATGTGTTAATAACTTCTTCGGATGATCTCACCCTATTTATTTTAGGGTCCTCAGATAAGGATGACTGTTGCCTGGGCTTTCTTCCATAACAACCCCTTTCCTCATGTGATTCAGATAATTACTTTCTTATTAAAAAACAAACAAACAGAAAAAGAACACCAAAAAAACCCCTCATCTGAAGCTTTTCCCCCTTCTCAACTGAATGGATTTTTCCTTTGTTAGTACATGACAATTTAGGGGGGAGAATTTTGTGCTTAAACTACTCATGTGATTGAGTCACATGCATATCAGCTACAAAAGGAGCTTTGGCATGTTATGTATAAATCTCCATTAAGAGAGAAAATAGGAAAGTTTTACGTGACTGGTATCTCATTCACAATAATTAACTCATTCACCATCTCAAACTACTGTACGATCAAGGTCAAAATAACCAGGCAAAAGAAACATTTTGGTCACGTTGTGGTACCTGCAGGAATAGTTGGTGCTAGTATTCTCAGGCTGTAGTTCTCATGGTATAAAGTCTTTATGAATTTAAAGCCTTTTGTCCTGATTTATGCAGGAAAGGAGGCCTGTGTGATAATGTGGTGTCTGTCTTTCTGTAGACGTTTCTCCTCAAGCAACTCTAGAATTTGTTGCCTGGACTGGCCTAAATTTGGTGGGAGGCAGAAGTCTCAAAGATCATGATGCATGTCATGAAAATAGCTGAATATCAGAGAAGGACATCTGTATTTCCAGACTGCAGGAAGGCCTGTAATGTGTATGTGTTCAGTCCTTATTGGACTGTAGAGTATCCAGCTGCATAATATGCAGGAAACCTTCATTCATTTCATTGCTCATGCAACAGAAAATACTAGAAAGATAAAAAGTTGAGTTAAATGCTGTGGATACATGTCCCTTTCCAGTTTTGGGCTTGCTAATGAGGCTGCAGCTCACAGCAGCTTGTCTTGGAGGTCCTCTGATGGAGCTGACTGCTAATCCATCCTGCCCCCGTGAGATGGCTCGGCGTGAGTTGCAATAGCTCCCCAGTAACCTGCTTCATCCTGCGCTCACCTAGCTGCAAGTGCTGATACAACATGGCTATTCGTCTTCCTAAGAGGAGGAAAAATTCTTCATACAGAAGCTCATAGAGGGCCTGTGCAAATCACCCCCGTGATGAGCGTGTGACCGAGAACAGCATGAGTGCTTGGTGCCTGCAGAGCGGGCACGAACACGCAGGCACGGCCCCGGCAGCAGCACCCTGGCCTTTTTTAACTCTCTGGAATATGCAGGGCCGGTTGGATGTTAACCTGTTAGCTGACGGGATCCAGCCCTTAGGGAACCTCTAGTTAGGTGTTAGCTCACCTCCTCTAATCCCAGCTCAGCAAGGCCCTCGCGCTGTGTCTTCCTTGACAACATTTTATTTTCCACGAGGGATAGCGGGCAGCAGGAGCTGCGCTGCTGTAAAACCCCAGAGGAGACAGCGCTGCTTTAGCACGTGGTGAGTAGGTGAGGTCAGCAGCGGCGGCGAGCGGCGATGACCTCACCTCCTCGCCGTAAACACCAAAGCACCTTGTGTCTGCTTAGTTATCTCACTGTAAAATCCCCACCGCAGGCTCATCAGCTGGTTGTAAAAAGACACCTTTGTGTCAGTGAAGACAAAGCCTTAAAGGTCCTGGTTCAGAAAAGACTTGAAACATGCAAAGGTCCAGAGACGTGTAAGTCCCGCCATGTCAGAGATTGTGTTCTTCCTAAATTAGACCATAATCCTGTTTCCAATGTAAATTATTAATTTAGAAGTTGCTTTCCCTAAACATTCTCTTTCATCTCAACAGCTGCTCTTTCTGCAAGATTTCCCACAGCAAGCAAATCTCTTACAGGGGGCAAAAACACAAGGACATGGGGACAACCAAGTAAAATTACTATGATTTTTTTTTCTTGATTTGAAACAAACATTGAAGTTTGTTCCCAGCCCTCCATCTGCGAAAGACACACAAACCCCTTCATTTCCCACCACATAAAACCAAAAAGAAGCAAGTTGCTGAAACAGCCTAGCAATCTTTATTTCATCCACTAGCATTTTATGTTAATTTTGAGTTAAAACTCTGCTGAAGGCAGTTCCACTCTCTGAGAGAGCGTATCCACCTCCCTCACAGCGTACAGGGAACTTCTATTTTAGAAACCCAGTGTAACTCTGCCGTAGGACATTGACTACTAGGGCAAGATGCCTGCTTTAATATTATGGAGCCTCTCGGAAATGTTCTGTGCTCAGTCAGGGCTGAAGAAGCGCTCGGGTGTCTTAGACTTACCGGTTTGTTCCCTCTGTTTCAGCCAAGCGTTTACATTGGTGTCCGCTCACACCTTGAGGTGCGGGGAGGGGGCAAGAGAGGCCTGAGAGATGTCACTTTTCCAGATGAAGAGAGAAGGACGGTCTCAGCCAGGTACCCTTCCCTTTGCTTTCCCTTCCCTTTGCGGCAGAGACGCTGGAGCTAAGTGGTTGTTGTCATTAAGCTGTAAAAGCAGGAGTCCGCATGAGAAGGAAATGGGCACATAAAGCCATCCCCTACAAAAGGCAACATCCCTGAGATCATTCTGCTTTTAAGAGGCTTTTTAATTTGTCGATCAGTGAAAGGAAACGCAGCCTTTGTGCAGAGGTTCTGACGAACCTTTTTATGACAAGCAGCACTGAACGTGTGGCAGGGGCAGGTTCTCTACAGGTGTGAAAAGGCTCTGCGGCCAACCGAGCCGCACTGAGCTGTGTCAGCTGAGGGTATGAATGATCTCTGCCCATGAGATGAGCAAAGCGTAGCTTGGCCTCCAAATAGCTTTGACAACACGGGTTTTTTTTCAGTATCAGCCTATCTGAGAGATAGGCTTCTCTTTTCATGACATGTTAATAATGTCGGAGCAAGGTGGAATCAGGAGATGAAGGTGAAAAATAACGAGTAGGTGTTATCCCAAGAAGCCTGTGTCAGTGTCTGCACAATTTCCACTTGTGATGAGTTTGCTCCAACACTTACAGCTGTAATTCATTGCCAGTGGTACGACCCAGGCTGGCTGTGCGTCATCCCCAGTGGGAACTGTAGGAGACAGCACACCCTTTGGGAATTGTAATGTTCCCTAAAAACTTGGGGGACCGTGTCCACCCTCCTAGTCTTTGAAAGCGGAGCTAAAACGTGCTCCTTTGGGGGGAGAGGGAATCCAATGGGCCAGTACAGGCTGTGCATACCCACCTTGGCATTCCCACGCATTGCCAAGCACCAGCGAGCCTTGAATTTACAAGGTCGGTCTGAGTTGCAAATTGATCTAGACCTGCTTATGCACCTTTTGAATCTCCTGACTTCACAGTTTTGGTCCTTAGGCTTCATTGCATGGAGTCCTTTCTTTTCGGGACAGTATGAAACTCCTGCTTGCATTTAGTGCATCAGCAAGAAACAGCTTGACTTCGTGTTCTGGGCAGTTTATAAAGGAAGTCTCACTGAAATTGTTGTTTATAGTCATAACCGAAAGGCACTTCCTTTCATGCTTTATTTTAAATGCAGCTCTTACGCTTGCTAATCATAAAATACAAACTAGTCCCTGCAGTTGAAAAAGCTAGTAAAGCGCATAAGCAATCCTAGGATTTTCTTGTTTCCATTAAAAATGCCCAATGTCTCGTATTTGCACGGTTGCTAACATGATTTAGGTCTGGCCTGCTAAGCTCTTTTCAGCGTACTGTAGGTCTAATTGTACATTTTTTTCCAAAGAGGAACACCAGCTTTTTCCCTTTCTATGGCACAGAAACGCTCCTGCTGTGAACCTGCAGCCGGGCTCAGCGTCCCAGCGGGGCACGGGGGGGCACTTCCAGCCCCACTTCCTTCGCCAGGCGGGGAGCGGGGGTCCCCAGGGCTTCCCCGGCTCACCTCGGGGCACTGCCTCTTTGGCGTTTGCCAGCTTGCAGCCACACCTGCTCAAGGCCACTAAACTCTTTTATGAGAAAAACGCCTTAATACCTTCCAGTAAAAATCATTGCCGAGGTTCCCACCCCCTGCGCCTCCCTTTCCGTTCCCCTCTGCCTCTCCGCTCCAAACCCAATTCCCTGCTAGCGTGAACAATCCCATCTCTGGTTTTTATACATTTGGTATAAACATTTCCTGAAGCCCATAAACACCTTTGTCATTTATCAGTGCAGTGAAAGATGTTTATTGCCTAAATACAAAAACTATGATGGGATCAGTGCTTTGGGAGACTCGCTGCCTGATCCTGCGTCGTGATGTTCCCCAAAGGAGGGCAAAATTTGGGGCCAGGTTTTCATTTTGAATACAGAGGCCCCCGCTTTTTAATTACTCATAGTGATGATTGCAACTTCCAGCATTAAACGGTGAGCACTGTCTGACCAAAGCTCATTTTACAGCAGTTCTGGTATGTACCAAATTGAAGGAGGTAAAAGAAAAGGGTCGGGGCGGTGGGGGAGGAAGAGGAGATCTATAACTGGCATGTTAATAAAACTCCAGTTTGTCACTTCAGCAGCACACCCTGAGTGTAATAACTAAGCTTCCTTTCTATACCCCCTATGAGTTCCTTTGTATTGACAGATGCCATTTGTTCATTTACGACGTGATAATAAAAACCTTCAGTTTTACTGAATGTTGTTCTTTTCCTCCCCTGACACTGGGGCACCAAATGGTTTGTACTGCGCTCAGCAGGCACTTTTCATTAAAGATCATGGCATGAAAATGAACTGTATTTGAAGACCATTTAGTAGCAAAAGTTCTGGTATTGAATAGGCTGCGTATAAACCTCCCCTAGCTAGGAAGCGGCTTCCCGGGTGCCTCCGCACACCCTAGCACACATTTACACATCCATGCTGGAATAAGGGGTGGCTTTCTGCTCAGGCAGCGGTGCTGCAGTTGAGAGTCCAAGTGCTCAGATTCCTGTAGCAATGATCGCATGGTGGTATCAGTTTTCTGGGATTTTTTTTTTTTTTAAATCTCTATCTGATTTCAAGTAGCTCAAAAATATTTATTTTGCCTTATTTGTACTGCTTTAAACTTGTGATTTCAAATGTTTCCAGAAGTTTTTACATACACACACGAATTGAGCTAAAACTGTAAATTCGGATGGCTGGAAACTAGCATTTGAATTGCTAATTAAGCCTTTATTCGGAAATACTTGTAAACATCAGCTCAAACTATATTTTTCAGTACTAGTCAAAATTCAGGCTTACAGCACCTAAAACGTGGCTTGATTTTCAAAGACACCAAATGCTAAGAATACCCATTGACCTGATAAAAATATAAATGCATAGCATTGGGTTAGACCCACCTTTGAAAATTAGTCCCCTAAGTTTGCAATGCTTTGTCCAAAATGTAACACTATAGAATGAACAAACTATGCAACAGATAAGGAAAGGAACGAGCAGCATTGGTTCAACACATTTTATTTATTTATTTTTATCCTGAGGGATAAATAGTATTTATCTCTTTCACTCTGTAGAGGAGTCAGTTGTAAGTTTAGTAGTTAGCTGTATGTTTTGTTGTGAGTAGTAAATTTAAGTTTATGATAACTAGTAATATATAGCAATAATCTGTATTAATTATTCATAATTAAGCCCAAAAAGTGATTATTAAAGCAAAAGAGATTTGGTCAAACTGGAACACAGCCACGTACTGTATTCTCTAAGTACTAACAGAGTACGCTCTGCGTTCTTCCCAAAGCAAAACTCTAGCAACACATCACAAGCTTCTGCAATGTTACAATAAGACAATGTTAGTCTCTTTTTTATTATTATTATTATTATTATTTTAACCCCTCATATTTCATTGTATTTGGCAAAATAGCTGTAAAAGAAGTGTTTGCTAACCACAAAAAAAAGTTAATAATAACCGTTATCATCCTTCCCTGATCATCCAGGAGAGACTTTTATCACTAACATTATCACTTGTTGCCAAACAAGTACAGAGATGTTAGCCCGGAGGATGAAATAGTTTAATCATGGGGAAACAATTTGCAGTGCACAGATCTCAGCTGGTTCCCCTTTCATCTGCTCTCAGTTACTAAGCGACTTCTGAAAATCTGTTTTGTAGCTGTAATAAAATTCATTCTATGGTCTCGCACGCACACACCAAATGGTTTGCCTAATTCAGAAGTGTTACAATCATCTGGAACAAAGAGAGAATTCATAAGTTTTGAGGGGAGTATTTTGGTTTTTTCAATCACATAAACATAATATTTGTCTTCTAAAAAGAAAAAAAAAGGGGCTTCTTGCTTCTGATTCCTTCTGAAAAAAAAAAGTGGTCAAGTTAGACAAATTGTTGCAAAGATAAATCAACTTCAAATTTAAAGTGGCATGAAAATCTCAATATTCAAAACTCATAAACTGTCATAGTAACACAACATTTTTAAGTCTGTATCCACACATACCTCCTGGAGTATATTCTCCATATTAAATAAAACCAATTTTTAATCTACAGAAATTTTGAATAGTCATGTTCCTAGAACTCCAGGAAGAGAAGGAATTTCTGGTACTAGCACAGGTAAAAGCCTCTGTGAAATCTCTTCCCGATTTGAAGTCTGTGGGATTCTTCACAACTATTTTGAGTCTCTATTTTTGCCCTTGTGCTCTTGGAGCAAATCTAGTGCCAAGACATCTTCTGGCTCAAAGGGACAATATATTCTATTATAACATTTGGACTTCAGATCACAGTTCTTTGTTTGAAGCAGGTAAGTAATTTCCTTGCTTAAGCACCTTGCTGGATTAGTAACACCCCAAGAACATCACGCTGACTTCAAATGACCAGAAGCTACTTCTGTTGCATCAGAAGTGAAGCTTCGCTTGGACTTCATGTGTTTGCAGCCCTGAAGTTAGCATAGTTATATCCATTCAGTGCACGGTATTGAACTCTATTTCTCTGTCTTCTCATGTGATATTGAGAGAAAAATGTTACAAAATTATTTTTATGTAATTTTTCTTCCGTGTTCCGTATCATTCAGATCCCAACTTGTAACTCGACAGCTTGTGCGTGAACTTCAGGCTTGGTACATGGCTTGCAACCCATGGAGTTTTGCTAAGTACATGGGAAGTGTAGATAAAAGTGCAGATAAAATGAGGAAATGGAGGACGTGCTCATGGATTGTGTATCAGCAGGCAGATTTGGGTTTGGTTTCACTGTTTCTTAATGGTCTTCACTGAAAGCCACCAGCCCTGATTAGCTGCGTTGAAACAGCTGAATGGTGGGCTCTGATACCCTTACTCACATTGAATACAACTTCGTGTCAGAAGCAACCCTGCTGAATGAAAAGCCTTTTTTCTTTGTTTATTTGCAGAGAGAGTAAATTGGGATTATTTACCTTTTCATTTTTTAGGAAGGCTTATGAAACCCGTGTTTGCTTGGTTACAATCAGCTTCCAAACTTGATTCAGGAGATGACAGATGTAGAGTCCAGATTTATCTCTAGATTTACAAAAGCCATTTGATCATATAACCCATATTATATGTGTTCTCACTCTCTGTATAGTTATGGTTTTGACTATTAGAAGATGACAGGTATATTTATTCAATAGCCCCTTTTTCGTAGTGTGCCCACAAACAAACAATTACTTATCGGCATGTTTTTGCTAGAATACAAATCATTTCAACTTAGCTGGAAGTGTCTACCAACTTCTAATTTGCTGCCTAAGTATGCCTGTTTCTTAGACTTTGATTAGACTAGCAATATATAAAAATGTCTTTTGTAATACATCTTAAGAAAGTGCTCTATAACGCTTTTTAAACCCCTGTACATCCGAATATAAGAAATGGAAATAAATGTCTAATGTTTTTCATATCATCTTATCTCTTCCTCTTGCACAAAAATTTCTTTTGCTGAGCCTGAGCGACAGATAACATCTCTCTCTAAGCACAAAGCACTGGGGTTAATTCAAAGTGTTCCTCACTCTTCTCAGGCTCAACTGCTCGTCAGAGTAAGGTAGGCCGTTATTGTGGTCATGCAATAACCAAAAAGCGAAAGTGCTTGGTTCACCCTGAAAAAGGAACTAGTAGAAACCTATCTACAACAAATCACAGATACAGCAGTGCAGGTAGGGCCGATGTATAAAGGAAAGCAAAGGGAACCTTCTAATTCTTGCGAGCAAAAGCAAGGAAGTTCAGTTAGCTCAGGATGTCTCTCCATCATTAGCATGTCAGATTGTGTCCATGAGTTACATCTGTCCCTGAGAAAGATTTATTGTTTACTGCTTTACAAAGGAGACGTGTCCGATTCAAATGCTCAACTTCCAGCCAGCGAGCAATGGTGTAGAAGTTAGTCCCGACGTGTGGGGTGAGTTAAGCAAGGGCAGAAGGTGAGACTGGTGACGGTCAATGGCTGGTTGGTTTCTAAGAGCATTGGTTTCTATCAGTTACCACAGTAGGGCTGCCTTTACCCCACGCCTCTTGTCTCTTTATTCACTCTACTTACACTTTTGAAATCCTGCAGTGTGAACCTCCCAGTGTGATGATTTGGACAGTTTACAGCGTGACACAGGGCAGCTCCAGTCCATGATTCACTCTTGCAGCTGTGTTAAACACAAACAGCCGAGTACTGACAGCTGAGCAAGAAGGTAGAGCCTAGCTACCGGTCTATATGAGCTGCCGTTAAAATCCATGATTTGTTCACCATAGCATGAGAGTGAGTCTGCACGGGTTCTGTACGGGGCACAAATGGGGTGCATAAGACAAGATGGGAGCCTCTTATAGACTTCTGGCAACAATGTGTCCATCAGGTATAACATCTCCATGTAGTTTACACAGCTCACTGGACACCATCATTAACGAAAATCTCACAAATCCTAATTTAGACAGGAAGAGCTGTGCAGAGGGTAGTGTGTTGGCTGAGGACCCTGACAGCACATGTTCGGGTCCTCCTTCGACTGCAAACTTCCTTGGCAACCTTGAGCAACTTAGCTGCTCTCTCTTTGCCTCAGTTTCACCCTTTATACAGGGAAATGCGCAGATTAAAATGTTTCCCAATGTCAGCATGATGTTGTGACATATCATATTCAGATACTCTGTAATGGGGACCATATAAATTCCATAGCTACTTTATCTGATCCAGCAGTCATGAGTCTGCCTGTCTGAAAGTTGCTGCTATTGATAAGAAAACATTCCTGCTCTTGAAATTCCTTTTTGAGAAAGGAGTAAGGAAGGTCTCAGTCATGTTCTGGTGAGCAGGTGCCTGGGCTGTAGCAGATTAATGGTCACACACTCTGTCCTGTCCCAGTGCTGGCACTTTGTTGGGTGAGGGTCTCTGTAAATGTGCATGGTGGACGCTGGAGAAGGGGGCAGTTGTTCGGCAGGGACCTTCTGCCACCTTTCTGCAATGTTAAGGTGGCCCTGGAGCCCAAACCGTTGTGTCATCTCTTTTCAACAAAATATGCAGGAATTGTAAGTTACTGTTCTCATGGTTTTGGTTTGTTGTATTTTTTTTAAACAGCAAAACAATGGAAATTTAATTATTATCATCCCATTTGAAAATTAACCTTTTTATGTAC
Source organism: Platalea leucorodia (assembly GCF_965183815.1). Lineage (NCBI taxonomy): Eukaryota > Metazoa > Chordata > Aves > Pelecaniformes > Threskiornithidae > Platalea > Platalea leucorodia. The sequence continues at coordinate 8,788,954 of NC_138835.1, forward strand.
TTAAATATGCATAAAAGGTCTTGATTTTACCCACTTGTGAATGAAGCCAGTTTGATTCAATTTTATCTATCTATCTGTAGCATTTTTGCCCCAAGTTTTAGCCTGTTGCAATACCCTCTGAATACCTTTGTCCATTACGGGGTGACAGCTGACTCTTAACTCTCATATGGTGCTGTATTATTTATCTTCTGGTGTCAAACTAGCTAAAAGAACTCCAGAACACACACATATATTACTCCATGTGCAAACAAAAAGAGGTTTCCAGGTTACAAATACCAATGGCAACACTGGAAGCGTCTCAGCTAGGCAGACATCATGACAGTGTCCATGCAAATCCTTGGAGAAATGCCATTAGAGCTGCTTCTGTGAGCTCAAGGACTCAGCAGCTCTGATACTGTCTGTACACGTGAGCTTCTGATCCCATGGCAGCAAAGTCAGAGAGACTTGTAATTTTTGTGTGTTTGTTACCAAATTCTCACCCTTCCTCCCTACCTTTTCATTTCATTTCATCGTCATACAGTCAGTCCTACAGGGTTAATTTAAATAACGTATTTATTACTTCAGCAGTTCACAAGAAACCTGACTTGTCTAGTTCTGTTTATAGAGCATGTAATCATTAGAATAAAATAACAACAAAGATCAAAACAGTTAAATCACCATCTGTATATAAAACTGACCTCAAGTCTTTCCTGTAACAGAAATACCACTGTGAACACTTCTGAAGCTTTTGGGACCTAAACTACAGTATTTTCAATTTTTAACAATATACATCATTATCTTTTGTTATGGTGGGTTTTGCTGTGTACATTTATTTATATTTTGTTGCTATGGTAGTTGCTTCTGGTTTTGAAAGGTAGGGATGTATTATCAGTCAACTGAAATCAGATTAATTGAGCTCCTTCTGATATAAAGATCTCAAATCAATACAGTGTTCACCTTGTAAAATGCACATTTTTGTTGGGGTTTTTTTTTTTTTTCATGCCTCCTCAGATCAGATGCATTAAAATCCACGTGGAGCTAACTTTTCTTTCTCTTCTCACCCCCACACTTCCCCATATGTGGTTCTGATTTTCCCCTCAGGGTACCTATGGGAGGTCTGGAAAACTCTTGGGAGCTTTCAAAGAATGTTAATATGTATAACACTGCATTTTTAGTTTTAAATAAAACATGTAAAGATTTTTCTTTTTGAGGATAAACAAGTAAAGCTGCTAGTTAAAAACTATTTGTAAGAAAAAGTTCCCTCTCACCATAAAAAAGCTTAATAACATTTAATTGTATTTCATAGCATTTGGCACCCATGGTATTAAGCATTTACAGTTCCTTGTAAAATGTCTGGGCAACACTGACTTTTAATTCTCCTGAGTTGGTTTTTTTTCCCCCCCTCCTGATAAGAAATTTCTGCCTAATGGTCCAGTACAGCATTTGCTATTCAATCCTTAAGCATTTTGTTTGCCTAAGAGCAGAATGTGGTCCCTGGTATCTATGCTGATCTTTACAAACCTCATCTCTCTGCTGTGATACTTACTGTGAGCACTGTGATTGCAATCACAACTGGGAGCAGAGCTTTCTGCTATAAGTAATTCTACAGATGATAACAAGAATAAGCATTTATAAAAAACTCTCCAGCTCAAGCACACATACCAGCACAAAGACACAAGCACCTTTGGATAGATGGCAATTTCATGGCGACGATCAACATGCATTAAGTTATTGGTTATAGCTGCGCTCCCTCATTTTACCCTCACTCGAAAAGTTAGCTAGCCAGTGCTTCAGATAAAGACTGTGAAATTTGATCACTGGAACTAAAATGGATGGCTTAGCTGCCTAATCTCCTCCATCCCGTTATCATCAGCTCCCAATCCCCTCCCCACACCATCTTCAAAATTGGGAAATAGCCCCAGACTTATGGGAATATTCTGCTGAGTTAAAGTAAACAATTCTCCGAGACTGTGTGGCCTCAAGCACCAGCCACAGGTGGACCTGGTGATGAGACCCAAACAGGGAAAATTAACTTTTGGAGAGATTATAGCACGTTTGTCTGTCGGATCGGTTTGTTAAAGTTGATAACTGATTGTGTTGATAGTAATAGTATCTGAAAATATCTGATAATATATTACTAACTTGTATAATCTGTCTTTATTCCAGCAAATTACCTCTGAAGACTAAATCCTCACAGACAAGCTATGCCATTTACAGTAAGAAGCCTAGCACATGCCAGAAGAATTAGATCTCTCTCATCAACACAGTGCAGCATAGAGACAGGGTAAGATGACTGTTTAAAGCACCCCTTTGAATGAACTCCTGCAATGGAGACCAGGTTTGGTTTGGTTGGTTTGGCTTTTCCCCAAAAGAGACAATTTCTACATAAGTGTAAATCAAATTCATTTTCCTGCACCAGGTTGCAGGATTGGTTATTGCTCCCTTCCCTGTTGGATACACAGAGAAGCCAGAAGTGAGGTGAAGAAGCAATCCCAGACATGTTTCTTTTGTGCTGGGTTTCTGAACTTCACTGGAAGGGATCGTTTGCTGGCTCCCGTAACCTGGTACACTCGTGCTTCTTCCAAAGCAAACTCTTCCCAGCTTTGCTAAATGCACACAGGCTTCCTATCTTGTCAGTGCATATGTTTTGTTAATGGAAGTTCCTTTACCAAAATCACTGAACGAGAAGGAAAAATAATAAGATTACTACTGACATCACGTGTCCCTTTTACATCCATAGCCCTTACTGAGCTTTACAAAGGGGGAAAACAGTTATCTTGATAGTACAACGTTTTCTTGATATCAATTGTAAAGTACAACTAAAACCCTGGTTTAGTATGAGGTGTTTATTCCATACTGCAGGAGCACATAGGCACTCTCATAATATGCCAGATTTGAACTGTATTAGGTGCTGGAAATAATTCTAGCAAAAAGGGTGCTTCCTTTTCCAAATTGCTACAATCTCTATGTGAGAAAAGATAACAAAGTGGGACAGAAAGCAAATGGATTGGGTTAATAGTCTGAACCTCTGGAATTTTCAGCAATATATGTTTATTATTAGGTTTTAACTGAATGCCTTATTGGGCGTGTTGATAAAGTATTCCCTTCTGCATTCTATACTAATGCATTTCCAAAAGACAGGAGCTGCTGCTAATTAAGCCAGTTGTGATTACCTGAAGTGTTATACAGGAATGTCGTTTTTGCCAGTTTGCCACTGGTCTGTCAGATCTGGGCTCCTGCTTCTGGATGGGAACAGTGTCTGTGCTCTGGGCAGCAGTGAAAATCTCCCAGGCAAAGGTGTAATGTTGTACATGGGACTGGGGACGGGGTTTTAGTCCTCACAATGTGGCATAAGGATTACTGTGAGAGTAAGTAAATGATGGTCTATTTTAATCCATAACTATTCTACATTATATATTTCTTCTATTTCATTTCAAATCAAATGTCCTCTATCCAAAAAGAGAGGTATTTCCGACTCTGCGCTCCCCATCCCCCTTACACAACCAAGGACATATTTAAAACTTAAGGGCAAATGTTCCATAAAACACTGCCCAACCCTTTGCAAATTCCCTGCATAACTCTCACATGCATCCTCTAACTTTAGTCCATCCTGACTCCAAAGTTGTAATTTGCCCTCCAGTCCTTTTTTTTCTCTCTCTTTTTTTACAATCTTTGAGATGGCAATTAGCTCAAGAGATGCACTTAGAGCTTTGCTTCAATTACAGATCCCTCTGTCTCAAGCTATATGCTCTGCTGTTTTATGCTAATTTGAATGTCCTTTTGCATGAAACATCAGTCTGAATTCTCTAATTGTTCCCTCCTTATCTGAGATTTGTCTCATGCTTTCCACCCCTGGGTGTGGTGATCTACATCCCACATAGTCCCAAAGGCTAACTCTTTTGCCTGGGCCGAGGTTTTGTTAAAGAAAATCCCTTGAGGCAGAATCACTGAAGCTAAAGAAAAAATAGCAGTATTAGTGCTGACCATTAATACTGTCTTTTTGTCTCTATACATCTCACAAAGCTTCACGGAGGAGTAAACGTTGTCATCTGCATTTTACAGGTACATAAACTGAGGCAAAGAGCAGAAAGTTACATCTGACAGATCTGGACAAAGACAGATCTGATAGGGAGCCATAGAGGGTTGGAGTATTTGATGGGTTTGAAGAAGTTATGCCCCATTTTTCCTTAATTGATGATATGAAAGGGTGATATAGCTGAGCTACAAGGGTTATCATGATTTTCCTTTCTCCTGCATGTCCTTCAGGTTTTGTGAATTTTGTCTTAAATACACACAGGTGATAAGTTGAAGTAAATGTTACTCCTGCTGTGAACCTCAATGCTTCTGTCTTCAGTTTAACTCTATCAATGCTTCCCATCCCAGCCTCCAAAGGTACCCCTTCTTTCTTTCCATGAAACCACTTTGGTACAGAACAGATTTAAGTAGTGTGTTGGGGGAGAAATATTAGGTTGAGGTACCAGATATTGGGGTACCAAATGCTCTAAAGCTGTCACTGCAAGAAGCAGCACGAGATGCCCTTGAGAATTTCAAGGAAGCAAAGAGTGCCTGTCTTCATGCTAGCAGTCCTGGCTGAAAAATGATGCTGGACTTAATGGCTGCAAAGGCACAAAATTGTACATGACACTTTCATCCTTGGTCTTACTCCTCACGCCCCAAATTTCTGCTGCTGTATATTAAGCATCCCCCTTGTGAAGTTAAAGTAGCTCATAAAAGTGTTAAGTAAAAAGTCAAAACTTACATGGGAACTGTTACATTTTCTCTGTGTGGCCATAATGAGGTTATTTATGGTACATGTAGGAAAGATTAAAGGTTTTCATAATAAAGGAAAGCAAGAGCTCAAGAATTGGGTGCCTCCTAACAGCACTGACTCTCAAGACGGGATAAATCACCCAAGCAACCATTAAAACTTCAAGAAGATTGCTTGTAAACCTCCAAGCAATGCCAATAAAGCATATTCCTTGCCATATAGCAGTCCATATGGTGGAGCTCAGCAGTTTTTCAAAACTAAGGGCTATTCACAATTTAACCCTACTGTCTTTTTCCTTAGAGGGCATAGTGCCAATGAACCACTATCAAATCAATGCAATCTTTAAATGTGGGAGGGCGGGGAACACAGAGAGCCGACTCAGGAGAAGTTAACTTCCCAGGCAGCGAGCTTCTCAAGAGCGTGGAGATGGGTTGGATTCCTGCACTTAAGAACTCAGTGCCATTTTTCATTATGCTGCTTCTTGGGGATCTCCCATCATAACACAATGTTAGAGACACATTTTTATGGGCTTTCAGGAAGTTAGGAAAATATTCCAAGGCCCCTCAAGGTTCTGGTTCATTTGCATTTTAAAAAGTCAAGTCTGCCCGTCTCTTCCACTCTGAAAGGCCAAGGTAATGAAAACTGCAATAAATCACAGTGTAAGCTTGCGTGTGGCTTAACATCAGCAACTGTATGGGACAAAGCCAGAAATCCCTCCTTGAGTTTTACACTGGAGAAAAAGCCCCAAACCAAAGATATTGTTTCTTTTTTCTCCCCCCCCCCCCCCCCCTTTTTCTTTTCAGTTCTTTTTCAGGAAAATCAAACCTAGATGTAGAGATATGACCCTACTGGCTCAGACTGTACAAAGGTAAGCGCTGAGGAATGTGATGTAGGAGTTAATATGGGCCAGAACTGGCTCAGGAGTAATTCCCAGGGACGGATCCTGTCCAGGCCAAGTTCTGCAGCCTTACCCGGTAGAATTCTCTTTTGTTTCGTTTCGTTTTCAAGCCTTACTCAAGAGAAGTTACCAAGTCTGATCTTCATGTTAATTCTTAAGCTTGATATAAGAGAGAAGAGCAAATTTATCAAGAGTCCTAATTGTACAGACTGCAGGCTCCCCGTGGTGACGTTCAGTGAGCTTCTGGGGAATTCTGGTAATGGACTCATTTCCCACACCGACAGCTTGATTCTCACTGGGGGATTTCTAGTGTTATTACATAAGAAATAACAAATATTATAATAAAGACAAAGAAAACCTACCACTATTCAAATAATTCAGATTTAAACAAATGTTCAGCTTTCAGAAAATATATTTTTTTTCCAGCCCGTATTATAAGAAAATATTTCTGGGAGAGAAAGGAAGTAAATCTAAATCTCTCATAAATACATTAACATCGGTCACTTGGGTAAATCAATTGGACTAGTACATCAGCTGATATAAATTGTCATTCTATCAGTTTTCATAGAGTTATTCTAAAGCTGTGCTGGAGTAATTGTCTTATTCAGTTGAAATTAGTGGACGTCTTTGTCCAATGACTTTGGTACGTACGTGGACTGGGATTTAACAAGAGAGGGAGATGGCTCCAAAGTGCCTGTCTGTACGAACTAGACTATCGCAGTCTCCAATGCAGCCTTCAGATATATTAGTGATTGTTACCATAGACTACCTGCACCTGCAGACCTAACTTTAAAAAGTAATGCATTCAAGTCTCCTGGTAAAACCAAGGAAAGCTTCAGGCGTTTAACATCTCTGAAAATTAGTTGCTAACATCATAGGCTGTTCAAGCCAGAATCCTGCATCTTCCTGGGGAGCAAATGAAAGAAATAGCAGTGCCAGAACTCGTCGGCCTCAGCACATATTTCTCTCACAGGCTACTCGGGTACCAGCACCTGCGCTCAGACATGAGTGCTGGCACTGTATCTGATCCAGCGATGCTGAAGGCCGTGGGGGGCTACCTGGGAATGAGCCTCCCAAGCAAGATGAGTCAAGCGGGAGCACAGAGGTAGTGAGGCAGGAGGCTGGAGGGAGCAATAGCCGTGAAACTCCAGCAAATGCTCAGACGTGGTGCTCCTGCCATTGCTTGCACTAATCTAGGAAATTCTAGTCCAACACTTAGCATATAAATGGGGAGAGAGTTTCCTGTCTGGGGACACCAAATTGTGTTTCATGCATAGCCAAAGTGTATTTTCTTTGTCTGTAGGAAGGTCAAAAGCACTAAAGAGTCAGACCTAGAGTCAGACCAAAGCAGGGGAAGTGAAGTGGGAACTAATATTATCAAACTGTAGCAAATGTGATGGAAGTCCACTAAACTCTCATTCTATTTATTTCTGCTCCCTTACTCCTCAGAAATGTGTATGTTGCCAGCACGGTGTCTGTCTGTATCTGATTTTTTTTTTTAAGTGCCCTTCTGAATTAACCATCTTATTTGCAGAGCAGAATCATTCAGCAATCCGCCCAGAAATGCCCATGAGATTTGAAGTTAGCCTGGAAATCTTTCAAAGGACACCAAAGATAACTGCACTGGGTCTTCTATTGCATTTCCATTTTATGGCATCTTTTTATATTCTGTAGTAGGCTTTTCTGAATAAAAATGAGACAGCCTCTTAAGAGGCCTTTTTATTATTTGCATTTGGCAAAAACAGCCTTAATGAGCTGTTAAGAGTCATTCCCCAGTCCTATTGTTGGCGATGCATGGGAGCCTGTAAAGTGTTGAAAAGCCAAAAGACAATTTATGATCCCTGATGCTATCCCTTCCTGAGACAATTCTTCAGAAAGGAAGATATCTGGGGAGTAGGAAGTCCCATTATTTAAATGCCTGAGTAACTTTTACTGGAGTCATAACTCTGGAATTTGCTATTTTCATTTCGGAACTGTTTCCACTCTCTGTGTTCCCCTTTTAAAAGCAGAATGTCATGCCTGTGCTGCCTGCTCATTGCAATCTGCAGCACTAGAGAATAGGAAGATGACTCAAGGAAAAGTCCCCATTCATTCCCGGGATTGAATAAATAGCACCAAATTCCAAGCAGACACTAATCAGTTTACAAAACACTCAATTTTTTTTCCAAGCAGCTCTCATGCTTAATATCTGGAGGCAGAAGTCCCTTTGTCAGCACTAGTTGCATTAGCCTGGTCCACACAGATCCGGGAAGCGTAAAGCAACTCAGATGTACTGCCGTATGGGACAGGAGGGTTATTCAGCACAGGGGGGGAAAAATGAAACAAAGAGTTTCACAAGTTTCTGCAGCAGAGGGATGTGCGGTTCTTGGCATTGTTTTCGCTTTGAAAACGGGCATCAGTCAGTCAATGTCGGAGGTGTTTGTTAGCGACTGAGGGTGCTGAAGAGACAATCAAATATTTGTGACAAAGGCAAAGACCTTGGATGTTATCGTTGACACCCAGACGTCTCAAGAAAAGAGCAAATATTGCATTCTTTGCATTGTCTCTTACTGTAAATGACAAAATGACATCTTTTACCAGGCTCATGTGTATTGATCGGCGTCACCCCTCACTAACTTAAATACTGTAAATGGATGAGCGATAGGTTTGTCTGTTTGACAGTAATTAAGTGATACTCTCACTGGCCGAACAAAGAGATGGCCCAATGAGGCCTCACACTAGTGTGATTTTTCCTATTTTGAGAGCTATAATCACTTCTACTATTAATAAAAACGGGGAAGGGATTAAAATAGTGAAAGGTTAAAAACTCTCTTCAAGAAGTCTGTTTTTATTTGGGAGATATTCTCTTTTCATAAAACCAAACAGTGTTCTCCCTTTGATATTTCCATCGTATGACTTGCTGTATAATCTCAGCACAAATCAGGTGTATAGTGAACATCCCACACAGTCACCCAACACCTGGAATTGAAGCATGATATTTAAGGGGAGGGAAAAGTCATTTAAATGGTTAATTAAAGCACCTGGGGAAGCCTGATATAGTGACTGGCCAAAAAAAAAAAAAAAAAACCAAACCACAACCCAACCAACAAATGGCTCCAAACGCTGTTGTGCCTCTGATAAGAAACTCTCTGCTACGATCCATCATTCCAGGATACCTGCATGTCACCCCAAAGATGCTGAGTGGCCGCCAGTTAAAAAGAGAGCAGAAGAAACCCATAGCTGCCACAAAAGAGGATTTGTATCCACCTCCAAGCCCCCTAATCTGAACAGGAGGCGGCTCCTTCCCTGATTTTGGTGTGCGGCTCTGTGCTCAGTGGGACAATTATAGAGGGAGCATGATGGGCTCGGTGAGCGGGACCCCCATGGGGTGCATCACCGCACCCCGGCCCGGCATGGGGGGACTCGTGCCTTCCCTTCCTTTCATCCTTTGAGGGTGGTGGAAACCTCCAAGGGGGAGTGGAGGGAGCAATCTCTGATTTTGGATACCACCAAATTAAGGCACAAATAGACCCAGGCAGTGAGGATTCAGGCTGTTGTTACATTCAACTTTTCATCTGGTTTCAAAGGGCACGCCATGTGCTTTATTTGGATTTGGATGTATAATTTAAAAGCTATTTTTTACTAAATATTCAAGCATGTGTAATTTGATTGCCTTCCTTTTATCGGTACATGTAATAGTCACTTATGTTCTACTGTAACAGAATACAGTGTACAAAAATAAAGCAACTTGGTCTTACTAAAGGTGCCAGCACGGGTACTGCTTTTTGGTCCTGTATCTCCTAGGAAGCATGATAAAGTCTGAGATCCTGCAGTGATTTTTCCAGATCAAATTTCCATTGATTCTAGCCTGTGCCTGACCTCTAATTTTTTCAGGCACAATCATATTTTTCTGTTTGAGTTTGATTTTTGAAATCCCCTGAAACACCGGGGGCTGATCCTGACCTCGCATCCTGAAACGAGTAGAGTGACTTTAAGACTTACTTCTTCTTCCAGTAAGAGCTATATAACCACTGTATAATTTTGTCTTCCATCGGGGAAATATTGCCTTGCTGTTTTGTTCAAGCCTGAGTCCTTTGTCTGAAATGTAATCATCAGCAATTACCCATGTGCAGAGCGTTTTGTCACAGTTACTCCCTGCTCACAAGCCAGCCATACATAGTAAACAGCAAGATGCGGGGCCAGCCTCTCGCTGGTGTAAGCGGCTGTGAGAAGTGTGACAATAAAGCGACGCAAATCCACAACAGCTGGATTCTTGGCTCCTCACTTGCCTCCTGATTATTTAAAAATGTTCTTTCCTTCTGTAATTTTATTTGCATAAGAACACAACACAATAATTTGACGACTGCTCACCCTCACGCTGTGCATGGAAGCAAAACAGCTTAACACTGAACTGAGCAATCAATTATAATTTTTTTTTCTGAAATCACACATCTTTCACTTTCTTTCCTATGCCGTGACTTACAAAAGTGACTTACAGTGCAGCTGGGTTATGTGGTAAAATGAGTAATCCGTAGTTGTTAAAAGAAAAGGATTCTTCTTCTGTTAACTCGGGGAACAAAGCTTCCCAATAAATGTCGTATTCTGCTATGCACTGAGCGCTTTTGTCCAGTTCATAGCACAAATCATACTGTTCCCGAGTGCTCATCCACAGCAGTATTCTTTAATGCTTAACTCAGTGACCTCACAAAAATAATTGGTGTGAAGCAAATTTACTTAGCCCTCCGCCTTTATTTGCAGACTGAATGGCTCAGAGAACTGTGCATATTGTTTATGGAAATGAAGAGGGAGAAAAGAAAACAGAACAACGTTACTCTCCAGATAAAGATGGGCCCATGCACAGAAGAAACACAGGGGCTTAGCATGATGTCCCTGCCTGCATTATAGACACCTAATGAAAGATGCTGATCGACTAATACAACTGCAAATCAGTTCAGGGACTGTGAAAATCCATTCCAGCTGCTGCGATTTAAAACAGTTGACATTTTTTTATGTTATTCTTAAGTTAAAATTTCAGTTTTAACTGTGAGCTTTGCCTAATAATTATGCCCCAGATGCAAATAGTAATGATTTATGAGCAGATTGCCGTTGATGTACAAGTGAAAGAATAAGCCTGATTCTCATTTCTCTGTATAAATCTGTATAAAAAGTCCTGTTTGAAGCTTTTGGGGATTTTCAGCATGAGCTGGGTTCCAAAGCCAGGCCCTTGTTCGCAGCTGCCTTCGCTCGGTGGTGTTGGCGCTGGCACACCCCGCGCCTGGCAGCGCCTTTCGCACCCAGCGCCCTTAGAGGAAGGCAGAGCGGGGGGCGCGAAGGGTGCTGAGGAACGGATCAAAACACTGGTTATTTGTCCGCATATATAGTTATATGTTTATATATGTAAATCTTCCCCATGAAAAAAAAAAAACCAACAATCCCGTGGTTTAAAACCCGGTGATAGACATAACTGAATAGTTTTGCTTGATGTGCATGTGATATAACCATACCACAAAAGCAGCTTACCAAACAGCTTGCAGAGATTAGCTACCAAGAACTAAGCTATTCTTTTCAGAAGGTGTTATTAGCATATTTTTCATCAATACTATACTTAACAGCTACTACATAGCAGGAAGCGGTATTTAACCTCTTGTTACAATGTAACGAGATTACTTTGTATGGTTATGTTACATTCCATTCATAAAGGCCCTCCTGTGTCCAGTTAATTAGATTCACTGTTTGGCAACATTAACTGGAAGAAAGTGCAACAAAATGTATTTGGAATATTGAAATTTTAAGCTCGCTTTGGTTTGGTTTGCCTTTCTTTAAGGCTATATTGAGAGCTATATAAAACTTGATGTTTTAAAACGGAGATAAATGGCATTCATTAGGATATTTTGCCATGAATATGGGGGTTTAACCACTTAAACCCCCAAAGTTGAAAGGAAAACTAATTCTCAAAGTTATAGTTATCTGAAATAGATGAACGTCACCTGATTTTTTGAGGCAAAAACAGGTGAAACTATTGTTCATTGATTTGGCTATAAAACTCTCTGAGCTAGGTAGGAATCTCTTGCCATAAGACTTTCACCTTTCTGTGAATTCAGGCTTGGTTTGGAAAAGGACAGGGGCATTTTGCAGAAATTGTTCTGAATTTACAGTCTGGAATAAAGCTATAAAGCAGGTGAGTCTTGTGGGATGTCGTATTTCTGTTTTGAGCAACATCTATGGTCCTAATAATTTGCTTTTTTTTTTCCCCCTAAAGAATTTCTGGGTTGCAGGATGGATGCCAGGAGTCCTTTTTGTTATTTGAATGATCTAACGTTAATTAACCAAAAAATAATGTGAAAGAAAAAATAAACTTTAAACAGCTGTATCTAGTTGGGCAGAGAGCTGCAGCAGCATCTCCCTCTTGTAGAAGCTGTGGAAGCTGTTCTGTGCTTCCACAAAAAAATCTTGAAAAATAGTTAAACAAGCCTGTTTTTCCATCTTCTGTAAAAAAACATGGGTTTACCTCTGTGTAAAAGAAAAGGAAAAAAAAAAAAAAAAAGGAAACTCATGAAATTCAGCAATCTGGTTTAACAATGCTGCTATTTTGCTGTTTGGCTGTACAACGAGCATGCACAGGCAGCAGCTTCTGTGCAGCAGCACAAAAGACACATCGGATCTCTTTTCTTTCTTTCTTTCTTTCTTTCTTTTTTCTTTTTTGCCTTCCACCCACCTTCCTCACACTCATCAGCACAGCCCTTACCCTCTGTATTATTTTTTTTTTTAAGCCAAAGAAAAATTTACAAGTGATCAGGGAAAATGTGTTTTCATGCCCAAGATTAAAATTCAAAAAACAAATTAGGAAAAATTTGTGGTGGGATTTTTTTTTCCCTGCTTGAAAACCTGAAAAATGGATTTAAGTTATATTGAACTGCCTTTTAAAAATATGCTGAAAGCATTAACATGCTATCATGAATTTTAGAGGGTGCCTAGTTAGATGGGGAAGTTAGATGAGCTAAAATCCGGAGGACAGCCAGAGAACAAAGTGTGGTTCTTGTTTCAGGAGCATGTTGATGTGGATTAAATCCACAAGCAAAATCATGCTCTCAAAAAGGAGGGGGATGCGTGGCTATCTGGCTGCACCTTGGAGTCTGTCCTTGCTTTTCCAGGACAGGGGCTGGTGTTTGCTGCGGGGCGGCGGAGGCGTTATCCGGGTCCCTGCTGCCAGCTCCATGTCCCTGCTGCCAGCTCCTCCCGGACAGCCCCCAGCGAGGGGACAGGCCCCTCCTGTACAGGCTCCTCATCCTTTCCAGTGCGAAGGCAGCTTTCCCTCACATCGGTACCAATCTTCTGGGCTGCGGAATGGATGCCTTAGAGCTGTGAGAGGGAACCCGTGGCTGGCTGAGCCGCAGCATCCCACCAGTATGCCAGTATTGCCCAGCCAGTATGCCAGCGGGGACCCCACCTCGTCCAGCGCAGCGAAAGGAACCTCCTGTTTGTGCTTCACATGCTGCTACTGCTGCTGGCAAATGTCTTAAAGCAAAGCAGCTTTCACCCCAGCTTCCCAGCCAGGCCTCTTCTGCCCTCCTTGCCCAGGGCCAGGGCGTGTGGGTGGGTGCAGAGGGAGCACCCAGGAAGGCCACCTCCCCACGCGATGGGTGCACTGAGCCTTCCAGGATTTCACTCTCCAGACCTTGCGCCAGACAAGCACTGCAGCAAATCTCAGCTTTGCCACTGCTGCTTCTTCGGATAAACTCTTTAAAACATTTTGTTTGTGTGTTCCCAGGCTGCAAAGTTAATTTAAAGGGACGCTGTCAAGGTTAGCAAGCTCAGAATTTGATTTGACTGGCTGTGCGTGTTTCCTAATAACTGTTTGAAAAGTCTGCATAGTTCCATATCTTTTTTCTTTTTTTTAAGACAAAGATATTTCTCCAGGGAAAATTTATCAAAGCTTCAGGTCTGACTTCACGGACAATCCTGCTAAATCTGCCTAGTGTTCATACATAATACAGGAAAGGCAAATTAGAATGAAAGCAAACTTCCTTTTCAAGCTTTCCAAAGGAATGAGTTTATTTAAAAAAAAAAAAAAAAAAAAAAGCTAAACCAAGAGGAGGATTTTATAAATGGTGTACAGCTCTTTAAGCAAAACGCTTTGAAATTTAAAAAGCAAACAAACATAGCAAGTATTTGTCAGTGGATTATGGGGCACTTATTGACTCCTACAGTGGTTCCTACACTTCCCAGGGTCACACTTAAATTGTCTCCCCTCACATCTGCCCCAGCCCCTCCAGATATAACTGACAAATCCTGACATCCAGCCTTCTCCAGTGTAATCACTGTGTGCTGAACTTATCAATTATTCAATCAATAACCTGTAAGATGCATGTCTTCCTATGTCTGCTTGCAGAATCTTCCTTTCCCCCCCATTACTGTGACCTTGCTCAATGAAACAGAAGATGGCAAAGCTTTTGGCTTCTGTACTTTTTTTTTAGGAATGAAATGAGGACACCTGCCTGTTTATTCAACACAAGCCTTTTACTCATTTATGTTCTTAAGTTATAGGGAGAAATGTAAATATGTAAATCTGAAACTTGTTCCTAATTTCAACAGGACTGTGCTTATTTTTTACAAATATTCCCAGGAAAGCGAAGGAAGCTGTAATACAGGCACTCAAAGAAACCTTTGCGACACTAGGGTCACCATCAACAGATGAATGAATAACTGAGGCATTTTGAGTCCTTAGCATCTGAACATCGAATTTATCTAGTCCCTCTGCAAGTCCGCTAGAACTGGTTACCTTATCATATGGACGAGAGACCAGTTATTTATAAGATGCTGTGGAGTATGGATATCACTACCAAATTAAATGCCTTGCAGTACTTCATCTAAACCACATAGTGCTTCAAAAATAACTTCCCAAGTTTCATCATATTTCTCATGTCTTTCCATACAACCTTTTTCTCTTCAAAGTACCATTTGCATTGCACTGCTGGTCAGGTTAGCAAGTGTCTTTTGTATGCTCTTTATCAAGATCAGACCCATGGTCTTTTCTTTTACATTGAGATAAAATATTGTACCTCCGCAGATACAAACCAGTACTCCAGAACTGTTAGAAATGCTGTGAATGAAAACTGTGAGACACTGTACATTTATTTGAAAAGTTCCATTTCAACTAACTTGTTATTTTTCTACTTTCAAGGATAATCAAACCAGATTTTATTGTAGGTTTTTTTGTTTCTTTTCTGTACATTTTTGGTCTTTTTCTTTTCCCGTTCCCCCTTCCACTGCCACAATAGGGAGAGAAAACACTTTAAAAAAAAAAATTGTTTGTTTAAAGAAAGGTTATTATTGAAATAACTCCTGAAAAGCAGCTTCAAACTGAATTTCTTCATTTTGCTTTTTAGACGTCACATACTTACTCACGACTTAGAATTACAGCCAGACCCCGTGGAATTATTTCCGCAAATCAAAGCAAGCGGAGCGCCCGAGCTGAATTTTCTATCTGTTCCTTACAGCCGCCACTGGACGCCCGCCTGCAGCTCCACTGCAGGAAGACCTGAGCCGGCTCCAGCAGAGCTCCCCGGGGTGGGTGCGCGGGGTGGGTGCGCGGGGTGGGTGCGTGGGGTGGGTGCGCGGGGTGGCCCTGGCCCCGCCGCGGGAGCTGTCCAGCAGGGCCCAGGCCCCGGCCGCCCGCCCGGCACCGAGCGGCTTCTCCGCCGGCAGGCAGGGCCAGGGATGCCCCGAAAGCCAGCAAAATGCTGCTCTGCACTAAGCGAAAATCGGGGGCTGGTTGTTTCCATCTCCTGTAAATTTTATAGAGCCGCATCAGCCTCCCAGAGCAAGAAGCTGTACAAGGGAAATGATGTGCGATGAGTCACTCTGCTTTATGAGCACAAACACGCATGCAGACACGTACGTTTACAGCCTCGGCGCCTGTGCTGAACAAACGCGCTGCAGCCCGTGATACCTTGCTTCAGCTGCAGAGCGGGTGCCTCTCGTGCCTTAAATCGTTCCGGAAAAGGAAGGGTTCACCTGCACAGGCCACCATGGGAAACACCGTTCTGTAAAACCCTGTGTCATTATATTACAGGTTTTTAAAGGCTTCACTGTATCGCACATGTTAGATGACTATCTGAAGAAATTACCTCAATCTCTTTCTGCAGGCTTTTCTCAAGTATCTTTTTTTCCCCCAGAAGCCATCCTAGGTTTTAGGACCCTTTCCATCTCACCTCCCACTGGTAAGCCATTAAGTTTAAGACCAAAACACAACACATCTGCACCACTTATTGTGTAAAAAGATAAGGGACAACTGTATATGAGGGAACAATTATTTGGCTGTAATTTAGCAAAGTACTGAGTCATGCACCAGAATTTAAATGTACGTGTTCTCTTGGGATTACTTATATCCTTAAACTTGGGCACATGCGTAAGCAGTTTGTTGAATCAGGGCCTAAAATGGCATGCTATTGCTCAGTACAAATTATACGTTAAAGCTCGTTCTAGAGCACCATGGTAAAATAAATCTTTATCTTAGCTACTTAGCACTAATGAAAAACAATATTATCAGTACTTTTCCTATAGCAATTCACTTAAAGAGAAATGCTGTACAATTACAGAGAACGGCTAACCATGCTTCTTGATCAACCTGATAATTAATAGGAATAGAGAAAAAGCCCTGTATTTCTGAGTGCTGATCAGGCAGCAAAGGCACTCCAAACATCTGAAGAAAAAACAGTTTGTTAATTGCTGTCTAGACAGTTTATTGCTGCAATAAGATCAAAACACAGAATACTGAGGTTTGTGGTATGAATCATGCAGACTAAACAATTGTTTTATTGCATTTACAGAGCACTTGATTTATAATGCAGTCAGCTTGGTAATAAAATTCCTCCATTGTATATCCTGAATAATTTCACCTCTTTTCACATCTCTCTGTTTTAATTCTATATCAAGACGTTTTAAAAATGTCTGGATGGAGGGAGGATTACTGTCATGTATATATAAAGTTACTTATCTCGGGTCTCTGTTGTATCATCCCTAAGCACACAGCATTCAGCTGAGCCTTGATCAGCTGTTGGTATTGCGGATACCCTGAAGAACAGATTTATTGGGCTGCAGTCTGCAGTGAGTGCACTGAGGAAAAGTAAGACTGTCCCATTGCAAGAGGTTTCATTCCACTTCACGTTCAGCCGAAAGGGATCAATCAGGCAAGTGACTTTTTTTTTTCCTAAACTTTATTACTCTACAAAATTTTTATTTACTGAGAAGAAAGATTCATCTGTCCACTTCCGTGGGTATCTCTGAGGTTTCAGGGGAGTTTTTCTGGGATCCAAGAAACTTTTGGGATGATGGAAATTCCTCTTGTCTTTATTGAGCGCTGAGCTGGGCTAAGGCAATAGTTGCATGAAATCTGAGTCTGTGCAAAGTGCCAACTTTCCCTGTGAGCATAAAGTGAGGTTGCCTGTGTCTTTGTATAAGACAACTTTGTATTTTTTTCATTTCCCCGTTTTGATCATCCCAATATCCATGAAGAACAAAGAAATAATAGATCAGGTTGTAGTTCTGGAGCAAAATCAAACCAGAGACCTAATGCTTGAGAATCCTAATTTCACAAGTTACAGACTGCAATCCCGGTCCCGTTCAATACAGTGGAAATGTTGCCATTGACTTCATTGGGACACTGCTGCACCTACAAACTTAGTGAACTGTTTCTTGATAGATCTGATAGTGCTGGGGTAAAGCAGGACGATATTTGTCACTTTATAAACACCAGTTTACATAAGATTTTGAAGTAAATGTTGTTTGGGTAAGTTTAGATAAGTATCTTTGACTCAATATTGGGGAAAAAATATCCTTCTGCAGAGTAATCCTCTGATTAAGAAGATCTGTGCTGTCTCATTGTAATATCTTAACATGAATACCACCCCTGTAGTCGTATTTCAAGTTAAGCTCTTTAAAAGGGCAGGCCTACCAG
Source organism: Platalea leucorodia (assembly GCF_965183815.1). Taxonomy (NCBI): domain Eukaryota; kingdom Metazoa; phylum Chordata; class Aves; order Pelecaniformes; family Threskiornithidae; genus Platalea; species Platalea leucorodia. The sequence goes on from NC_138835.1 coordinate 8,806,534, forward strand.
GCCTGACTGGTAAAATATGTCTGAAGTGGAGGTATCTTTGCATATATCCACGCTTGGCTTCACCAGTAAAAGTTGATCTCCCTGATGGTCAAATGAAATTATTCTCAAAATAGCACTAAGTCTGTATCAAGACTGTTCCCCCCGCGAAGCTGCAGGAAGGACTTTTGTTATCTCCTAGTACAAACTGCGCTCCAGAGAAATGACCGAAAACACCCCGGTACAAATTTTTACTCCTGCTGCCCACCTTCATGGTGTGTGGAAATCAGTCCTGGCTCTCTCAAATCTCCAAGTATTACATTGCCTGTCTGCTTTGTAGTTGTTCTTGCAGCTCTGCAGGAAGACCAGAGTGGCTCCATTTCAAGCTGCACCTGGACCTCCAGGTTCCACCTAGGGCAGCACTAACCTTCCTGAATGGCCATAGCACATGAAGAGCTGAGTTTGCAGGGGGGAGATGGTCCCTGAGACGTGCAGAAGCAGGAGTGTGTTGCAGAGGAACAGTACTGAAGGAAGGAGCCAACGTGAGTAAAGGTAGGACTCTGGATAGCAGCCCGGACAGTGTCTGTCTTGTGACTGATCCTACAGGCTTTGTGTCTCTGGAAAGCAGGAATCTCCAGAGCGCACTCAAATGAGGAGCCCGTTGAAGGCTGGAGCTTCAGCTGATGGACTTTCAAAAGAGACATAAAGGTTCTTGGAGACCCAGACAAACTCAGACACACAACCCAGTGAAGAAGGGAAAGACATTCAGGTAGATGCTGTGTTCCCCAGAATACCACCTCCACAGTCCTCTATTCTTTCTTCTCTAAAAGACAGAGAAACAAATACCAGCAGAGAACAAGAAAGTGCATTTTAAAATAGCTGGCTTATTTAAAAAACAAGTAGTGATAATCTTAGACAAAAGCAAATACTAAAAGCCACCATGAAAGGGCAGGGCACGACAGGCAAACTGGCTTCTAGCAGCATAAATCAATGCCTTGTGAACAGAGAGATGCTGAAAAGAATACCTGAGACGTAAACAGAACTCGGCAATCTTGCAAGCAGTCCAGGAACCGATTAGTTAGACTTAGAGATTCTCATGAATAAAATTGTAAAGTAAATCTATAACCTTGATGTCAATAATGCAAAACTATAGTTTCCCAGTTTTGAGAGTCCAGATAAATTACTTGGTTACCTTGTATCAAAAGAGAGAATCTGGTGCTGCCTGAGAGGATTTGGCCTTAAACTAGCTGGTGGAAGCTGAGTAAATAATTCTAGAAAGAGTGCCTTGTTTCCTTGTGGTAGTACACTGGTCCACAACACTCCAGTAATACAGCTGCCAGAGGTTTTTAATACCAATTCAGGCAGTTTTCTCCTCTGGATCTCCAATGTTTCACCTGTAACACTATGTCAGTCACCAGCACATTGAGCAAAATTTGTGGTACCATTCCTGCCTGTGTTACCCAAGATGCTCTAGAGTCCATCCCCTGCTGCAGAGGACCTACCAGACAGCTCTTACCCACCCCACCATGAATGGCCAAAATGCACGGACAAAAGTCAAGGTATTCTTATGAAGAACTTTAAGAGAAAATGATGGGAATTTGTTTTGCCCACGTTTCAGTCTAATTTCGGCTTACTGATCCCGATGGCCTTGGCTGTGTTATTCTAGAGAACGACTTCCCCCACCTGCTCACAGTGTGAACCCAGGCAGGAGGGCGGCACAGATGATGTGTCCTCCAGTCCAAAACTATCCTCAGGACAAAAGAGCTGAGGAATTTATGGTGAGGAAAGGCAGCGTGAGAGAAGGATTATGTCTAGAGAAAGGCACCAAAATGTTGTAGATACTGTGAGCAACAAATGTAGGTGCTGAAAAGCGTTATGGACCAAAGACCGAGGGAGTCAAGCACGACAGCCAGCGCTCCTCTGGCAAAGCACCTCCCCTGCCATCAGTGCAACGCAAGCTGTTACAAGCACACGTCCTCGGGGGCGGTCAGCCCTTCGTGCGTTCTTTTACACAGCTTTAAATGCCGTTAGAAGTATTTCTGTCGTTTATTGCTACTCAATAAAGTTTTATCTTGTGCAAGTCATGATTTATTTACTCCATCTTGCAGAACAGACATGTGCGCTCTCCCACATCAGCACCCCTTTACCAGATTCATAAAATGTGTTAACAATTCATTTAAAATTCATATACAAGCCAAGTACAGTTCCTTCACAAAGCTGCACCAAGTAACATAAAGCAGCACGCGCCCTGACATATGGCACACTGTCAACGTATGCTCTTAAGGTCTCCCTCAGCGGTAAGTGCTTCAGTGTGCTTTTGTAATTGCTCTTGTGTCCAGCCAGTCAAACAGCATCTTTCCATTTTCCAGTTACCACCAAGCTTTTGCTAATTTTCCTTCTTAGCTACCAGGAAAACACAGATTGTGAGAATACTTGGTTTAGAGAGGGACTGGTTAAGAGCTTATCTGCAGCCTTTCAGTTTATCAACTGCCTGTTTAACAGGGGGCTTTCACCTGCTCAGACAAGATGCAGTTTTTGCTGGTCTATGTGCGAGTTACACAAGCAAAAAGGTAAGGTGAGAATCAAAATGAGGGTTTCTATCCCTGTGTGCTCCTCTGGGAAAATCGTCTTTGCCTGTAGCTCTTCCAACAGTCCTCCTTCTGAAAGGTGCAATCATTGTGTGGCTTCAGTGACCTTTTACTAATGGCTGTGAAATATCTCTGGTTATTCCTTTTCCCTGGTAGATTCAGTTTTACTGCAGCACACCCGCTCACAGCACTGATATTTTCATTTTCCAGCACCAAAGGACCCTGGCTCTGAACCTGGCGCAGGAACATCTCACCTCCAGGCTCCTCACAGCAAAATGTCCCACTTTCACCCTCATCCAGGCAAAGACGACTTATGGTAACACAACCTCAGGCTTCATCATCCTCCAGTATCTCACCATATTTGCATAATTTCCAACCCAAGATGACGTGAGAGATCTGCAATGTCCCTGCAGTGTGCTTTTTCCTTCTATTCCGATTTTAACAGGGCCGTGCACTGGGAAAGACAGCCTGATGTTTGTGAATTCCAGAGGGAAAACTATTGGCAATTTTGTGGTGACCTAAACAGTAACGATACAATTTTGGGGTGTGGACAGGACCCAGGTGTGTGCTTCAGGCCCCAACTGTCCTTCAAAAGAGCACCCAGCTGGGCGGCTCTGCTCCATGTGAAGTTAGGAAGAGTCCTTGCTGCATTCCTCACAACGTTGCTACACACATTTGTGCAATATTTGGCTTATTTGTGCAACATAATTAATGAAACATGTCTCATTGGCACCAGCATCCCTAGGGACCCTAAAGCAAATGGGAGCCTTTGAAGCCTTAAAGGATCTTAAAAGCAGAAAATATTTACCACAAGTTTATTAAACCAAGCTTTACTGGTAATAAATCAGCAGCCTGTAGACATGCCCTTTTCTTGAGGATCTGACATTAATCTTTTAGAAAAATACAGTAACGATTTACAAGTTTCATAGCATCTTTCAATCTTTCCAGTTACAAGCTGCTGATGCACTTTGCTGTCAAAGCCTCTAAGTTTGGTAAGGTGTCCCTTCCCAAGGCAGGTCCTCTGCAGAAAACAGAGATGAGTCGAGAGACTCCTGTCCATATGCAATTCTCAGAAAGTCCATGGAAGACATCAAGCCTTACATAGCGCTTACAGGCGCACGTGAGCATCATGTTATTCCTTTTCCCGTAGCCACTGATCCACAACACTGGAAGTATTTTAAAGACATTGACCCAGAGTCTCAGTAATTGAGCTGGGGGTGGCTGAGAGGTCCATTCTGTCCCTACATCTGCAGTTTAGGTTATGTGATCTTACTGTGCTGTTTCAAAACCACAAAACACTGGGGCGGAGGGCAGTGTTTACGAATTTGCACACCCCTTACACTGCACCATTGTATGGTAAATTATATTGGAGCCTCTCCTGAGCTCATTAACAAAAGCCCATTGTTCGAGGGTGTTATATATCCTATGTGCTCTGCCTGGGAGTTATACTTGTATCATGAAAGCGTTGGTGAGTTCACATGAGAACTGTTTTCTATTACCTCTGTTTGGATTTTTAATGACATTTGTACAGGTGCACAGCTTAAAAAAGGGGCTCTTTTCTCAGTCTACAGAGTTGTTCCAGAATTCAGCTGGAGCAACAGCCATTCCCAGCAATGATTTTTAGCAGTGATCTCAAAATTGTGTGTCGCATCACCTAGTATTACTCAGTTTTATTTACTAAGGGTGTGTTAAAGTATCTTTCCATTAAATAGGGTATATGGGTGGGAGATAGCTTGTACAGTTCAGTGAGAGCTAAATCAAGTCCAAGGCAATTGCACTTGAGGATGTGTGCAGATATTAATACGTTCATCTTTTCAGTGTAAATGCTGTCTTAAGTAAGTTAATAAACGATTAAGTTTTATTGCAGGATCAAGCCTTATGTGCCAGGTAGTATATTCCTCACTGTATTTGACATAACCTGATAACTACTTAAAAGGTCTAAAACCTGTGGAATGAACTGTGGCATCTGTGACCGTGGCTTCATGGCAGAAAGGGCTCGGTGGCAGAAAGGGCTTAGAATGTTCTTGCCCCATTGCACGTTTCCCAGTTGCCATCCCGAGCTGGCTCTCCGTCCTTTGGTTTTTGTGTGTGTGTGTTTTTAAGCTGGATCAGTTCCCTGAACTGGATGACAGACTGATTTCACAACTAGATGGGCCAGTACAGGAAGGACCGCGGTGCATGGAAGAACCAACGTGGAGGGAGTCCTGGATTGTTGGAAACCACGGTTGCCTCAAAACTCGCCGTAACGTGAAGCCACAGATAAGGTTAGTCATAGCCTGGGACGTGCAGCTGATGACCGACCCCATGGGAGAATCGCTTCCCAGCAGCGTTGTGCAAGGGGCTGATACTCTGTCTTCCTAAATCCTGGAGGGCTGAAGCTTATTTGTACAACAAACAAGGCCCGGTTGGAGTTTACCATGCAGAATTGTCCCTCTCTAATATAATTCAGCTGTGTATGTATTTCATTGCAAAGAAAATATAGCTATGAGTTCTACCAGGTTCCTTCATCAGCGGCCATTATATTAGTGCTAAATGTTCATTTGACTTATATGTGTTAAAAGAAGTGCATTGGGCAGGATTCTGAATAAATGCAAATCACAGGTGAATAATCTGAAATATTTGGAGTTAGAGGCACAAGTGGGATCCGAGTCAAGCCACTTGTCCTAGTTTCTGTCACACAAACACTAACCCTTTATAAATCATTAATTTCCAGACTGTTTATTATCGGGGGAAGTAACAAAACAGTAGTATCACATAACACATCCTAAGAATGCCTTGTTCATTTTAAGAGCAAATAAAACTAAATAGCACCAAGTTGTTAGTGATGCCTACGAGACCAAGCAGAAACACAAAAAGGGGACCTTAATCAGGCTGAGGCCACAAAATAAACAGGGGAATGGGTAAAAAAAAAAAAAAAAAAAAAAGAGGTTGGAGAAGAGTGACTTCACATAGACTATCTTCACATAGATATTCTTTGTTTACTACCACGTGGAAATTGTCTCTGCTCATTACATGGCGGGGCTTTCACCAGGGATGCCGCAGCAGTGCTATTAGAGTGCGAATGGTTTCCACAGCTGCTGCTGCTGTTACCCTTAGCTGCCTTTCTCACAGGAATAATTTAACACCTATCCATGGGCAGAGAACAGAGCAGAGCCACCGTTTCAAAAAATAATCATCAAAATTAATTACTCCGTCGAGAAAGCAAACTTTTTGTTGTTTTGTTAGCACGGCCCCTCCTCTAATGGGTTTGTCATATGTTGCCCAGAAGCTGCTTGTGATGAGGTAACGACATTAATTCCCATCTAAAGATGAGGCAGAGAAGGAGCAAGAGCGATGTTTATCTTTGCTACAACTCCACTGAAGTTCACCTTTCCATGCAGCACCGGCTCCAGGGGAGCAGAGCAGCTCCCGCCGTGGGGAGAGGATGCTGCAAGCCACAGACGCTGCCAAGGCACGAACGTTCAATCGTGCGCCTTGTTCCAAAGTACCGTGACAGAGTTGCAAGTAGGAAGATGAGAGTTAGATAAAATGGGCGGAAATTCCAATTTATTTTGTAACCTTTCAATGGATAGCGCTGACAGCTGAGAAATGCACAGTTATGTATTCCTTGCAGGTTTGCTAACACAGCAATGCCAGAAACCAGACTGTTTCAGTACCGTCGAACCTCACCAGCACAAAACATACTGGCTTTTTGTCAGTTTGGCTTAAATCACTTCCCACTTTCACTAGTAAAAAGTCCTTTTCTGGCCAATACTACTGAGCTTATATTGAGCTGGCTTTTTTGCTGGCCTTATTTGTCAGTAAAGCACTGTACTTCTAAAAGTGATGTTAGCAAAACTGTAATCCAGGCCTCACGCATTATTTTGGTCCAGATGTTATTTATTTTAGTCTCTTAAGGTTCCAAAATACTATATATTTACAGTTGCCTTTAAAGTTATCGTTAGTTACAAAATATTAGAAACATAGTTTCATCTATAAAGTGCATAATTAAATTAATCTTTACCATACTTTTTTTACATGACACAGGAAACGGTTTAGTCTGATGAATACCATGGACATATAATTAGTACTTTATACCATAAACTAGATTATAACTTACACTGTCCACCCTGGCTCCAAAAATCCTTGCAGATTTTAATTCAATTGCTGCACTTTATCTGGATGAAAGCATTTGAATTCAATTATTATTATTCATTGTGGATTTGTGCCTTTATATAGGTTAGATGTGGTAGTAGTTTTAAAACAGAAGTTTAGTGGAAGTCTCAAATTAGGCATTTGCATCTATATTTAGGCATCTACCAGATTTTAAATGCCGAACATCTGATTTTCCTAGCTGAGGTTTTCTTAAGTTAGGGTTTAATGGGAATCAAGACTGGGAGATAAAAGTAAAGGGAAAATAATTTTGAGGTATTTCTGAATTTCTATGGGAACTGGGCACCTGACCTGCTTGGCCTCTTTTGAGAGCCCTCTTACATGCCTATCTGTACCTTTCAATGCCTAAATACCTTTCAAAATCTGGCAAGACACTTTGAATAAATGTTTAACAGTAAACTCAATAAAACCTTCTTGTTCTCTTTGATTTGTTCTTTCCACCGCCTAAGAAACTTTTAGATATTTTTGGCACCGAGACATCCCTTGAGGTAGATCTGCCCTTTTTAATTTTAGCTGAAGATAAGTTAGATGTGGTTGCAATTTAAAGACGTTTTAAAAATGGGATCCTGGAATTAGCCATGTGCTTCTATATTTAGGCGTCTCCCAGATTTAAACACCGAACGCCTGGTCAGGGGGATTGATCCTCCGCGGTCCCCGCTCCAGCCCAGGGCTCCGCCGGGCGCGCAGCCTCCGCAGGGGCTGCTGCAGGAAGCAGAGCCAGGCCATTTATTCTCCTATTACAGGGCCATTCCTGTGTTTATACCATCTTGTTTAGCTTACTCCTAATGCACATCCTAAGATGTACCTCTAATACACATCCTAAGACATGTTTATGAAAATTCTTTATAAGCAAAATATTTTACTTCCATTGAGTAAGTTCAGATACAGAACAGCCTCAGCGCTATAGGCCAGTTCAACTGCACTCTTGCTCTCTCCCTGTGCATCTTTTATTTAAAAACTCAGCCTTCAGCCCACCCACATTACCGCAGCAAGACCCAATAATTGTAACATACGGATTCTCGGCCAATCTTGTGCTGTTCTTGCTAACATGCTTGCAAGCAGTAATTATTCTTCAGAAGATTAAATACTACTTAGAGCTGCAGAAGGTAAGTTGTTAGCTGGAGAAGCAGCAACTGGGGTTTGGACTCATTTTGGGGTTTAATTCTTTAAATGCTTCTTCAGAGCAGATACTGTATCCCTTTATGAAGCACATATTCCCAAGGTGTGATCCTCCGCTGTCTGCTAATTGGGAAGTCCATTACATCAAATGGGCTCGAATCAATGGCATCATTGAACTGGCTAAGCATCAAAACCATGCCTTGATCTTAAAAAGATCTTGAACGTTTACAGAGCCCACTGACTCCGTTTATGGGTGCTCAGCACTTCTGAAAATCAGGCAAGAAGCTTTTAAAGATTAAACAATAGCCTGACTCCAGCAGGAAGTAAAATCATTTAAAATTTGAAGAGAGACACATAAAAAGGGGACGTGACATTCAAGAGATATTTTATTATATAAGACAGCAAATTCATAGGAAATGCTTTTTCAGTGAAGTGATTTATTGCACTGTGGGACTCCTGGCCACCAATACAAGGATTTTAAAAGTTTCGTGCACAGACCAGATGACAGAACTATCTTTGTTTAACTCTTATTGCTAATGGCATTTCTGCAAGGGTTGTTTAACCTCAGGCTTCAGGGTCTAATCTGTACTCTGATTTTCAGGTCAAGATGACACCTAATGTGGTGGCTGATTATCTTGCCTTGTCTTTTACACTGTCTTGCCTGAGCATCAAATGATGTCCAGCATCAAAAGTGGTTATTGAATGAGATGATAGGCACCTTCCCATTCCCCTGGTTTAGTACCACACAGTAATTTCTACTGTTCTAAAATCAAGTTTTCATATTCAGACGCTGCAGGAAAAGTACGATGCAAGTGCCCTGCAGAGGGATTCTGTCTCTAGAAGATAGAGACGATGAGCTCTACAAGCACAGCAATAACCAGCTACTTAGATAAAAGTTTTCTTCCCTGGATGCCGTGATTTGTCCCCAGACTCTTACTCCACACACGCCCAACCCCACATGCCCGAATCTCAGACGCATCAGGATTCAGGTGGGTGCCGCTTCCACACCGCTGAACTCAGCCTTCTCCTGCATTATTTATGTTTATTCTTTCCGGGGGCGGGGGGAGTAAAGTAAAAACATTTTACATGCTTTTTAAACTCATAAATATAATGAATCAAAGGCAATTTGGCAAATCTCTTTTATGGCTAGAGGCCCACCGTGGATCTGCCCACTTAGTTAAACTCAGTCTTGCTGAGGCATCTTTCTACCTCCAAAGAATCTGTCACTTGGAGCCAATCGATCACGGTGACGTCCCGTCCCGTCCTTCCCCAGCACTAGAATGTGTGTTTCTTTTTATTTGCCCATTACTTCAGTTCCTGCCATCTATCTCCCTTGAGGTTTCTTTTCCTTATTTTTAATACCTCTTCCAAGTTGTATCCCCACAATCTATTTACCTGCTGTGATCATCAGACTAAAACCAGAAAGAGACTGAAGCTCATGTTCCCAGCAGGCTGAAATCTGATTTCCTGCGCCTGTTTTATTTGCATATCATTGACAGTATCTGGACAACTGAATATACATTGGGTTTGGATGAATAAATTTCACATAAGAGTGAGATAAACATGGCATTATGCCTCACAGGTATTCAGAGAAGAAAAAAAAAAAAAAAAGAAAAAAAAAACACCACAGAAAGAACACATATTAGCTTCAATTACCCTAAAAGCTCCAAAATTATCTTAAAGTCCTGTGAGATTTATACATACACACACACACACAGAGGATATATATAAATACTGGAAAGATATATATACTGGAAATATATATATACTTTTATTTTTTTAACATATATATAAATATTGGAGAGATATATACTGGAAATGTTCTGTTTACTTTCTGGGGGTTTGTGACCTTAGGGTGAACCCCATAGAGACCCCACATTTTCAAGCTTTTCTTTATTATCACATGTTTTAAGATTACTTTACAGATCCACAGAAGAAAGGCTTCTCTTACAACCATTTGTTTCTCTAGGAACTTCAGTTCTAAATGAAACACCAAATATCGTGGGAGCTAGTAACCCGAAACCGAACAGTTTGTATCAAGAAACTGCTTGATATGAACATTGAGTGCTCTGAATAGCAGTCATTCATTTTCAGAAGTGCCATCAGCTGGCCATGTAGTAGTAGGTTCCCAAAATTATGGAAGTTTGCATAAATATCTCCTCAGACAGGCACTAGTGAATTAACACTTTTTTTTCTCTTTTCTTGTGTATGCATGGATGGAATTGCCATATTATTTCACACATAATTACATGTAAGGCTTGATTAAATAAAATCAGTTGTTCTTGAATGAATGTTGAATGTAGGGGGTAAGATAGAAGAGAAGCTGGTGGGGCAGCAGGGGCCGGAGCCTCAGCTGTTACCCGTTAGGCTGCTGCTGGTGGAGCCCATTTATACCCACCCCATCACCCCTGAGCTCCTGGCCGTGCCTGAGGAACAGGCCAAAGGCTTGGGGGATGCGTGTGGGAGAAGATGCTGTTCTCTGGCTATGGAATAATGGTACAAAGGAAGAGCTGGACACCCCACTCCTTAGGGTTTTTATGAAGACTAAACAGGTGAATTTATGGATGACGTTGTCCTTCCCCTCCTGTATTACAGTAGTGTGCTTTGGCTAGGCCGGCTGCTAGTAAATCAGCACCTTCAGGATTTCTCACTGGTGCATATACATTGCAGAGCCATGGCAGCAATTGGAGGGGAGGCTGCAACACCCCCCTGGGACAAGCAAAGCTGGTGTCTGTGCTGTGACATGATCAAGCCTTTCCTTGTTTCATGAAATTTCAAATCCTTCAGTCTTTACCTACATGAAGCCTCATTTTGGAGTCACTGCTCCTGATTAATGCTCTGTAGATACCTAAATATTTGAAAAAGCTGCTTAACACCTCTGCAAAGAGGGGGAGCAGGGTATTTTAAGAAGAAAAATGTTATGCCCATACTATGCAACTCCATGACTTGAGGTAAAGCCAGCCTGGCCCAGGAAACTGTATCCTGGGTTACTCATTCAGAGTATTTCTTCCAAGAGGCTGTTTGTTTGTGTACGGCTGCCCCGGGCTCTTGCAGCAAAATTCCTTGTGCTGAAGCAACTTCATTCATACAGGCAGGACCTGAAATAACGCACAGTGAAGCAATGCGCAGCTCATCAGTATTAGCCAGTAGCTGCAGATGTAAACCCTAACCGATCTGAATTCAATTCTTTGTACATACACCTTATTAATGGAACTTGAAATATAGAGAAACAAAGCTGGAGGGAGAAATTCCCGTCGTTTATATTTACACCATGCATTCAACAGACCTCCCTCTTTTCTGGAAGAGTTACAGAATGCATTAATTGAGCTTCAGGGTGGCTGATAATTACTTAATTACAGACTAATTTCCCCTTTCCTAGAGGTGAAGTTACATTGATGGCAAAAAACCTGCACAGCCTTCTCAAAAGCAGAAATGCTCCAGCGTACATGAGACCTGATCCTGCTCTGTCCAGGGCTATATTGGTGAGAACCTAATAAAAGGGAGAGAACTAGGTGGTGTGGCTGGCAGGAGGCTGCAGCCCATGGCTGGTGTGGTCCAGCCCCACATGCCTCCCCTCCTCACTGCATGGACCCACAAGCAATTTTTGTGGCTGTGGTCTGAGGACATGATCCAGCTGAGCTAGCAACTTTTTTTTTGTACTGGGTTATTTTTCAGCCAGTGCAGCATAAAAAGAACAAAAGAGAGGTGGGAGCACAGGCTGGTTTAGCCACGATGCTCTTTAGTGCTGATACTCAATGTCGTCAAACTAAACTGGGAGGCTTTGGCTCTGTGAACATGAAAACCCTGTCTAAAGGCTTGGTGCTACCATCCTTCCTCTTCCCATCCCTGGTTGGAAACAGGGACGGCAGCAAGTAGGTATTTTGGCTGATCCCAAACTGTAACTTCACCCTGAGAGAAAACACCAGGTCTCCTGATTGTAAACCATTTGGGCTTTGTCATCTTCTGTGTTTAAACAGCTCTGAGCATACTGGCTGCCCAAAATAAATAGCAGGGGTGAATGAGGGTGATGGACTGCTCCCTGATTATTGTGGGTGGTGATACCATTTCTGAGAGCTGCATTAGCATTCAAAATTCAAGGTATTCAGCCTTGATTTCACCATTACTCCCACTGAGTTCAGACAACCACTCTCTTATAAAGCCTGCCTGGGAGAACCGGCATTCAGTATTTTGTATATGGTGGGTGAGGATGTGCCACCTCGGCACTGAGTTTTTCTTTCCTTATGTCATACGGAGGTAACGCCCTGCATGATGACACATGATCGGGTCCTTCAACCCTCAGGCAATAACTTTATACCTTCTTTGACATGGCTGTAGGGATGATAAATATGCGTGTGTTTCTTAAGATTACTTCAGGTGGTCTCTGAAGGCCTGAGTTCTTCCTAATCTTTTGCTTTTCCCAAAATAATAAGAAAGATTTCTCAGCCATCTTAAAACCTATCGGGAGGCCTAGAGCTTCAGACTCAAACTGCAACTTCAAAAGGTTTGTAGCAAACAAGTCTGCAAATGTATTTAGTGTATGAAAAATGATTTTCTAAAAAACATACAAGATGTTCTATTTCACCTAATTCTCTGTATTGATTTCTGTGGCATCATCTTCTTCCTTCTCTTTTTCTTCTTTTAATGCATTTCTATTTCTTCCAAACACACAAAAACCTGTTTCTTTTACAAAAGAGAACAAAGAAGTTTTCCTTCCCAATCAGTAATTTCTTTTTCTTTTGTAATTGTAAAAAGAAACTCCTGAAAAATCAATATATTGTTGCCAAGTCATACACAATTGGGAATGGAGCAAGCTTAGTAAATAAAGGGAATTGCAATTTTTTCCTGTCTTTGGTCACCCTTTAGCATGCTCAAGGTGACTGCAATCTCTTTGCTGCTTCTGGTTTGCTCCCCCACCCAATCTATCCTCCCCTCCTCCCCGAAAATTTAAAAGTTAATCTCGGAGATGAAAAGAGAAGTTTGAAAAGAATTGTTCTTGGAGTCAAAATGCCTGATGTCCTAAATTACAGCAACCCCCACCCCGAAGTGATTGGCTCCTGAAGGTAATCTGACCCCTCTCAATTAACTAGCACAGAGATAAAGATTGCTCATGCTAAAGTTGTCACATAACACCAGGCTTAGAAATTGGAAAACCTCAAGGAAAAGAAAGATACCTGTTTGGCTGTATCAATAGTTTCAACATATATCAATATTTGGATACGATTTACTCTCTTGATGTGCAAAATTGAGGGAATTTATGCACCTAACCTAACAAGAAGGGCTTCTTGTTGAATAACCGCTTTAATTAAAAGTGTAAGAGACCATTTACTAGCTGAAGCTTTGAGCTAGGATCTGCGTTGCTTTTTTCAAGGCACAACTGTCATCTGCAAAATATACACATGGAGTTTTGAAGCTCAGATGTGAGCTGCTTGCAGATCCAAGGGGGGCAGAAAAAGATGCTTTACTGACTTGATTTGCACCTGCAATTAAACAGACACACAGGCTAGGCTAATTTACACTGAAACTTAATTGCAAGCATAAATCTTGTGTATACAAATGACATATAAATAAAACCTCTCCTAGATATCCACGATCTGTTACACAAAGGAGCCAAGAGTCCCATATCTCCTTTTTTTCACGGTTATAGGTCTCACTTTGGGACACGGAATTACTTTAAAGCATTTGTCTTCTTCCCTGAAAATACCTAACTGTGGGATGTCAAAAAAATAAATCAGGATCCAATTTGTCCTGGACTACCTTTAAACAGAGATGCTGTTAACAATTAATCAGCAAAAAGAGTGTGGGGAAACACAAGCATGAGGGTTACAATTTATTAACTGTAATTCCAGCTTGTTTGAGAGCCCTGCAAAGGTGCTTTGCTGCTCGCGTTTTTGTGGAGGGAGCCAGGGCTGAGTGGCATAAGGAATGGGTCAAGGGATTATAGATTTGCTGAGGCCATTTTTATCTTCTAACCAATATTTCAGTGTGGAAGGCACTTTGAGACTCCAGGGGTGAGCAGTATATGGTTAGACCAGCGTTCTTTACGTGAGTGGCAAGTTTTTGATGAAGCCTAAAGGAGAAGCTAAAAAAGGGAACATGCAAACAAGAACAAAAAGCAACCCCAGTTGGGTGTTTCTCCTGGAAATACCTCTCACATAACAACTTATTTCCATATAAACTTGAATGTTTGGGGGGTTTTGATGTGCCTGGATAAGGAGATCGAATGAGGCTAATATGTAGAAGGCTCAAGAGACCTAAAGTAATTTAATGCCTGGACCAGAATGGAGCACCTTCTCAATAATGTTGATATCTTTATGGAGGCTTATGTTAAAATACGACTAGATATTTTGAGGGTTGAATTTTAATTTCAGTTTGTCACAGGGCTGATCAGTTAAAAGGCTGCTAGAGTTGTTTTGTTTCTCTTCCACAAAATGTATTCTCCAGGTTTTTCCTACTTGAGTTATGAGCCTGCTGTTACTCTGATAAGCCTGTTTATGGTGTGACCTACTTAACCAGAGCTCTGGTGACTGGAGGCTCACAGTAGTGCAAAGACTAAAGGCCACAAACAGGAAAAGATATCATATGAAAAAAAAAAGTTTTCAGGCTTTTGTCCTTTACATGCTGCAAGGTGTCAAGCACTGAACTAGGGCTGAGACCATTGTTCAACCAACTGCTCTTTTCAAATGGAAATGTCTGCAAAAGCCATGTCAGCAAAAGGAATTCTTTGCTTAAACTGTGGCTCCTAGCTTATACCCTACAATAAAACCTGAGGCCTATTAGTCCATACTTAGGACTTGTTACTAGGTTTTAAAGCTCCTTTCAGGCACAGTTTTAGCCTAATCTGGCTGTATCACTAGCACGGGCAAGATTATCAAGCTGCAAGGTTATGTTGCCTTTGACTTGCGAATGTATGTCACAAGTCTAGTTTATAGTTTCCACCAGTGCCATTGTCTTTTAAAAAATATCTTTCTGCAGAAGGCACGGGAGCGACACAGGACTAGCTACGTCCACGCAGGAAACAGGATCGAGGATTTGCAAAGGTCTGTTGATTTTTCAGCTTTCATGCTCTGAAGATATATTTCCTTTGAAGTGTCTCAAATAGGGTAGTATCCAATTATATTTGTAATCCCAATCTAATTCAATCAGGGACTCCAATTATAGCTGGTCTGTCTCTTAATCTAGTTAAAGTCTGTAGAGTAGACTGCACCTTAGCTAACATAACTAAATTAAAATTCAAGCTGTTGAACGCTTGTAATCAGGGATAACCAAGTTACAGCCAGAACTAGCTGAAAAGTGGGAGGTTTGCAAAGGCTGATCTTCATTTAGTGTCCAAACCCTGCATCAGTTCTACTTGCAGCTAACTCCCTGCCAAGCTTCTAATTATAAAGGGCCTTAAAAAGTACTTTTGGGCTGAGCCAAATACAACAATTTTAGCTTTGTCTAGTTGTTTTCTGCCTCTCGAATGCTTCATCCCAGCTTCCCCAGCAGTGGGCTCAGGGACACTAATGCGGTGCTACTTGCACAAGTGCATCACCTTGCAACTCCGTGGAGCACGTGGCCCAGCAGCTGCTTGGCATCTTACCTGCTTATTGTGTGGCCATGGCATCTGGAGTAACCAGGCAGACACCCAGGTCTCACAAATCCACCCTCACCTGCACACCTCCATGAAAAAGCCTCACCTGGAGAGCCTCCGTGCTCCTGACGGACAGCGTGCATTGAGGGAGAGCAGGTAGATGATCTGATGTACATCGGTGACGCACCATGGTTATGGTGCAAAATTTACACTACTACAGAGAATAATCAGACAGCGTTAGGGGTCTTGTAGGTATAAAAGCAGACAGATTGTAAAAAAGCTGTCGGGGGAACTTTACAGACAGTGATAGCCCTGCTAGCCAGTCATGCTGCATCAGTGTGACTTCAGAAAACACATCGCTCTAGTTAACTAACCAATGTTAAAACCAGCAGGTCCTAAAACAGTTTGATGAGCCAGTGCGGATGGGGTTACAATGAAACAACTGAGCTTCATAGGTGGGAATACTTTAGGGTTGTGGGTTTTTGTTTTGGTTGTTTGGGGTTTTTTTAATTTATACCAGAATTGGCTGGCTGAAGTGACTTTGGCCAACAAAACAGCAAAGATGTCCTATTGTGTTTAATCATACTTGGGGGCAGCTATTAAATTTAATTAGTTCTGTCCCAACTGCCAGTTGCTCAGTTTCAATGTATTTACCCACCAGTTCCAGGCTCTCTCAGTTTTAAGGGCTGTACTTAAGCTGCCTTGATGAAGACTAAAGTCTCTTTCAACCATTTTGGGAGACAAGGTATGAACTAACACTCAACAATCATTTCCTTTGTTTGAAGAGAAAATTGCACAGCAATACTGTCTTTTGCTGAAAGCGGGGTCTGACAGCAGGAACACCTTGCAGAAAATGTCAGTCTGCCCCAGTTTGGCCTGAACTTTCTGAGCCAAGACTCGTTTAGAAAGCCATATGCATTCTCTTAAATACAATAATATAGCTACATGCCTATACAGCATCCAGACTGAATAAACACTCCAGGATTTATAGCATTATACCTGTAGTTTGAATTTTTGCTGATGAATCTTCTTGTGTAAAAAAATTCCAATGTAATTTTTTAGTTGTCCAATCTAAGCAGAGATATTGAATGATATCAAAAATGTAGTCTTAACTTTGGTGGGCTCATTCTGCTGTGGGGCTTCAGCACCTGCATGAAAAGCCAGACAAAATCCCTTTAATCATTCATTTAAAAGAATGGTATTGGAAATTTCATCAAAACTGGAGATACAAATTTAAATCAGAGTTTTCTTGAAAGAGTATTACTTATGGCAGACAGAACATACTACCATCGTCAAGTCTTGCTCAAGAAGTGATCTGTAAGAAAGTTGGAACAAGGAGAAGGAAGGGATGAGCTTCTTCCATACTTTACTCAGTACAAGATCCATGAATTGTGAAAATAGGGTACTGCTCACAGTAAATTGTGCAGATGTTCAAGAGCGATCATACTATTATATCCCCTCCATTTCCCCCCCCCCCCCCCCCCAATTCCTGGCATAAAGAGTAGAGTACTAAGCTTGATCATTTTAGATATTTAATTAATCATTCTGCAACTAAGCTGACAGTTCACCAAAAAAAGTGCAATTCATAGATTTTTGTCCTTTTTTTCTTTCAGGCTGTCATTGGGATAATTTTTTGTTGACTTAATTCTATTCATGGTTTTAAGTGTTAATGTTTTGGGTTGTTTTTTTTCCTATTGCCTTCCAACCATAACAGTTGAAGACAGGGGGCTTGGGGATTTTTCACTTGTTAATTTTTGTTATTTTTTAACTCAAAGCTGAGCTATCAAAGACCAGATAACACCTCCAAAATCTGCTAATGCTCTGAATCTCCACTAACAATTGGTTGCTAGTCCTTCATTAGGCATGGCATGAACCAAATTAATCTACATGGAAACTAGCCAAACTTAGGACTGGGATATAACTGATAAAAGTAATTGGAAAAACTGCTGTAGCAAAAGAAATGGAATTAGGTCTACAATGTAAAAAAAAAAAATAAAATCTTACTAATCATGGTCGTAAAAGCAGAAAATGAGAGCTAATTTTACTAAGTAAAAGACCCCTGCTAAGTGGTATTTTGACATCTGAAAATAATTCAGTTTCGATCTTGGTGCTTCACTGACACGAACAGGGAAATTCATAATTCTCTCTGCGAGCTGTTGTTTCAAGCCGTCTCTGCAGACGATCGCAGACCACTCGAGCCCAGCTAGCAGATTTTCTTTGCAACCATCAGGAACACAGACCTGGGAAGAGACCTTTTGGAACCAAGCTCAGTCCTTTACTAGGACAGGCAACGTGTTCCACGTGCCTTTCATGAGCTGCTTTTTAGGATAACATAATGGCACAATGTATCGACAAATTGATTATGAAGCAATACTACATGCGGTTCAATCATGGTTATCTGAGACGATAAGGATACAGGGGGAGGTTCTCCTAATTTGTTACCTACTAAGTTGTATTTAGTATTGCCATCCGATTAAATATTTCACCATCACATTCAGATATGGTTTGGTATTCACTGAAAAATTATACCTCATAATCAAAACCTATTAGCCTAGTTCCTAATTATGAAGGGGATTTACCATAGGCAAATGGCAGTCCTGATGCGCTGAAGGCAGGGGCTGCCGGCTCACAGCGGTTACTCCAAGAACCTTACACCACTGCTGGCCCTACAATCCCCCATAAAAAGGGATAATAATTAGACATCTCCAAAGGCTCCATTACAGCTTAGTGCTAAAACAAGGTTTGTGTACCTTGTCTGGAAGGAAACGATCTCACAGGATTCCTGCTACTATCTGCGATGTATCATCGGGTCATGAAATTCAGTGAAGACAGCACCACAACGACAAGTTACACTTACCTCTGGTCTTACGTTTATTCAGAAGCAAGTAAGTGTTTGAAAATGAACAAATATTGCAGAGTAGGGGGAACGCTATTCACTTAACACACAGTTAATCCATTCCTTGAAATACTTGGTTTGTATTCTTGGGCAAAGCTGGATCTCTCGTTCTCCAGGTTGCATCTGCCATCTAATACAAGATATTACACGAGGACACTTTTCATGCTGTGAGAAATAGAGCTGATAATGTTTACTCTTGCCTAGATGAAACGCTTGGGCATTTTAACAAACATCCAGAGATTTGTTTGTTTACCTGCCTAGCCCACATGCCTCTCATTCCTCCTGGCTGGGGAGCCAGTTGGTCATTCTTTCAAAAAGTTACCATTCCTATATTACTCCTTCCCTTGCTTGGGAGAGATAAGGTTTGAAATTAAGTTGTTTCCCGCATCTTCGGTCAGATGCATCTTTGGTAAAACGCATTTTAGATGTAACAGCCTAGAACCCATGGGAATCAGCAGTCCATTAGTTGCATTAGGAATACTATTATGAAGGTGGTATTTCTTTCGTGTTTATAAAATCTCAGAATTGGCAAATTTGTCAGCCTCAGTACAAGAGACTGGGTTTACAAGAGGGAGGGCAACTATGATTTTTACTTGTTACACTCCCATGTTGTTTCTTTCTCCTTCACCTTCCCGTGCTGTAATGGAGGTGTGAAGATCTTGCCACCTCAGAGCTCCTCCTCCCCTCTTTAGTCTCATCATCAATGGCTAAATATTATTCCTAAAACATAATAATGCCAAATAATGTCATCTCTTCACAGTAATCCCAGCTAACGGAGCTGGAATGAACAGTGGGAATGGGGCAGTCAGATGACTGAGCAGAGTCACAACCACTAAAGCAAGAGGGCTTGCTGCTATCAGAAAGTTTCAGAACAATACTAATGGCTGCTCACACTTAACAACTAGTTAGTAATTAATAACAGTTCTGTGGTGCTGTTACATGGACACTGTGCTTGCATAGTGATGGGAGGAAAATATGAAGCTCTGTTAATACCTTTGTTGCAGCTCTTCATTGCTGTTTTACTTAATATTGGGGCTCTTAAATACTTAGGACTGAGTGTCCAAGGGAATTCAGTGCCTAAATCCCTTTAGGATGTTCAAAGGAATTAGCATCAAAGATTTTACCACAGTGATAAAAAAACTGGAAGCAAATTCAGGAGAGTTTCTAAATTTAACCTAAAGCTTATTCACGAACAGGTGTGCCCCTTAATTATATTGGCCTGCAAGTACATATAAAGTCGGAGCATTGCTCTAGTGAGGGCAGGTGTATTTGTATTAACAATTCCCACACGGAAGGTACGTAAGCTGTATTGTGGCTCTACTTAACTGCAGCTGTACTGAAAGCACCACTAGGTCAAGAAGCAAGTTGTTCCCTGAGTAGTGGGCTAAGGAAGCCTCTTTCTAAAGGTTTGTGCTCCATCATTCTCCCACTCCTTGGTGTTTTCCTTGCTCAGTCCAATACCCAGAACCCTTGTGGGTGGCTGGTGCCAGTGTGTGTGCAGATCTGGAGCAACAATTTGGCTGATTGAGAGCACACACGCACTGCTGGCCCATCTGGCTCGCTGGCTGCCACGCGGGTAAGGTTTGAACCATGATTCTTTCTTTCAGTGAGAACATTAATTTGGATCTTTCTTCCCTATCCAGATGCTGATTGTCTCACAGCTTGCAAGGACTCATGTCTTCGAAACTGCGAACTGTACTACCAGTTTTGACTGAAGTGGGCAGCAGGTTCAGCAGTCGTTTGGAAGATGGATGGATGGACAGACCATGGAAAAATGTAACCTTTATTTTCTTATAAAGTAGGAAAAAATATGTCCCTTAATTACCATAGTTATAATGGTATAAAAAACTGTTTAAAGAGAGTGTCTCCTGGTTTTGGATTCAGTTAGTCTAGTCTGGAGGAGTCGTAAGTACTTACCAGCATGTAATTTAACGTACTTATTAACCACTTCAGAATTTGAATGTCTGGGTGTCTGCATTCAATCTTGATTAACTGGCCCAACAGTGAACATTAATTACCCTGATTTACATTGCCTACAGAGCTATGGTCAACTTGATATCAGCAAACTTGAGGCTTCCTGAACATGTTCCAACAGGGTGACATTCGAGTCGTCTTCTATGCAGTGGAGATAAGCCCTGAGAGCCTACGCTGGGAGATTTACCTTGCGATGAGCTGCAGTAAGGTACAGGGGGAAGAATATGGGAGGAAAGGGAACTGGTGTGCCTCAAAGTATATTAAGACTTTTTTTTTTTCCTCCCTCCCCAAGCTATAAAGATGTAGGTAATAAATAGCGCAACTTAGGAAAAGGCATTTTTATTTACATTTAGATTCTGAATATCGAAAAAAATATTAACTAAGTTTTAAATGTGTGTGTTCTTCCCAGTAATAAACTGAGCTGATCAGAGCAGGACAGCACGGGATGTAAGACAATGTTCTTTACCTTGGTGGGAGTTAGTAAGCGTGCGTATGGAGATACGTACATACACACGTGTATATGTATATATATAATGTATATACATCTCCCCACAACCATACTTATCAGATTTTCCATAGTCCTAATCATTTTGCAGTGGCATTCCTGAAGGCAGGAATTTCGCGGGCTGGGCAGAGCTGTGGTTCCCTGCCGCTGGCAACAGTTTCTTGTGGCAATGAGTTCCACGTGCTCGTACCGCACGGCGTTAAAAAAGCTTCCTTTTATCAGCTTCGAGGGTGGGGCTGGGCTGCTGTTGGAAGTATGCCTATCAAGAATGATGCCTCAGCTCTGTTGGTGGTAGAAGATTGTTCCTCTGGACTTTTCTTAAAAAAATAAATAAATGTCAAGCCAGAAAAGGAAGCCTGCTATTTTTCAAATCCAGAAGCTGTAATCATGCTAATCCGTATGATCGTGCTAAAGCCAAGCAACATGCCTTTTGCATATGATGTAATCATTCAGCGTAGCCTATTTATAATCACCACTGGCTGGGAACACCTTCCTAGAAAAATATAATCAGGAGAGATTTTCCTTGGTCACATTCCTCCTCTTCCTCCCTGTATTTTTCAGTCAGTTGTGCTCTTTCTCCTGCTTTTGCTGTCTTCCCAGCCTTAAATACAGCAACGTCCCCTGCTTTTTTATTTTTCATTTTAAACTAACACTTTCCAAGTCTTCTATTCTTTCAGTGTGTTAGAGCCGTACTGAGTGAAATCCCAGTCCTCTGAAATCAATACCAAAACTTCCATTGATTTCATATAATATATTCTTTTAAATTCAGTACAAATGCTCCACATGAGTCATCTATTTTAAATATGGATCTACTGTACAGTGCTGTCTGTCTCTCAGCTTGGTACACAAAACAGCGCGTTTAATAAATTCGCTGGTGTGGGTTGGTAGCATTATGTGTAATAAATGAAAATCTGTTGGATACACCGAGCATATCAAGTGTAAAAGGAGAAAATTCGTCAATGTAAATATCTATCTGTGGATCAATTGGTATCAATCTTGTTTAACAGTCTGTTTCCTCAGGACACACTTTGGAAACAAAGAGCATTTCAAACTGCTGGTTAAACAAACAAATATGTAGAAGCTCTTTGGGCAACATGGGGGTGGCATAATCACCAGATAAAAATGGTCAGCAATTTTAAGTACCCATTAATCTCTTCTATTTTATATTAGTAAATACAGAGTTTCTCTTGATGTAACACATCCATTAAAGTGCATCACAAGTAGGGGTTTATAAAACCATTATTTGCTTGCAGAAGAAAGGGCAAGGAAAGTGGTCTGAAAACCAAAATTTGTCCCCTGACCTCCATGTTCAATAATTGTCCAAGGAGGAGGGTGATACCTTTGGCTCTGCAAGACTTTTTTCTAAGATTTGTATTATCTTTAGCTAAATAAAACCCCTTAAGAGGCACTATAAAAACAAAACCAAACCCCAAGAGGATATATAACTAATTAGATCATGATGCGCTGTTTACCTTGGTCTACAATGTTAAGATCTTTTCACAGCTGTCCCGTGCAAACTACAGCTCCCCCCTTCTCAAGCATCACAAAAAAAAAAGACGTAATCCTGAGCAGTGCCACGGACACTTGGCATGACTGCACGCACAGGCACAAAGTTTAGAATATAATAAATGTTGTACAAACCCAAGGGGTTTTGCAAGGTAAAAATGCCGGTAAAGTAACTGGTAAAGTGAGACTGTGGTGTTGTGCAATGTTCTGTGGCAACTGTGGGGTGGCCTCATTAGGTACCATTGCTTCCTCTCTCCGCCTTCCTGCTGTCTGGCAAGATTTGGGTTTTCCACTCTACATCACCCTTCTGAATCCCACGTAACCTCAGGTGGGTGTTTATCCTCACAGCAGCTTTGCAGCTGGGGAAATGTCCTCCTCAGTTCACCAGTGGGAAACTGAGGCACGGACCCTGGTAAATTGTTTGCTCATGAATGCAATGGCAAGTGCCTATTGATTCCGACTTCGACTGAACCTAGAGCTTCTGAACCCTTACCCAGCGCCCTGCTCTTCCAAACCAACAAAATCATCTCTTCACCAAATCAGTCTTCTCTCCAACGTCTTTTAGCAATCCATTTCATTTTTCATAGATAGATCCGGGCGGGGTAGGGCAGGGGTGTTCTACATGAAAACAAAAAGAAATCATGTCTCCCACAAAGATTTTGCAACCCACGGCTCCATAGACTGGAGGATGCTCCCGGTTGTGCTGACGCAGGGTCCAGCTGGCTTCAGCGGGGTCGGAGGGGGAGCGGTGGCTGCCCTGGGACCCCCGGGGGCTTCCCAGCAGAGCAGAGCTGAGCGGGGCCCGCAAGCGCACCCAGCCGCCGGGGCTCTGCCCCCGGCTGCCACCGAGGCCAGCGGCCACCCAGCGGGGCCGGGGGGTTAAACGGGGTGCGTTTTCAGGTGGAACCCGACGGCAGAAGAGGGGGGTAAAAATGAAAATGATTCCGCTGTGTGCTCACACAGTCAACTTAGTACAGGCAAACGCTTTCAAAGTGTTGTTTTTTCACTTGCTTCAAGTTTTTCGCATGAACCTTTCACATGTCTAACGTTTTCATTTGCTGCTAAAAATACAGTGGCTCAATTTTGTCGGCTTCCCAGAAAGCGAGACTTAAAAGACGTCTTTAAACAAACGCACCAACGCCAAGCGTAATTACGCGCCGTCTGGATCCGCTTTTAAAGCCCCTTAACTTGCCCACACCACCAGGAGACCCCGGGCTCGTCCATTCGGGCAATCAGTGCTCCTTCCTTTCCCACCTTATCTAACGACAAAGGGAAGAATTAGCATTGTCCCGGGCTTCTGCTTGCTTTGGGAGAGGGGAAAAAAAAAAAAAAGGCGACAACGAAAAAAAGTCTTTAAAGCACAATATAAAAAGCGCAGGTGAGATAACAAAGGTATTGTCCCTCGCCAGCCTGGAAAGCCGGGCTGCCGGCTTGTTTGTTTACTCTCCAAGCGGGCCCCTGCCCCCCCGCTGCCGGGGGCGCTGCCCGGGGCGGCCCCGGCCCCCGGCCCGGCTCACGCCTTTGTCGCCCGCCCGGGCGGGCCGGGCCGGGCCGGGCAGGGCAGGGACTACATCGCCCAGCGTGCCCCGCTGCGCCCGGATCAATGGCCCTTATTTGAATAATCTGTGAGCCCTTGGACTCAGGCCAATCAGCTGTCAGGGACCCATGATAAATCGCAATGCATTATTGATAATCATAATTACTCTGACATGCGCATTCCGCCCAATGGGGGTAATTTCCCAACTCTAGGAATTTGTTGTGAAGCGGAAAATAATTGCTACTATTTTGCTCCCGATGCTGGTGCACCATGTCGCGACGGAAGCAGGCGAAGCCCCAGCACATCAACTCCGAGGAGCAGCCCCCAGATGCTGCAAGTGGTGAGGCGCAGGGGAGGGCGCGGAGCCGCCGCGCGTCCCAACTTTCCTGATGCGCGGAGGGGGCGGCCGGGGCGGCGAGGGGCGCTTGCCGGGGGGCTCTTTCCACCCTCGTGTTTCACCCCCCGCTCTTTTCCCCCCTCGGGCTCTGCCCCCAGCTCCCCGCAGGCTTTTGGGGGCATTTAAATCCCCGCGGAGCCCCAGCGCGGTGTTGTTCCGCGGGGCTGAGCGGGGCAGCGGCCCCTCGGTATTTCCCGGAGGGGGGGCTCGGCTTTGGAGCGGAGCGCGGTGCTGCCCGAGGGGTCCCTCGCCCTGCCCGGCCGGCGGCCCCCCATTGCCCCGCGCACCCCCCCGGTCCCGCGGAGCCTGCGCTGGCCCCAGCGTGGGGGGAGCGGGGCTGCGCCGGCCCCGCTGCCGCCGCGCCCGGGGTGCAGCCTCATGGGAGGTGAACCCCAAAGCCTCCCTAAGGCGGAGGGGACGGGGGGGGCAAACGGAGGCGGGGGGGGAGGAAGGAATTGCGAACCGTCTTCTCAGGGGTGGGAAATGGCTCGAGTTTGGTTTCCCCGGTCTCTATTTAACACTTTCTCGGCAGTTATATGAGGATTTTTGTGGGGCTTTAAAAAAAAAAAAAAAAAAAAGGCGCTCGGACTATTTTTGTTGGAGATCACAATCGCCCTGGACCTTTTGTAGCTTGACCTCCAGCCATCTTTGATTTCCGACTTCCTAAAATAACTCCGGTGAGCTAATGTGGGGTGTGCGTGAGCGCTTTGTATTCGGGCGGTGTGGGGGATTTGGCTGCCGCGAATCGCTGTCCCTCCTTTTAGGGCAGCTCGCAGCCCTTTGCCTCGCTAAGGGAAGAGGAAAGTCTAAATTTGCGCTCGAATTAGCCCCGAGCTCCCGGTGGGGGTGGGCGTGCAGGGGAAGGGGTGGAGGGGGCACTCGCTTGCCGCTGTCCCCCGCCGGAGCGGGGAAGGGTCGGGGCTGCCGGAGGGTGCCCGGCTTTCCGCGACGGAGCAGCATCTTCCCGCGGGGGGGGCGGCGGCTCCCTGGGCTCCCCGCGGGCTCTGCCCCCGCGGTGCCGCGGGGGTGGGGGAGCTCCGCCGTGGCCGTCCCGCGGCGGGCGGGAGCGGGGCCGGGCGGGCACGGCCCGGGCGGGGACCCGGAGGCCGGCGCTGAGCTGACCTGGGCTGCGTTTGTTAGGAGTTGGTGCGGCCGTTGTGCCCAAACGCTTCTGTATGACCCCGAGAACTTTCTTTGGGTTCTCTGCCTTCCTAAGGGTTTTGGGGGGGGGTTCCATCCCTAGAACTGATCAGTACCACTGCACGTTACAGAAGCTGCTTATTCCCAGCCCGCGGGAGGTTCGGGCTCTTAATTTTTTCCTCCTCCCCCCCTCTCTTCTTTGAGTCGAAATGTGCAATTGTTGGGTCCGGTTAATGGTGACTTAAGAAACAGCAAGCTGGCCAGAAGGCAATAAATCCCATGTTTAATGCATGACTGTTTTCCTTTGTGCATATGGTTAGGTTGGGGGATGGAGGTGATGTTTCCACATGTAAATCTCTGCCCACTGCTGGAAAGCCACCTCCGGGGCTGCGCTGAAACAAAAGGGTTAATAACTCCTGATGCGGCCTGCTTGGGGCGGGGGAGGTGTGCAGGAGGGGAGGATCGCTACACACCGTGCTCTCCGGGGCAATGGCCAGCTGCTTTTTTGTTGTTGTTGTTGGGGCTTCCCCCCCCCCTTTTTTTTTTTTTAACAACAAAACCCTGGATGAAAATCCCTCCGGGAGCCGGGGCAGCGATTGCAGGGGCCGGGGGGGACCTGGCGAAGCTCTCGCCCCGCCGGAGGGGGCTTCTCCTGCCGCCTCGGATGGGGCCGGGGGCTGCGGGGTCCGGGGTCGGGGCCGCCGTGCGCCGCCCCGCGGCCGCGCTCCGCCGGGACCCTCCGCTCCGGCCCGGGGCAGCGGCCGGGGCGGGCCCCCCGCTGAAACCCCGTCCTGCGTGATCGCCGTTTCTGCTTTCGGAAATAAAACTCGCGGCTCCGATGCCTCTTATCGCCCGCAATCTCCAAAACAGTCCTGCTATTCCCCGCTCCAGGTGTGCCCGTAAATAACAAGTGATGAAGCTGCATAACAAAGTCGAAATACCGCAGGGATTTGTCTGGGACATTATCGAGTGTATACATAATCGTAATAATAAAATCAAGCCCTTATCTCCTCTTTTGCAAGTGTTCCTTTTTTTGCAAAGCGATTTGGGACCCACCTCTGTGAACAATGCAGCGTGTTAAGAAACGGCTCTGCTAACCTGGTGATCAATTAACAGGTCAAAAAATCAGCAGGTGGTCACTGGAGAATAATACTACATACTGAAAATTAGCATTTTCACAAAGGGGTTGAAAATGCCCATTGTGCTGGATTGCTGCCATTAAAAATCTGATTCATTCTTAAAAATACAGTATCAAACTGCAACTTTTTCTCAGGGTAAAATTGGAGATTTCCTTTCTTTAAATCCCCGGTTCGTGCTTCGAGCTCTGCTGAAGTGGAGAAGGCGGAGGTGTTTAACGAGGAAAGCCAACTTTTGTGGTGGTTTTCTTGTATTTACTTGTAACTGTAGGTCTCCCGGCGCTGCGGCCGGCGGGGCAGGCTGGCCGGGCCGGCGGGGTGGGTAGCGGCCCCCGGGCTGTTGCGGCGCTGCGAAGGGTGAGAGGGTGCCTGGGAGCCGGGGGCGGGGGGGGGCGATGCCCGGCTTGTTTTTCCTTTTACGTAAGTGAAACATTATATTGGTTGTAGTGATGAAGCCCTTTTGCTGGGCTCGGCGGCATGTGACGTTTTGACAGAGCTGCTGCTCTAACCTTTGCCTCCTCCTGCTTGCTGTGGGTGGTAAGTTGATGTCAGGCTTACAATTAGGACTCTCATGCAATTGACCTTGGCAGCGGGGTTTGTGCCGTTTAGCTCGGTCTTAAACACTGTACTAGTGTTAAGTGTGGTCCGGGGCCGCGCCGGTGGGAGGACCGGCCGCGGCGGAGGCACCGCCGCCGAGCAGGTAGGGCCGAGGGCGGGTGGCCTCTGCTGCTGCTTCTGGGGGGAAAGCGCTGCTTTGGGGTTATTTCTTCTCGAACCAGGTTCGGGAATCGCCCTTTGCTTAAAAAAGGAGTCATTCTAGGTGATGTCTGGGTTGCCGTTTGGGCTCAGGTGGCTGCTGGGGGGGGAGGCGAGCGGGCCCAGCCCCGGCCGCGCTCCCCGGGGCGGCCCCGCCTGGCAGCACCGCCCGGGGGCGGCCGGTTCCCGGGCCGGGCCGGGCCCCGGGGCCGGGGCGGGCAGCGCAGGGCGTGAGTGCCCTCCACCGACCGGCGCCGGGACGCGGGTGTGCGTGTGCCTGGGTGCCAAAGGCTTCGGGGTGCGCCTCGGCAGGTAACGCGCAGACATTTTATAAGGGGCTTTGTCAGGGCGTCCTCCCGCTCGGGGCTCTCTGAAGCCCTTTGAAACGACTGGGGGGGCGATGGTGCGGGGAGCGGGGCTGCGGGGGCCTGCTCCGAGGGCTGCAGCCAGCGCCCTGCCCGCCCTCTGAAGCCAGGGCCTCTGATCTTAACTTCTCCTGCCTGTTTTAACGCTTTTTGCTCTTCAGATGGGTTTGCTCACACTATTCTGGCCCTTCTCTTTGGTAGGTGGATAATCGAAATCAAAAGGGTGAATCAGTAGGTAGATAATAATCATAATAAAGAAAAAAGCCTTGAGAGAACCTGAAAGCATGTGAAAGCCTAATTGTTAGGTGCAACACGTTTCTGGATCATCCTTGGGTAGAAAAATGCTGCTGATAAATTTTGTGTAGAAAACATCAAGGGCTCTTAAATATTTCTCTGTAGTCGGTCGTGTATTTTGCTTACCTCAAGGAAGTGATTTTTCATCGTTAACGTTTTAAATGGCGTTTTATAGTGGAGGAAGAAGGGATATTTTGGACAGTTTAAAGTTCTTGGAAGTCCTAGCTTTTCAGCTGGGAACGGGAAAAAAAAAAAAAAAATCAGGGAAGCACACTGCCTGGGAGCCGCAGGGAGCTTCACGTCTAGGAGTGGAGTGGATACTTGCTAATCCTGCATGAGTTAATTTTAACCGTGGAAGTGCACGGTTATGTTAATGTTAAAGTAAAAGTAGCTGATCAAATGTAGTCTGTGAAAAAGTAAGCTCACCAAAGGTATTAAACTCTTGAGGAAAAGAAAAGCATAAGGGGGAAAAGCTTGAGCTCTGACCATTTCCTCCCAATTCAAGTGAGATATAATTTTATCACAGTAGAAAAAAAAAAAATAGGTCACTAATTGCTCAGATGAGTGGTAGATCAGCAGCACCCTTTCTGAAATCACATGAAACCAGACAAGACTTATTTCACTCCTCTTTCACTGGTTCCTTCAAAAAAAAAAATTAATTCGAGCTGTGTGGATTTTATCAGCCTTCCTTGTCGATGACCGCCTTGTCCTACACAATAGTGGATTTTTTCCATCCATTTGCCAGTGATTCAATCTAGCCCCCCTGCTGGGTTTACTGCATTCTTCTAACTTATTGGATAACTAGATGCTGAGAGATAACATTCCTGAAATTCGGGGGTGGGGAGATAAAAAAACCCAGTAGAAGTCCTATCCCTGGGAAGCCTTTGGAGAGGGTTAAGTGAAGTGCACAAGCAATTGTTGTGGCAGGGCTCCCTGCTCCTCGGCAAGCCCCGGTACAGCGTGAGGACAGGGCCGGCTGCGGGGAGGCTTCTCTGCGGAGAAAGCCCACGTTTTCAGACCGTTAAGTTGGTGTCAGTGCTAACCCCTGCGGGGGGAGGGCCGGGGTAAATGAGGTGCTCTGATTGCAGGCGCTGGGTGCTCCTTGGAGGCTGGGGAGAGGATGTAGCTAGAAATCAAGATGAAGAGTTTCACAGAAGCTGTTGGGTTTTTTTAAAGAAACAGTAAATTGCTCTTTTGTTATTCCAGCTACTACACAATAACCAAGCGTCCTGCTTCTACTGACTGTACCTCAAACCCTTTTTCATAGAATCATAGAATGGCTTGGGCTGGAAGGGACCTTAAAGGTCATCCAGCTCCAGCCCCCCTGCCACGGGCAGGGATGCCACCCACCAGGCCAGGTTGCTCAGGGCCCTGTCCAACCTGGCCTTGAACACTGCCAGGGACGCGGCGTCCACAGCCTCTGGGCAGCCTGTTGCAGTGCCTCGCCATCCTCTGAGTAAAGAATTTTTTCCTAACATCTAATCTAAATTTCCCCTCTTTCAGTTTGAAACTGTTTCCCCTTGTCCTATCGCTATCTGCCCTTATAAAGAGTCTCTCCCCCTCTTTTTGGGATAGGGGAAGCTATTATACTCACTTTTTCTAAGGTATAAGGGAAAATAAGGCATAACTCTTCCCTACTTGGCATGTGGCAAGTCGGTACAAGCTGGGAATTCAATTTACTTGTCCTGAGCTAGTGCCTTACTGTCAGATGGGAACAGGAAACTAAAACTGTGTGAGCGTGGCAGCGGGCAGGGGCAGGGCTGCCAGCCTGCCTGCTGCTGCCGAGCACAGGTGCCTTCCATTTACTGGAGTTTCTTTCTCTGAGGTGGCAACTGGTGCTTAGGACCAGAAAAGTCACCTCTGGAGCTCCTCAGAATTGTGAAAATTAGGAGCATAGGTTGTGCTGGAGTTTGGAAAAGGAGGCTTTGAGTTTAGCGTGGTCTTACCAATGGAAAAAAACTGAAGGGACTATCAAGGGAAGGGAGATGATCAAACGCTTTGAAACAGTTAAAGTTTGAGAGCTTGTCTAGACATAGTTATCCTGGAATATCTCCTTGGGGGTGAGCAACAGTCTTTCATGTGGACGTTTCTAGTCCACTTGAAACATTTTGCATGGCCACTGCAGAGGTGCAAACTGCGGCGTGAAATGCATGCGCTCAGGGAGGAGAGAGTCTGGAAGGAAGAGCTTTGTGCCTTCTAAAGCAAGAGCTAAGGTTATTTTGCAACACGGGGAGACTGTATAGTTGGGCCTGGGAAACTGGACTGTTAAAGCCCTAAATACTAAAGCATTTGGGAAAGAGGTTTTGGATGTTTTAGCCTATGCTGTGAGATACCTGTTGGATGGATGGAAAGAAGAAAGTAGTCAAGTAAAGACCTCTGAGTCAGTGTACAGAGTAGTTATGGAAGCTTCTTGTCTTTTTTCAACACGAGTCCTTTCTTTCCCATTATATCTGCGCAGACTCTTGCAAAGATGAGTTTAAAAACATCCATTCTTGACCTCAGTTGACTCTATTTATTGACCGAGTTCTGAATTGTGTACTACTTGTACTTGTCTGCAGACTAGATTTCTCTGTATATTTTTCCATAGAGTTAAATCAACTTGAGAGGCATCAATTTAATGATATTTGGGGTGGGAAATGTGGCTAAAACTATGCTTCTACTCTTGTTTCCTTCACTTGTGGAAGTTGCTTGGGCTGAGGAAGGCGGGGAGGGAAGTATTTAACTTTCCTTGTTTAGATATGAGGGATCCAAACAGTTCTGATCATAGCTGTGCTGAGAACACCTTTCCTCCTTGTTCAGGGACTTGTAACCCTGAAGTGTACGTGATAAACAGAATTGCATACATATAGGTTTACATTTCTTGCTGTGCAGACCATAGCGTAACAGGCCTCTGATACTTGCATTTTTTAATTGATCAAGTTGTTTGTTTTTTAAAAATAAACTTTCACGTGCACTTTCCATCACTCAACATTAAACAGTTGAAGTTTGATTTGTTGAATATGCGTATAACACCCTTGTTAACCTAGCAAATGTGAAAGTTTGCAATATCCTCCCTTACAGAGCTTTTACACTACCCCGAAACAGTAAGCCAACGTGCTTGAGTTGTTGCTTGGACATGCTTCCCCTCCACCCTGCCATGTACAGGATATACACATGTATCAGATGTGTGGTTCAGTTACACCTTTAAAATGAAAGCCGCAAATAGGTCCTGTGCTTGCAGAGTCTTCGCTTCCACTTGTAAAACGGTGTGGGCTAGTAACGTGGAACCGGAGCTGAGCCCCGAGATGAATTACTGAAGATGCAAGACCTGAATAGAAGAGATCTTGTAATACAAATTCTCAGTTGTGGCTGAGGTCTGCAGCGTGCCCCGCTGGGCGCGTGGGAGGTGAAGTACTTGGTTATTGTGCCCTTGGCACCCATCAGAATTGGACCAGTTGATGTGAGTTAGAGGACATTTCACCTGATGGGGGCTGTAATACATCTGCAGTCCGTCCCGCTTCCCCCTCAGCTGTACGAGCCTCAAGTTCTGCCTCCTGAATACTCCTGCCTCCCGTGCCCCGTGTGCTCGCCCGCCTCAAGCTGGTTTGTTGTTTGAAGGATGGCTAGACTGAGCAAAAACATCCTGTTTTGCTTTAGAATTTCTCTTAACCTCTCTTCCCATTCTGATAATTTCCCTGAATTATTTTTTTTTTTTTGTCTGTGTGCAAATTATGCCCTGTCTAATCTGTGGGGCAGTGGTGGAGGAAGGGCAGGAGTGGACTTGCAGGCCAGCTTCGCTTTCCCTCCCCCTTCCTAAAAGCGGGTGATGTGCGGATGCAGCTGAACACCCTGTCCTGAGCGGGTCTGAAACGACTTCGCCTGTTTTGCAGGCAGGCCTTGTTGCATCGCTCTCTAGTAATCATCAGTATCAATGTAGGCTCATACCTCCGTGTGGGGTTCTGTAAGTTCATCATTTCTTCTTTACTACTGTGGCTTTTTAGAGGTTGTTTTTTTATGTGAGTGTGCTTTTGAAGTATTTAAAAGCTAATATTGGACTTACTTTTGCTCTTGTCAGCCCTCTTTGGTAGTAATTACTTCCATAATGGTGGAGTGAATGTCCTTTAATAGATCAGTGTACAATTAAGAACTGCTGCAAAGTTCTTGTTTTAACAATCTTACATGAATTTCTGCGAGATGGGTAACTAAGGATTACAAACTGAAGTACAAACACAAAATAAGCTTATGTGATGCTACGCTCAGTGTTACGATGCCTTCTCTGTCTGCCTTGGGTCGTGTTCCTTTTAAGCTGTTTTGCAGGTGCTAGTTGACTTGCTGCACTGTTCCCTTTTTACCTGTAAAAGGGATTTGCGATAAATGTCTTTCCATCACGCCTTGTGAGATTCCTTTTCTATTATTGGTTTTATTGAGAACAGAACTGAGACACACATTTCTTTGGGGCTGCAAATGAATTAGTAGGAAAAGAAAGAGGACTTAAAATCGATGTGCAAACTTGATTCCAGTGTCTTGTATCTTTAACTTGAAATTCGGGTGAAGTCAGTGATCTTAAGAATAGGAAATAGTCTAAATCTAGCTATTACTAATGTGACTTTCTTTTATTTTAAGGGAGTCCACGAGACGTCCCAGGTGACGGAGATGGTGAAATGAGTTCCAAAAGGTGCCGCACGGAGGAAACTAAAATCTGTGAGAAATGCTGTGCAGAATTCTTTGATCTCTCTGAATTCCTTGAGCATAAGAAAAATTGCACTAAAAATCCACCTGTTCTAATCATGAATGACAGTGAGGGAACAGTACCCCCTGAAAGCTTCTCTGAAGCTTCTCTAGGGAGCTTTCCCAGCGATCGAATGGATAGCAGGACACGCAAGGACATTCAGGCAAAGGGCTGCACTGGTTCTATGGAAAAGAGAGAAGGAAAAATGGATGCTGAGTCAGTAGGAGGAATGTACCTTAAAATAGAACCCCCCGTCACGCCGGCAGCTCCTGGGCTAAGCTATCTACCAAAATCCAAAGTACCAAACACTAACGTGACTTTGCAAACGATACGTGGCACTAAAGTGGCTGTGAACCAGCGGACCTCTGATGCCATCTCTTCTTCAGCAGCCAGTTTTAATGCTATCCCCATGATCCTGGAGCAGCTCGTGTGTTTGCAGCAGCAGCAACTTCAGCAAATTCAGTTGACGGAGCAAATTCGCATTCAGATTGCCATGATGGCTCCCCATGCCCTGCATCCCTCTATAGCAGCTGCTACTGATCCACTAAAAGCTCTGGGCGCTCACATGTCTCAGCAGCTGTCGGCTGCTGTTGCTTTAATCGGACAAAAAGCTGGAAGTCAGAGCCTATCACTGGAATCCTTGAAGCAAGGAAAACTACCTCATTCTAACACTGGCGTTGCGGCCGCCAGCTCGCTGGCTGCTGGGCTCTCCTCCTCCTTCCCCTTGAAGCCGGAGGCAAGCAGAAGCCTCCCCGGCTCCATTTCTCGGTTCCCAAATCCTTTGCTACCTCAGTCCTCCAACTCCGTCATCTTCCAAAATCCGCTTTCGGCCGTTTCTTCTGTAATAGATTCCTCAAAGAAGGGGAAGGGAAAACCTCCCAACATCAGCGTGTCTGAAAGCAAACCGAATGCAGAAGAGCCGTTCTTCAAACACAAGTGTAAATTCTGCGGCAAGGTCTTTGGCAATGACAGTGCTCTGCAGATTCACCTCCGTTCCCACACTGGTGAAAGACCCTACAAGTGTAACATTTGTGGTAACCGCTTTACAACCAAAGGAAACCTTAAAGTGCATTTTCAGCGTCACAAAGACAAATACCCCCACATAAAGATGAATCCTTACCCGGTTCCTGAGCACCTGGACAATGTACCCACTAGCACTGGAATCCCGTATGGGATGTCTGTGCCACTGGATGAGTCTAACCTAATTGTGGATAGCAAACCTGTCCTAACAACTCTGCCTACCTCTGCAGCCACCAGTGCACCTCAGACCGTCTCCAACCTAGCAGGCATTAAGGAGTCTCTGCCTGGTACGTTCTCAAGCGACCTGCAGTCAAGGCCTTCTCCAGAAAGTGAGGGTGGCTCTTCCTCATCAGGGGCGGTCGGTCATGAATCGGGAACAGAGCAGAGCTTGAGTTCACCACAAGCTGCCTGCAGCGTGAGCATCTTCCATGTGAGTGGGTCAAATGAGCAAGGCTCAGAAACATCGAAGCTTCAGCAACTGGTTGAAAATATCGACAAATCCACTGCTGACCCCAACGAGTGCCTCATCTGTCACAGAGTGCTGAGCTGCCAGAGTTCACTCAAAATGCATTACCGTACTCACACTGGAGAGAGGCCATTCAAGTGTAAAATCTGTGGCCGTGCCTTCTCCACTAAAGGGAACCTTAAAACTCATTATGGTGTCCACCGGGCCAATACTCCTTTGAAGATGCAGCATTCGTGTCCTATTTGCCAGAAGAAGTTTACAAATGCAGTTGTGTTGCAGCAGCACATCCGCATGCATATGGGGGGACAAATACCCAATACACCAATGCCGGAAAACACCTGCGACAATACTGATGTGGATCCTACTGTAGCTGAGAAGAATGGAGACGTCAGTCGCCCAGATGAGACTGTGGAAAGCATAGAGATGGAAGAGGACCTGGACTCTCAGGATGGCCCTAGGAGTTCTTCAAAACCTCCTACTCCGTACGATGCACAATCAGAATCGCCAGCCACGGCAGCTACCTTCTCTGGTATTGCAGCACTGGAGAATCAAATGAAGATCGTCAACTCTGCTTTGAACTTGCAGCGGCAAAGCAGCTTGAAGTCCAGCGACAATGGCTCTGCAGAAAGTGATGGCATGACAAATGATTCGTCCTCTGTGGCAGGAGATCCAGATTATCAGAACGGCAGGAGTCCTGCTGCCTCCGAGTCTGCGTCGCTCCAGGCTCTGTCCCCAGCCAACAGTCAAGCTGAGAGCGTAAGGTCAAAGTCCCCTAACTTCAACAATCAAGAAGATACAGGCACGGGAAATAAATCGGAGGGTCCCGAGAACGCTTCTGCAGAAATGGAAGGGGTTGTCGGTGCTTTGGATTTAACTTATGGCAATATTGGTCGAAAGGTCATTAAAGAAGAACCTGGGTTACACTTTGCAAATGGAGAATATGGTAAGTAATATGAAATGCTGACAATAACCTGGGGTGGGGTAGTAGGACTGGAGGAAATCTGTCTCTAAAAGGACCAACAGGAGTCAAAACCTCCTCAGCCTTCCCCTCTTCCTTCTCCTTTATTAGGATAGGAGCATATGTCCTGTAAAGTTTTCCTGACTCAGTCAGGCTCAAAATTCAGCAAAATTCAAAGACTTAAGTGCTGTCATCTCCTGCAAGGGGTAGCGTAAAGGTTCTTAAAATAAATAGAGGTTATGCACTTACTATCATGGGCTCACCTGATACCTCCCTATAGCTCTCTAAAGATACATGTTTGTGTTTCATGGAAAACTGCTTAACCCAAGAATGTGACATGAAAACTCTGGAATCTTTTGTGGGGTTTTTGAGCTCTTTAGCATTGAGGCTAATGTTGATCTAAATTTGACCTGAAAGTGAGGCTTTCTAAGTCCTAAGCTCACCAACAAAAATAGGCATGAACTGATTTCTTTCAGAGCATCCTAGCAAGTGTTATAGCAGCCCTACCGTGTGTCTTTGGAGGGCTTTGCAGGCATGCTCTTCAGGCACGTGCAGCTCCAAAGGCAGGGCCTCTGGTATCTTAGCCAGATTTAAGCTTGGAAGCAGAAGGGTGGGATAAATGTTATCTTTGCTTTCTTTCCAGGTCGAAGTAGTATTCCAGCTGCTTTTGTTAGAGCCCCACCAGCCCTCATAAAAATGGAGATGCCCAGCGAGCGTCCCATTAGCACTAGCCATTTCATTGGCCCACCAGCTCTCTCCCCTGGTGTTGCCCCTCTCCTCGTGCCACGACCGAAATTCTGCCGTCCCGCCAAACAGCACATCTGCACTACGTGTGGGAAGAACTTCTCCTCTGCCAGCGCCCTTCAGATTCATGAACGGACCCATACTGGTGAAAAGCCATTTGCCTGCACCATCTGTGGGAGAGCCTTTACAACGAAAGGAAACCTGAAGGTAAGTTGTCTCTTATGTTGTGGTCTCCTTTGTCGGGCAAAGTCATACCAGAGACAGAAAGACCGTTGCTAATATTTGTCCTGCCTTTGGGGACAACTTTGATTTTCTGTTAGTTCCTCAAATGGTTCTCTTTGGCTTTTGTCTCCTTCCTGAGTTTCTTCACACAACTTGCTAAACAGTGTACTGAGATCAGCCGCAGAAGTCTTCGTTGCTGTCCTTGACTTTCCTTTTTGAATGGTAGGGACGGCTTAGCCCTTACTAAGCAGATTGCTTTATCTTCATTTGGATTTGGATGTGTCAAGACATAAACATTTCATAGACTGAATGCCACAAAATGATGCCTACAGAACACATGCATTACACTGCGCTGCTCGAAACACCATGCAGGATGAGGAGGGATAAAACTGAGAGGGTAATCCTCTCAGCACAAAGTACTTGGGGACTGTGTCTAAGCACTTGCTGAAGAAGCGCTGCAAGTCTGTCCTTATTGTCAGATTAAGCCATTTGCCCTGTAAGGGACTCGCAGCTCCCTCACTCGCACAGGGGCTTCTCGCTTCCCACGAGAACCTCTTCAGGCTCTTCAGTCCTCTTGCATAAATGCTGATGGGGAGGGAAAATACTCTGCCGTTTGTGAGCAGTCACTTGCTGGAAGCACTAGCAGTATGTTTGTGGTGTGGAAGATTTTAGCTTAGGTGTAACCTCGCTTCCAAACGCCTTGGTGAGTTGGTTTTTTT
The DNA here is from genome assembly GCF_965183815.1 of Platalea leucorodia. Lineage (NCBI taxonomy): Eukaryota > Metazoa > Chordata > Aves > Pelecaniformes > Threskiornithidae > Platalea > Platalea leucorodia. Next base: position 8,843,282 of record NC_138835.1, read on the forward strand.
TGGTGTTAACTAGTATTTTTTCAATGTAGTCTGTTCACAGCAAATAATGTGACTTTTATTTTTTTGGCGGGAGAGGGGCATCCTTGCCAACACCACTTAGAATAAGTGTAAAAACACAGTCCTACAAGCACTTCAGCAGTAAACTCCAGAGAGCCATGGTGATATCAGGCAGTAGAATGACTGTATCTTAGACATGCCAGGAAGAGAGCAAAGACAAGAACTAGCCAGCTTAAATACTTACCTGAGTGCAAATGCAACATACGTGACATCTTTTGAGCAACTTGGCTGTAAGCAAAGTAGAACTCGGGTATACCACAAAAGAACTGCAGTTCTTTTTAACGATTCTCTTTACTTTTTTCCCCTCTGGAAGGTCCATGTAGGAACTCACATGTGGAATAACTCTGCCAGGCGGGGAAGAAGGCTTTCGATTGATAACCCCATGGCTCTGCTGGGGAACGATCCCAAGAAGGTATCTGAAATGTTTCCAAAGGATATAATGCCTCCTTCAGTGAGCATTGACCCCACAGTATGGAATCAGTATGCAGCGGTACTCAGCAATGGCATAGCAATGAAGACTAACGAGATCTCGGTGATCCAGAGCGGTGGCTTACCTACCCTTCCAGTCACCATCGGGGGTGGTTCGGCAATAAATACTGCTACGGTCTCCAAAATAGATGGGACCCAGTCTGGGACTGGTTCTGATACGGAGAAGGCCAGTGGTGCTGCTGCAGACAATGTGCCAAAACACCAGTTCCCTCACTTCATGGAGGAGAACAAAATTGCTGTTAGTTAAAATTTCTAGTGAAGTTGACGTACAGAAAGAACAAATATATATATATACACAAACATATATTTTTAAGAGATTCCACTTCAGCCTCCTATTTTCCTATTGACGTGCAAATGATTTTATGGTTGTCTTTGTAAGAGTTGCCCAGAGTACAATCATGATATTGCTTTGCAAATAGTAAATAATAAAGAATAGGATTTCCTTCTATTTGGAAAGATGCGGGTCTTGCAAAGTAGTTCTTACGTGTGACTTTAATGTGTACAGCCTTACAGAAGTTTCTACAACTTGAAATTCCAAAGGTTAGAATATTTACCTCTTTGTTTAGAGTGAAATACTTGGGGGTTTTGAATAGAGTGGAAACAACCTACTGTTGATGGAAAAGCTTCTATTTACTGATGAGAAATGAAAACTATTAATGCGGGTAAATAGCCTAGAATGTCTGCCACCCTCTTAGAAATAGTTTTTCTGTTTGGATTTTTGGCTCTGTGTGGTTTCTGAATGTACTTTTTACTATAATGGCTATAAAAACTACAGATTTTGTTTTTTAAATTCCTTTTTTGCCTCAGAAGTTCTATGAAAAGAAAGTTGCTGTTTTTCTTTAATCACTGCTCCTAAGGAATTAATTCTCTGTATTGTTGACTGCTGCTTATTTAATACTACTACTAGGACAGTCCTTCAAGTATAGTGCCAAAACTCCTACTTCCAAAGATGTGCAGTTTTTCCTAGATGTTTTGTTTCAATACCGAGAGCCCCAAACAAGCATGGGTGGGTATGTATATACTTTTTTTTTTTTTTTTTTTTTTTTCCTCTCTTGAAAGGGAAGACTTGCCTTGGGAAGTCAGGTCTAAAAGCTCTGCAAGGAATCTCAGGTGACTGTTGCAATTAGGCATGGGAACTGGTTTCCTTAGCAAGAGACTTTTTTATTTTTATTTTTTTTCATTTGGGTAATTTAGAAGATCAGTCTGTGTAAACCTGTATTTAAATATGAAGTATTCATGCTTAGGTTAAATGTTTTGTGGGTTTTTGGATGGCATTCCTACTCTGGTCATTAAGTTTCTTGGTGGTCTGTGAATTTGCATTCTACCAAAATGGTAATTAATGATCCATGTGTATTGTATGAAGGTTGCTGGGATAGTCATCTGGATTCTAAGTTATCTACCTCATTTTTTCCTTTTGTAGTTGTAGTGTCTATTTTTCTATTAATGACCACTGTAATGAACTGAGATTCAAGCAGATGCTTCCATGCACTATCTGAAACCAAAACCTGATGTATTAGTGGAAGCACCTGAAGACTTACTGGACTGACCTTTCACTATTCCTCCAACGTCTGCTGGAACTGTATGTGTAATGGGATCTAAACCAGACTGGAAAGTGAGCATTTGGTATGGAAGGACTAAACGATGGAAAGAAGTCTAGCCGTGGACTGCAGGAAATCTTCAAGTCCAGTCTCCGTTGTGGAAGGCTCCAAAAATGCAGATTACCAAAAGTTTGTGTAATGTTGTTGCACCTGATTCTTGCTTATGATCTCTGTATGCCGAGTTGTGCCTTTCCTGCTGGACTTGTAAGTAAGAACATACCAGTACCTGTTTACACTGTAAAATGGATATTGTTACATAGACCATGCAAAAGGCATCCCAATTGTCAAGTTTCTGCGTTGTGAATGTATGACTTTTAAGAACTCTGTAGTTTTGAGTATCTACTGATGCGTTTCTGTTGACATTTTGAGAATAAATTTTGGGATGGCTTTTTCACACCTAGTGCTTAAATTTTTCTGGCAAAGCATTTGTCTCCTGAAGAGCAAGTTCAATAGGCAGCACGCTGTCTCACTCCAGTGACTTTTTAAATCCATGAGTTTGTTACCTAAAACAACAGAAACTAGGTAGCAGCGGAGGAGTCTCTAGATCGGTTTCTTGGGTTGGGGTTTGATACAGGAATTGGTACTTGCCAGGGATGTTGATTCCCACACTAAAATAGAATGGCAGTAATTCCTGTACTGTGATCACCCTAGAAAGGGAACGGAATACTAAGTTATCAAATTGCCAGTGCCTGAAGATGCTGGCTGCGTAGAAAAATGATAAATAACTTCCCCTAAAGAGCAAAGGAAAACAGAGTTTTGAAAACAGCCCTGATATAATGGAAAAGTGTTGAGATTCCGATACTCGCAACCTAAACTAGCAAATGTATTTTGCACTTGGGAGGTAACAGTGGGGAAAAATGGTGCAGAACCAGTGTACCCTTAAGGTGCACCCTTCCAACATTGGTGCTGCCTGATCATGGTGCCCCCTGCACAAGGCTCATACTTGGGAGTGGGGAAAAAAGGCAGAAAGGAAACACTTGCTCTTTTGGCTCTACCACAAGCTCTGGAGGAATGAAAAAAAGGAGTGGGGAGGACAGGACCAGGCGTGAGGTGGTCCAGGAAGGTGGGAAAAATAAACATAGGAGCAGAAGGAAAGGTAACAACACATGGTGGATGTGCAGGGAAGGTAGAAAGCATACAACACCTAACTAGTCTATGTGGACCGTGCAGTTCTTCAAAAGCGGAGCTATAGTTCCAGGAGGCAAAGTATTTGGTGCGAGAGAAGACGTGACCCTTCTCTGCTCAGGAAACCCAAGGGATTATAATGGGAAGCACAATGGATGAGGAGTATAGCAAGAGGCCTCGAAGTGGTGGTAAGTAAAAATAAACTACGCTCATGCTAGCATGGATACTGTTCTTGACCGCTGAGCTTATAACCTGCTTTGAGAGTTTGAGAGCTTATAACCTGCTGAGAGAGTTGCTCTGGGTGCCTGGGTGGGCTTGCTGCCAGAGCTGCTGCTGTGTCCCTTCAAACTTGGGGCTGGATTTCTGGCTGGTTCCTTACACTGGTGGTGCTGGGCACCCCATGCAGAATGTGCTGCCGGTGCAGGACCGACTGCAGCAGCACTAGGAACAATGTGGTGTGAAAGAGGAGGTGTTGGGTTTACAGGAGAGGTGGATCACATCTGAAGACATGCCCTAACTGGGAAATCTGCTCTCCAGCATGGGCCAACTGTGGATATTGTGAAAAATTGGCCTGTCTTCAAATGAACCTGCGATAACAAGCCTACTCTCCACTGATAGCCTGATACCAAGTGGTATCACGATGCCATGAAAATATGTCAGCAGCAGGAGGAAACGAGCAGTTTTGCCAGCAGGAAGCCAACAAAACCTGCTGTCCTGGGGCTTTGTACCTTGGCAGTAGCTGTTGATGTCTCCTCATCCAAACAGCTCCTGAGGATTGGGGTCTCTTTCTTAAATGTAGATTCTGAGCCTGTCCCATGAGGGCCGAGCTCACGTTACAGCTTCACCTCAAAAGGTGCCAAGCTGTGGGGCTCTGACTGCCTTTTCATGACCATCTGTAAGAATGTAATTATGTATTTAGACCTCTGCCACCTTTAACTGTATTGGTCAACAGGTTGGAAATCTAGGAGAGGTGAGGAGGGAGGAGGAGTTTATTAAAGCATGAGCTCTGGTCTAGAAATAAAATGTCAGGAAACTGCTGGGAAACCAGGACAAGAAGAGGTTTTGGCCAATAGTTGTACGATACCCTGCAGCACAGGGTTGCTCAGGGGAATCGGGGAGATGCAGCTAGGGCCTGCCGTGGCCGGGCGGACAGCGGTGAAAATGAAACGACGTGACGTGGCACAGAGTGACTGCAAGGCTTTACTCTCCAGCCATGGTGAAGTGGGCTCTCGCTGTGCCCAAAGCTGCACCTCGCAGCTCAGTGACAAAGCAGCTCCAGGCTGGAGCGCAGCAGGAGCCCCAGCTAAGCCACTGTGGGCAAGTCAAGGATCTTATCACAAAGCTTGAAGAACGGGTAGGACCTATCTGACCACTGTCCCCACAGCAGAAAGCGGGCTGTGCCATAGGGGTATTTCTGCTGGAGGCAGCTGCTGGGGGAGACTGTTTCCGAAGCAAGCAGGACTGGGAATTAGCTGCTCTCCTGTGCGCAAGAGCTGAACCAACACCTTCTGAAACTCAGCATGGTGGAACTCACTGCTCTGGCAAGTGTGTACAGTTTACAGTAATGTTGCATCTTAACAATTAAAAAAGACGTCTGATTCTCTTCCTCCCTATGCTGATGTAAATTAGGAACAAGTTTACTGAAGCTAATACAGCTACGTCGGTGTGAGAGCAGAAGTGAGCACGGTATGTGCGCTGTCTCTGCTCATTAGCCTCTCTTCTTGCCTAAAGGACTCTCCTGTTCTTATTTCTTACTTTGCTCATCGCGTAGAGGATTTACCCAGGCTGTTGCTTTTGTGTAAGAAGTAGCATATTTACTTGCATGAGCTAAGTTAAAGGCTGGCTTACTTAAAATGTTAAATTTGAACTTAAAAGTTGCATTGCTTTAAAAAAAAAAAAGTGCATTGGGTTTACTTTAATGTATTAGCTCTATTCCTCTAAAGAAGCATTTCTCTTGACCTACCCTTTCTGTTCAAAACTTTCCAAAAAGTCAATGGGAACTTTGAGGAGTGAGTGTGTCTGAAAATCATGCAGATAATCAGCTCTCTGGGCTGAGCTCAGCGAGGCTGATCGCCTTTCCAGCAGCTGGCAGCAAGGAGGTGGGACCCTTCCCGGGGCTGCTGATAAATACAATGTGGAGCAAAGTGTAAATGACCATTGAGCTTGCATCTGCAGAGGGGAAAGGACCCGGCTGAGGTGCTTGAGCTGATGGGATGGCAGAGAGAGGCTGGAACAAAGGAAAAGGGATGAGTATTGCATTATTTTTTTATTTTTCCTGTTGAAAGCCATTGTGCTCACTGCGGAGTTTGCAGTACATTTGGTATCAGGAAAGATGATGGCTCTTGTCTGCAAAATAACAGCTTAGGCAGAAAGCCTTCTTGGTGTCTGTGTGATCCCATGAGGTTACTGCTACGGTCCTGAGGCTTTCTCGGTCTCTTTTTGTGTTGTGTGGTCAGACAAGGCGGCTCTTTGCGTACACTTTCCATCGCCTCCCCGCTCACGCTCACCGGCGAGTGCTCTACGTTAGCGTGGTGTGGGTGAGCACTGGACTCGTGTGTGTTTGACTTCAGCTCGTGTTCATCACTGACCTAGAAAAGCATCTGTCGTTGCACAGCCACAGCAGGACAGGAAACGTAACTCAGAAGCAGAGAAAAGAACCGGCAATTACACACTCCCGCCTATTATCGTATTATCTGTTTCATTATCATATCTTCTATTTTCTGCACTTCGAGTTAATTGCTTATAAAGGGCAGTGGGTTTTGCAACCTTTTGATTGCTGTTAATACCACTGATACTTGAAGCTGTCTGATTTACTGGAAAACATGCTTTTTTTAATGCCTATTATAAGTGAATGATGTGCTGGCTATCCCAGCTGATCTAAAGCAGCATCCCTCTCCTTTCAAACTTCTTTATTAGCTTCTCTGGTTGTCACATCTTGCAGTCCAAAGGTTAACTTCTCTGATTCAATTACTTCATGCAGAAAATGTCTCGATTCAGAATGAGAACAGGTGGATCTCATCGTGTGCCTTATTTTCCAATACTTCATTTAGGCAAAATCCAGGCATTAGAGAGACACTTTTACACAAGCCTTTAGTAAAGAAAACTAAAAAAACCCAAATCAAGTAAAATTCACAGTACTTAGTGCTATTTTTTATACATATATAGATTTTTTTTTTTTTTTTAGTCAAACATAGAACCTAAATATATGGAGGAAAAGCAGAGGTACTGTCCATAATGTCAACACAATACTACAAGAGCCAAAGGGAAGAACAGGGTGAAATACAAAGACCACAAGCTCGAGCAGCAACGGGCATCGGTGCAGGGTCAGGAATACAAAGCCACTCTTGCAGTATTTGAATCCCTTTAACAGCGCGGTCACAGCTTCTGGAGGCTTGGAAGCATGAAAGCCATCTCTGCTGAAAATAGGCTGTCAGCCTGATGGTGGCTAAGGGACTGCCGGAGCAGGAGGGAAGGCTGAAGAAGCTGAGGCCTGTCTGCCGGCAGGGAGGTGCTCCCCGGCTCCTCGGCGATGCCAGAGGCTGGCTTCGGTGGGCCGATACCGCACCTGAGCACTCCTGGTAGGTCAGGACCCCTCTGTGTTCCTCCTCAGTCTGGTTAAGCAGGACACATTGAACAGGATGAACAAAGCCTTTTTAAAAACAGTTCGATAATTGCTGTGTAGAGATGTTTCTAAGCTTTCGCTTCCATAGGTTTAGGGGCAAATATGATTCAAAGCATAAGTAAGATACCGTTTTTATTAATAATGATTTTGTTTATACTTCAATAAGCTCATTTAAGCTTTCAAATAAAAAAAAAAAATCCAACAAAAACCCAAACAATAAAAAACAAAACAGTGAGCTGACCAAAAGTCAAAGCATCCAGTTTATGAAACCATGAGAACGTGAAGGCCAGGTGCACAAACCGTGGTGTGTTGTGAACTGAAAGGTGATGCAGGAGGAATATATGCGGTAAATAACTACTTGACAAATAACCTGTATTCTTATTGTAGTAATATAGAATCTGTCCTGAAACCTTTTATGCACATTACTTTCCTAGATCCTCAATGGCTTTGCAGTCCTATGTACATGATGACAGAGGATGCTTTTAAATCAAGTTAACTGAATCGGCTTAACAGCCCTTTACACTCCTGTAGAGCCACTTTGTGAAGTTTGTTTTAGAAAATTTATCTCCATGCAGTCTAGATGTTCAGAATACCAAACATAATTTTTTTTTTTTTTTTTTCCCCGCACACTCGTCGTTTCCATGAAACCAGTTTGATTACTTAGGTCCTTAAAGTTCAGCACACATTCAGGTGATTTGCTGCTTTGGGGTAGCTAAATCTCTGTACATATTAAAAGTACTCCAACCCTCTCAACTCATGATGTCCAGATTTGGAAAAAGTCAAATTTCCTCATTACCTATTCTTCTGTTCCCCCATCAATTCTTTCAGTCTTAACTGGCAAAATAACCACTTTATGTATGTTTTTTTTCTGATAAAATTTTCAAATATAAAGTGTGTAACAAATACCAATTTATTCTCAGTTTATAGCTTTACATTTTTTATCTCACCCTCAGGATGTGTAACACAAAAATCAGTATGGTGAGAACTCACAGAACAGCTCCGGCTAATAGCAAAATCATTTCAAGAGCTAACGTAATAAAAATGTGAGTTTATTTGTCTAGAAAGCTGCACCTTTTTCTTTCTTCATTTCTTGTATTTGACCGCTGTCCCAGATGAATGACAGTTTGACTATTACTGTTTTGAAAATTAGGTACTGAAGGGTTGTTTTCTTCTTGATCCACAACATATAATTGTGCAAGGAAGAAAAAGATCCTATACAAATAGTACACTTCCTCAGATCAACATGAGAAGTATCTGCGCTGAAACTTCATTATGAGAATGCCAAATGTTCTCTCGATAACAGAGCCTATGGCAGTATGAGCTTTATTGTAGTTTCCCTTAGCAAGTGTTGATGGATTTATGGAGGGCTTCATTAAATATAGGCTTAAAGGATATCCGCTATCGCCCACTTGTCAAAAGAAAAAATAATATCAAAGCCATCCGTGCAGATCAGAGATGCAGGTGTTAACAGTGCATTATAATCTGGTAGTGTTTAACTTGCCAATTAATTGCAGTAGCCTTGTCTGAGTTCAGACCTTTAAAAGATAAATTTAAAAGATGAATGCATCTTGTGTAGGCTTAGGGCACACGTACAATGATACCCTATTGCTAATGATTCTTGCTTCGGCATCCCAGATCGTGTTTGCGTTTCCCTTCCTAAAATGCTCCTTCCTAGCAATGACTGTGTGCGTGCGGCCGCTAAGCCCCAGGAATGGGCAGCTTTGGCACGTTTGCTCTTATTTTGAGGGATTGAATGTCACAGTCCGAGCCTATTTCAGTACTGCCTTGAGAAAGAGCGATGTTTCACCACACCAAACCCACCTCTTTCCTTGTCATTTGTGGGAGTGAGTCAGTAGCATGGGGAAATAACGCAGCGTACGAGGCTGCCTGCTGCACGGTTACTGCATGACTGCAAGTTTTTAAGCCCTTAGCAACCAAATCCCTGCTCCTGCATGCTCGTCTTCCTTACAAATGGTGCAGCTGCAAACACAGCTCTGAAGCAAAGCTCAAAATACCATGTGCAATGGGCTACATTTTCAGACAAAGAAGATGCACCCTGGTATTTGTAGAACGTGCACTTAGGAAATCAGATAATAACAGGTACAAAGAATAACGTCACAACCTGAATTGCCTGTGGAATCATAAACATTTTGTGCAACCAGTTACACACTTATAGTCTGAGCCATCTCCTTAGATGTCAGAATTACCTATAATTTGATACTCATGTTTTGGGGAAAAAAAAGAAATAAATGACATCATAAACTAAAGCAAATGTAGTTCCAAAATTGAATTAATCTTCCAGCATATAAAAAGTCAAACAGAATATTATTATTCTGACCTTCTACAATGTTCATTAGGCAAAAACACTGGAGTCCTATGCATAAAAAACTCAATTATTTATTTAGTAGCTCAACTAAAATGGAAGAAAATTTATAGCATATTGTGCTAAATAGGTAATGAGTACAATTTGCAAGTGCATTGTCAAAACCACCATCCATTGTTTGAGTGGGAACCTGGCACTAGGACTTGCTCCTTGGAGGAATATAGGCACACCCCCACACCCCCAAAATAAGATTTACGTGTTCTTTAATCGGTGGAGCTTAGAGACCTGGATGCATTTGAGGATCGGTGAAACACATAGGAAGGCATCACCTGGAGGTGAGAGGCAATGTCACAGGCAGAGAGAGGCAGAGAGGAGGTGGCAAAGCCGTGGGGACAGGAGGTCGTGGTGCTCTGTAACAGAAAGGTGCAAGGGAGGAGTGGGGGAGAAAGGCAAAAAAGGCAGGAAGGCTTGCTGCCAGAACACTGGGAACCGCTGCGGTAAAGGCTCACGGACACAGAAGTTTCTGGTTTGATTTAGGCACACCCAGGCAGCCAGTCGTGTCTGTAGGCTGTGCTTTGCCAGACTGAACTTCCCTTGTCTTTGCAAGCTTGAATGGCAGACCACAAGAGACTTAGGACTATTCAGTGCATAAAATAATCCTACTTGCAAAACAAGTGTGCTTGCGCTGCCTGCTCTGGGAAAAGATATTAAATCATTCCAATCAACAACCTGGTAGTTTTGTACAACCCTTCGCATTAAAAATGGGGGCTCAACCTTGGACTTGCCTATAAACAATTTCTGGTTTTGAAATGGGATCTATAACGTGGAGTGATGAAAACACTGGCAGCATCTGATAAACTCTCCCTACAGGACAGCCTCGGGGAGGCCAAGTGGTCCAGAATTGGCTCTATGGCAAATTGTATCGGGGGGGGGGGGAGAATAATACACTGTTTACTGTGGTGTTAATTTAATCATCTGGGCAAAAAAAGTCCTGGGAGAAAAAACACAGATAATGATTTAAAATTATGAAAAATAAATCAGCTCCTTTTAATTAGCAGTTGTGCGGTATGAATTCTGCAGCTTGCAGGGCTCCTTTGTGAGCCTCAAGTTCTGTGCTTACAGAAACTGAGCATCAGAAGAACAAGCCACTGGCATCAGAAAACCCAAAATAGGTTTTATTTCACTTGATTTAACAAATCTAGCGTCTCAATCTGAGGCTGGAGGTTTTCCTTTGGGCATTCCTTCTCAACAGGCAAATGAAAATCAAAGGCTTGGAACTCAGGGGAGCGCATACCTGCTATGAACGGTGAGATCAGACGTAAAATCTTTATAGCAAAGCTAATGCTGTGCAAGAAATACATCAAGGAGTGGGTTTAGCCTGTTGGGCTAGAGCCTAGTCTAAATATTTCCTAGTGATTTTCTAACTAAAAATCAAAAGCATTACAGTACAAGGCAGAAAATTAGAGTGCCTGTAAGGGAGGCTTTGAAAGTTTGTCTGAACCCCGAGATGCTGCGGGAGTAAGTCTGCAGGCTGCAGTGTCACTGGCACTTGATTTCATTATCCCTGATTATGCAGACACATGGAAACCTGGCTGTGCATCCCTTTGCTCCTCTTTCAGGATTATTGGAACTGAGAGTCACTGTACGACAGGCAGGTGTTTCTCCTCCCATGTTGTTGGATGGCGGAACTGGGTAATGTGCAGAACTGATGTGAAGGAAGTTTAGCTCCTCTATATAAAGGATGGACGTCATTCATTTCTGTCTGAAACACAGCGATACCAAGGGCCAAAATGTGGTGCTTAAAAGAACGTTGGCTGTGTTAAAATTTAGTGCCATTTCCACCTCAAAGCAAATAACAGTGACATTTGATAAGTTTGATTTTAGTTGCAGGTAGAGCCTCAAGGCTGGAGGCTAGGATTATCGTTTCAGCCAGTTACAGCATCAGGCCAGTGAGTTTGTGGCCATGGTGTTATCACTTGTGACAGTTTTGGTCAAGCACAACATCCTGGTTAGGTTCTTCAGTTGCTCCTTTTATTAAATCATCATTTGAAGTGAGTTCTATCACCACATCTTTTCTCTCATTTAAAAAAAAAAATATTTCTGCAGTTGAATATGAGGAAAAAATGGAGAAGATACGTTTCATGAGCTGAAATATTTGTGGGAGGAGAAGGGATTTCTATTTCTACTTCAATTGACCCCAGGAGTGGATAAGAACAGTAGATTGAGAAGTAAGAAATTAAAACATGGTATTACTATATTGAAATATAGTCTAAAAGTCAGTTCTGCAAACAGCCGAAGTAATAAGGCTGCCCTAGTTAGAATGGCACTGAGAATATCTGCCTAAACATTCTCAGTACTGGTGCCTGAAACTGGTGGAACTATTAATTATGTTGCTGAAATGTCCTCATTACAAAATGTCAGGATGACTCTGCTTCAACTGTAAAGAAAAAAATTAAATGACAATTGCAGTTTTAGTGCTGGTGTAATCCACAGTGTAACCTGAGCCAGAACGCAGTGAGGGCAGGAAAGAGCGAGCTACCCAGAAACTCTGATAGGACTCGCTATTCTTTGCTTTTCTTTTTTTACAGATATTCTTTGGTTTTCTTTTTTTCATAGTCTTCATTGTTTACTGAGAAAATGCTAACTATTATTTAAGATTACCTGGAGCTCATTTTAAGATATATGCAAACATATCTCATCTTAAAAAAAAGCAGTTTGGTATATGCTACTTTTCAGTATGCTAAAACAAACAGTGATTTTGATCTTACACTCGGGATTACCCACTCATTCTCTGCTCTTGGTCACTGGGATTGTGGTATTTCAGTTCTGCAGAAGCATGAGCAGTTTAGATTGACTGTGCAGGCAGGCGAGATCTGGCAGCCCAGGATAGCAGGCAGCTGTAGGGAGTAGCTACAACAACTAAATGAGACACACGTTGTAAGTAAGTGGTCTAAATATGGCTGCACGTGTAAGTAGGCACGGTGAGTCTTTGCTTCGTGAACATTTCCAAGCAGGTTATTTGTTAAATGAAGGATTTTGCAGACTGTTTGCAAAGGCATGAGAAATAACCTGGCCGTGAGCTAGAAAGAGGTTCAGATTTTGTGGTGACCGGGCCTGCAGTGTAAGATGCTGAGATGGATATGTAGATCTGACTATTTCGTACGATCCTTATCTGCACTGGGCATTTCCTTCATCTGTAGAGGTGCGCTGGCGTAAATCTTGGTGGTTTCAAACAGGAAGAAGCTACGCTGGCACGAACGACAGCCTGCAGCAGGCCTGCTGCCCTCCCTGGCGTGCCTGTGCGGGTGGCCGGAGCAAACCTGGCCGGGCAATGCCCACGGCGGCTAGCGCACTCTTACCCAAACGCTGACCCTGTCGGCTGGATGCTATCAGCACCCACGGGCGCCTGCCCGCAACAGCCACAGCCGCAGCTACTGCTCAGTACAGGCAAGGCTTCGGTTACAGAAAACATCTAACACCCACGTTATGATTTCCCTCGAGGCGAATCCGGCTGAAGAAGCTCCGGGCCCAAGCCCGTGCCCTCCCGAGGCTGCGGCACGCTGGCTGGCGCTGCTTGGCCGCTCGCAGGCTGTGCTCAGCATCCACCTCCTAATGGGATTTGATTGAAATAAATAAATAAAGGAACTCTGCCAGACAGATGATTTTTGTCAAACCTGTCCCTTTGCAGCGCTGACTTGGCGCACAGCCGCGCAGAGGGGGAAGCGTTACAGGGGAAGGACGAAGCGGGAGGAAGTCATTTGAAAGGCGTGGGGGCTGGATCCGCGTCGGCCAGCCGTGACACTGTGACACCGGGCCATCGCCTAACTCGTTACACAATCTGCAGCAATTTTTTTCTTTGTTACTATTACTGACATTTTCTCAATCGCTTGTTGGTTTTCTACGCTAATTTTAACCGAGCTTCCACTGGGCTATCAGCACAGCTTCTCGGGGCTGACCCGCTACCATTAACCCTGTTAGACTTCCCTATTTGTGGTTTTCTAGATGTCATTTAACATTCCACATTTTAAGAAGGATATGTTACAGGACTATTTGTCTTGACCAATTTTTTTCATGATAGTGTCACTAGGAAAGTGTACTTCATTTGAATAGGACCATTCCAGTACCAGCGTCTAATCCTCCTTATGAAATACATCTTTTCCACTGGGAATTTTGTTTTTCATGTTTGAATGAAGAATAAGGTCAACAGCATGAAAGGTACACGGGCTGGAGGTGAGCAGGGTGTGCGGTTCTTAGAGGATTCCTTGCTTTCTTGTTTATGGCAAAGAACAACATGAAGATACGGAGGCAGCAGGAGGAAAATGCAGTGGAGGTAGAAGAGCTGGAGCAAAGCGAGATGAGTGGATGGAGAAGATAGAGCAGGTGTCAAAGACACATTGGGCACAGTTTAGCTGGGGCAGGAATATGAAGCAACTGGTGGGAAAGACTATCGTGGCATCCAGGAACCCTGCCTGAGAAAATACAAAGTTTATCACCAGGCCAAGCACGTCTCAGCTTCTGTAGCCCAGTGCATTATTGGAATCTGATTTGTATACTGTTTTAATGAAGATTGTCACCATGATTGTAAAGAAAAGCTTGAAGTCATAAACAGAACAGAAACGCTGGGGCAATTTGTGCCTAAATTTGCAGAGGAAATCTGAATCAGGATCCAGAAATGAGCATTGCCAGGAGTAGCTGAAGGTCCCAAGCAAGAAGGGAGCAAGCAGCAGCACCGTAAAGCACAGCCCTGTACCGTGGCTGGTGGGATGGTATAAAGAAGGGGAGATGATACAACTCACACCTCTGCGCTGGCTGCAGAAGGCTGAGGACACAGGGGATGTGGCGTGCGCCTTTTGCCTGAGGTGAAACGCAGGAGGCCACAGGTGGGGAGGTGGGGGTGTAGGCGGCCAATGGTGCGGGTACGGCGCTGCTGAGCCCCCAGCAGCGACCCGGGTGGGAAACGGAGACGGGGTGCGGGGGCACCGAGGGGAAGGGGCAGGCTGGAGCACGGGCAGGGCAGGGGCGCGGGCAGCGCGGCAGGACTCGGCGCGGCGCCCCGGGTGCGGGGCAGAGAAGAGGCGGAGCAGGTGCGGGCCGGCCGGGGCGCAGGCGGCGGGGCCGGGGCGCGGCGGGCGGAGCAGAGGGGTGCGGAGCGGGGCAGGGGGCGCGAAGGGAACCGGGCCGGGAGGGCGGAGCGCACCGGGGCGGGCGGGGCGGGCGCGGCACCTGCGTGCTGGGAGCCCGGCGGCGCCGAGCCCGGCCCCCTCGGCGGCGCCGCCAGACAGCGGCGGGCCGGGCCGAGCCGAGCCGAGGCGAGGCGCTGCTGGGAAGCGCATCCCGCCCCGCTCCGCCCCGGCAGCCGCGGCCATGACCGACAACATCCCGCTGCAGCCGGTCCGGCAGAAGAAGCGGATGGACAGCAAGCACCGCAGCGGGTGAGCCGCTCCGCGGGGCGGCAGCGGCCGCTGCCCGCCGGCCCGGGGCCCCGCTCCTCGCCCGGCCGCTGCCTGTGTTGCGGGGGACGGGCGGGCGGCGCGACCCCCGGCCCCCTCGCCTCGGGGCGGCGGCGGGGACCCCGCTCGGGGGCCGCTGCGGGATGCCCGGGGCCGGCGGGGCGCGGAAACGCAGCGGAGGGCAGGCGGGAGCCGCGTCGTCCTGCGCTGCGCGGCCGCGGTCCGAGCCCGGGAGGAGGAGGAGGAGGAGGGGGAGGCAGGCAGGCGCTGACAGGTTGTTCCTGACGCCATTGCCGTGGCACGCCCGGGCGGAGGGCAGGATCCTGCCGGGCGGTGCTGAGCCGCGGCCGGGGGCGCCGGGGCTGGGGAGAACGCGGCCAGCCGTCAGCAGCCCCTTGCGTGGGGAAGAATCACCCCGGCCGGCCCTTATCCTCATCGCCTTCTCCATTAGAGCCCTCCAGACAAAGCGGAGCCTGGGCGGCAGCGAGGGCGGCCCGGAGAAGCGGGGCGGCAGACGGCCACGGGAATGGGAATGGCTATGGCCGGGCTGGCCCGGGCGAGGGGCGGTTGTGTCACTGCCGGCCCCGCACCAGCCCTGCTGCCAGGCCTGGTTGTCATCCCCGCTGTTGCGCTTGGCGCGGGGCTGGAGAACTGCAGGCTGGTGCTTGGGCGAGCGCTCGGCCTTTGCCGAGGACTAGCGTTGGACCAGAAATGGTGTTGGTAGATCTGTAACAAAGGTCTCTGCCTAAATGCAGAAGGCTCTGTTTAAATGTATCAGTTAAAGCAATACAATATCCTTAGTGTGGGATGTTGCAAAAACCTGGGTGTGGGATGTGTTGCTAAAGGAGATGTATGTATATATTCATCCTGATATTCTCATGCAGGAAGTTAAATAAGAAGAATGATCCTGTAATACTGTTTTGGTAGGAAATTGCACCACTATCCAGACAGGTTGGTTTGTACACAGCGGGCTGTACAGGGTATCCAAGTTACCTGGCTGTCAGTTATTGCAGTGCTTCTTTTGTCTCTGGATAATTTGTTTTTTTTAAAATGTGGTGAGTGGTATTACCAAAATAAACCAAAACATCAAAGGAAACCCTGACTATTAGAACAAGAAGAAATTGATACTTCGTCCCTTGTTTGTTATGTTTTTGGTTTATTGTTTTGATTCAGATTCCTATAACTGAAATTGTTCTACGTAGTCTATTCATTATTGGAATTATTCCTTATTATCAACACTGTTTCTAATAATTGATGTAGCGGTATCCATGCCAGCTGATACTGAGCTGGGGGGTGTGTGTGATGCAGCAAGTAATTGCCCAGCGCCTGTGTCACACGCGTCACTGGGCGAGTTCCACAAGGTGCAGCCACCGTGGCATTAAATTCAGTGACGTGATTGAAAGGGATCAGGGAGAGTTGGAGGCCTGAGAAATTTCTCAAAGCTTCTTGAATGATTTCTTTTCCTAAAGTTCTCTAATCTCCACCAAGACCTTCTTGGGTATTACGATGTGGTTAGTAGCATCTAACAGAAATTGTCCTCGTCTAACCTAAGCTATGGGTCGTTGGTTGTGGACTCTACCTGATTAGCAGTCACAGAGATGATGTTTCCTGTGTTAGCAAGAAGTTGTGAAGGAAGATTGCTTTGGATTTTTCTCAATAACGGTCTGAATAACTTGGATTTAGGATTTCTATTTGGTGCATTAACTCTGGGGATGGAACTTACGGTATGTTGGGAACTCTTGTTTTACTGATAAGTAGCCTGTGATATGTTAGTAATTTGATCAAATGATAGTGTGGATAACAAACCATTGAAGTCCAGCAAATCCAACAAAGTATTATAAACCAAAGGAGAAATCAGCCAGCAAATCAGGGAGGGTCCCTGCTGTCACATCCAGGATGGAGTCCTGGGAATCCTAAGCTATAATCAAGACCTTCTTTCTTCTGTTCCCTCTGAGAAAAACCCAAACAAAAGCACTTCCAAGTCATCTTCCTTGATATATATGAAAACCCAAGGATAAGCAAGTCTTGAAAGACTTCACCTTAGCATAGCCCTGACTGCAATTTCTACTGTGGGCGTTTCCCCCCACCAGCGGGGGGGCAAGTTCTCAGGCAGATTTTTGTCAGTGTGGCCTTCTGGAGTAGGGGACAGATTTCTGTTCATGTGCTGAAGGACTTTGTAGAAATCTTCATCTATGTTAACAAAAAAGTAAGAAATGCCTAATTCTTACGGAGGCAGCAAAGGGCAGG
This sequence comes from Platalea leucorodia, assembly GCF_965183815.1. Taxonomy (NCBI): domain Eukaryota; kingdom Metazoa; phylum Chordata; class Aves; order Pelecaniformes; family Threskiornithidae; genus Platalea; species Platalea leucorodia. The sequence goes on from NC_138835.1 coordinate 8,860,193, forward strand.
TGTCATCCAAGCAAGGCTTTCGTTACAGCCTTAGCCTCTGGCGTACTTTGAAGAGAAGCCGGGGAGGAACTCGCGCAGCAGCCTTGCAGAGATAAATGATGGTACAGACAGCTGAGATCTGTGTTGAAGAGAAACCATGTGCTTAATAAACCAGTGGGAGAAGTGGTTATCTGTTCCTGAGCATAACTTTAATGTGGATCTTCCTTGCTGCAATCAAAGGCTAAGCTCTAAATTCTGCAGCTGTATGCCTTGAATTCAGCCATATTCTTCCAAATGCTTTGCAGCACTCTGAAAACCACTATGAGATATGTGCCAATTAGGAGGGAAGGATAGCATTAGCTGCAGCGGGGCTGTTGGTGGGATGGCAAGCGAGTCTGAGCTTCCCAGGGGCTGAGCTCTGCCGGGAAGGGAGCTCCTGAAGCACCCCAGATGCTCTGTTCAGTGCATGACACCAGTTTTTCCCTAAATAGCTTATGGGCTCAGTCCACAATCCTGTAAGGCATTTTTTTGAAACTGGCAGACTGCTGTGCTCTTGCTGCCTCTGCAATGTAGAAGGGCCTTGATCCAGAAATGTGGGGGGAAGAATGGGGAAGGAGACAGGGAAGGAGGAGCTTTACAGTAACATTTCATGCGGCCATTCCATTGTACGTGTGTGTGTACTCTTTGGCTCTATTTAAAATGTCAACAGAGGGAGATGGGAGCTCCTGCCCTCCGTCTGCCTGCATGTGGGTGTGCCTCGGCACGTGCAGAGCTGGGCTGGTTTCCCAGAGGAGAGCTCTTCTGCACCGTGGTGCTTGGTGGATGGGCTGCAGGAATAGCAGCATTCCTGGCCCCTTCCTGAGCCACCCCAGCTGCGCCATCACGCAGTCTGAAACAGGAATATTTGGATCATGTGGAAGTGCATAAAAAGGCGAGGTTTGGCTCTGTTTTTTTTTTTTATCAATGGAAAATTCTTTATATGCTTTTAAAATAATGAAATGTGGAAGGTTGGTTTGTATATCAAAGGTGCCAAGGACTTTACAGCAGAGCCTGTGAGAAACATGGAAACATCATCTGAGAAATGTACTTGTTGTAGAAGTGATTAAATATGTTGATGAACTTCAGCACTATTTGACAAATACTACCCAAGCATTAGACAAATGCAACGCTTTTTTTCCATTAGGTTTGTTTTACATGAAAAATGCTTATGAAAGCATTTTTCATTTGCTCTCTCAAATACTTCTCCATCAAACATGCTCATATATAAATAAAACCTGCTTCTTGGTAATGGCTGTTAATCTGGCATCTGACTCAGTCATATTGCTGCTGCTTACATCATCACTAAGAATGCGTTTTTGTAAACAAATATCATCCCAAGTGAAGTACACAGCAGACCTGCTCTTCCGCACCTTCCGTTCATTTAGATCCCTGTGCAGGTTAAGGGCCATGTCACTTATAGGACTCAAAAGTTTCACATGCAGTTCACATTGAAAGAGATGCTTTTGAGTGGTTGTAATTTTATTTGGGGATTCGTGAGTTTGGTTTTATTATTATTTTTGCCAGGTTATGATCTAAAATGTGAATAACACAGTGCTGTATAGGCTGCCCCATATAAGCTGTCTTCATATATTTTTCATGTTCTTTCTGTAAGATAATGATTTTAAAAAGTTCAAGGTGTACAGTGACTTGCTAGTTTACTGTACTTCAGGGGCTATTGCAATGCTGTTCTTCAATGCTTCAGTTGCAACACGGAGAAGGAGAAATATTTAGGAGTATCTATTCCTAAACTTTTATAGAAAACTGCTCACACTTCTGTAACTTTGCGATTCCCATTCCTGGAAAGTGTGTGCTAATTTTATCAGCATCTCTAAGCAGCAATGTAAACTTCCAGCTTTTTTTCTAAACAATCTGTCTTTCCTTTCAAGGACATAGTCTTCTGATTTCCTGATGGAAAGTATTTTATTATTCCTAATAATGCCAATAGTTCTCTCCTGCCAGAAACAGCCAGCTTCCTCCAGTGACACTGACCTTGGCCTGAGCAGAAAACCGGAGTAATGTGATGGCCTGAGCAACCCCTTCCCTCCTCATCCATGTCTTTAAGCTTGATACCCAAAAATAGGGATGGTACCCAAAGAAACAGTAGATCACAGAACTGTGCAATGCCTGTAAAATTCTTTCAGGGAGGAACAAGTAAGTTAACTGGGAAAAGCTGATAGCCCCAGTCAAAAGGACTTTTTATTTAATGAGCACTAGGATAATGTGAAAACACGTTTGTGTACTTGTTTGTATGTCCTCTGAGTGCTTTGTTGCTGGTACCCAACTGAATGGATTTGCCAGAATGTTTTTTTTTCAAGGTTGAGATTATTCAGTTTGAATGTTCCTTGTTAGGTTCACCACCCATCCTTCTGCGTCTTCTTTCCCTTTTGCTCTCAGTAGGAGTTGTGTTTTGTCATCCCAGCACGTGGGCATCCCAAGTCGGATATTTAGCAGCACGGCCCAGGACTTTGCACCCTAAGCATGGTCGTCTCTCCCCGCTGTACAAGTCCTTGGCAGCTTTGGGGGCTTTTTCTTTGGCTCCTGTGAGTGCGCAGCAGCCGTGCAGTGCCGGCATGTGCCGGGCTTTCACCAGTGTCGCACCATGTATTGTGCCAACACAACCTGGTGCAGTAATAAGAGCGGTTGTGGAGGCCGGTGTTTACTCACGTGGCAACATCGGCATGGGTAAGACAGAGAGGGTTCAGGTGGTGAACCCGTCCTGTCTGCATGTGACCCCTAGGTAGGCTAATGAAACCTGCCTTGAGTCTATTAAAACACGATCTGCGTTGCAGCCACTCGTGTTTGTGTAAGGCACTTCGTAAGGATCGCAGATGTCATATAGAGGATTTTAAAGCAGAAGTAATGAGCTTAGTAATGTGTTCTTCCTTAATGAAGTTTAAGACATCATGGAAAAGTTTAAAAAAATAAAAATTATGGCAATGGAATATCTTTGCAGGGGGTGAGAAACACCTGCCTATAAGAACGAGCACATGGTTCTGTGCTTGAGAAATGTCTGTGTTCTTGCCAAAAGCTCCTTTTCTAACTTATTTCAACCAGCCATGGGCTGACACTTGCACAATTAATGTGCAGAGATAACTGTCACCGCTTAACATTCACGTTAGCCCGGGGTTTGGATTCTGGGTGTTTGCATTGTGGGCTTCTGCTCTGTGCCCGCCCGGCAAAGCACAGGCAGCTGCTGCGTGGTTTGTGGAGGAAAAAACAAGGTCACAGAATAGGTAAGAGTTAAATGCCAGCACTGGGGTTGACTAGGTGCCTTCATAACAAAAACTCTGTGGGGATCTTTGAATGTATTTGGGATAAAGATCAGCATTTGCTGATTTTTTCAGGATTTCCTTGCTCAGCATTGCACGTTCTGGAGGAGGCTTCGAGACAATGACGTAATGGGATTCCTGAGCGCTGATAAACCTCCCCAGCTGAAGTGTTGCAACGTGGGACTCTGTTATTGCTGGTTGTAGTATTGTGTTCATTGGTTGGACTTTTTTTTTTAAACAAATTCCTTTACGTTGCATAGAAACCTTGTGCTAAAAGGCTATGGAGGGGACTCCTAGTAGAAATGCTGGATATTCTTTACTTGAGCATTGATACTAACAATAATTGCCTTCAAAAACTTGCTAGGCAGGAAGTTTTTCTTTTGTTTGTCTAATTGGGTTTTCAGTTTGCTTTCCCTGTAATTCAGGGGGTTGTGAAAACTGTGACTCTAGCCAGGCAAGAATTTCACAAAACTGTTATTTTTACACAGCAGATTCTTCCATGCTCTTTCTTGCTTATGCTTGGAACTGCGTTATTTTTGGATTGATTCTCAAACCTTACAGTAACACAGCATTTGTAAATTAAAATTCTTACAGCAACAAGTATCTTTGCGGTGGGAATGCTACGAGAGGTCATGGCTTTGATTGCAGAACAAGTACTAAATTTTGGGTAATTTCACTCTTCTGCAATTGCCCTCTACTTCCCTGCCTTTGTAGGTGCTGTCAGTACTGGGGGCTGCTGTCTCATTTAGAACTAGGCAAGCATAAGCAATTTTGTAGTGCTAGGTGTTAGCATTCACAGACTAGTGCGTTCATAGTAATTTGGAAAATAAAATACTAAAAGCAATATAATTGTATGTATGTATTGTTTGTATGTATGTATTGTTTGTATGTAAACAGTTGGGCAGAGCGCACTCTTCTTTTGATTAGTCTGTGGGGTTCATTTGCCATTTTCTTACACGTTCAGGAAGAAAATGATGATCAGTCATTGAACTTATTCAAATGTTTGGAAGTCTGCTTTGGAGATTTAGGTATTGGTTTGAAGATCTGCCCAGATATTTGGAAAGTTCTTTGGAGCACATCGGTGAATTTTACCTTCTAAAAACAATTCCCGGCACAAGTAAAAAATATATTAAATTATAGTAGTACCCTCTTTGAGCCTTATCCTATTGTAAATATTATGATATAGGTGCATAGGTATTTTTGCTGTTGAGTACAATCCCTAGAAGAGGCCCAGCCTAAAAAATAAACAAAGGTAACTGGTTTCAGATGTCTGATTACAAGGACCAACTGACTCTCTCTCTAACTGGGAAGCACGTTGTGATGGAACGGGGTGTGTGGACACCAGGTTTGCTCCCTTGGGCAAAGCCTCTTATTTGGAGCTTTATCATAGAGGTCATTCTGAATTCACAGTCATTAAAACATGGAATCAAGGCTAATCTTCTGTGGTTTTCACCATCGTGAAAGAAGGAAAACAACTTTATTTTTTCTTTTTTTCTTTTTCCTTTTTTTTTTTTCTTTCCATAGAGCATATCTATTTTCTGTTGTGAAGCAAATACTACGATTTTCACTATTTTCCATTAAAATATATTTGGGATACAAGTGACTATTTGTCTTAGGTCTTCATCTGCAAACACAAAAGAAAACTACAATTAAAAAGTATCAACCTAATAAAATACACTTCTGAAGTAGAGTGTTTGAATTTGGGTGTTTAACACCAACTTTACTGTTTGTCTCATGTTGGTAACAGCCTTTCAGATGTAGGTATTATACACAACCGTGTGGGGAAGAAAGATCTACTAGTTAGTTTTTCTTAATGAGAAAAAAAGTTTGTTTATTTGACAAAAATTGATAGTTTCAGGGGCAAGTGTAACTTTTGAAGTGAGTTACATTTAGGGTACTTATGTTAATTATGGTTTTACGGTACTACCTAGGGAATAGTTAAAGATGGAAGTCCATTGTCTTAGAAATGTTAAAAATGCAGAATAACAGGCAATGTCCCTGTCTAAAGGTAAGCAGAGATGGCGGTAGTGGTGCTGCAAGTCTGTAGGAAATGTGATGCTTCTTGTATATACTGGAACAGTAAAGCATCTCCAATTATTTTATTCCAGTAATTTGCCTTAGGTGTGCATTGCTATCAGGGTTTTGAACTGTTCACATAACCCACTGTGTTTATTTCTGTCAGATTTTCCTGCATTCTCCTAATCTTCTCTTCTTCAGCAAATCAACAATTTGCAAGTCAGAGTTGACAACTGCAGAGGCTTTGATATCACTGACCATGTAGAGGGCAGCTTTAAATGTGCGTAGGTGAAAGCAGTGGGATCGTTAGTGAAACTGGGGGACCTTACAAGTACTCTGGTTTTGGAATGGAGACTTTGACTTGCATGGAGCTGGTAAGAAACTATTTGGCACCGTCTAAAACTTGTGATTTCATGTTCCTTCAGTAGCGATGTGTGGGTGCTATGTAGTGCTCTGCTGTCTTGTCAGCATTTCGGTCTGAAAGCTGCTTTGAGCGAGAAAACCTTCTCTTGTGTGTTTGGGTGGCACCTGTATGCTTACGGCTTAGGCTGTTCTTGAGCACAGACTAGAGAAAATGCACCTTTTCAGGGTTCATCTGCTACTCTTCATGGAATATAATCTGATCTGAATTCTCTCAGTGCCCGGAGGCACACAAGGCGCGAACATCGTTCTTCCACTTCGATCGGTCTGCGGCTGCGTGCTCTGGAGTCCAAGGGCCACAGCGCAGTCTTCTGTTGGTTTTTTCCTCAAGACATGACCGATCCAGTTCCATCTCCTCCTCCTCACTTCATTACTGATTTTCTCCATCTCTGAGTTGATGCTCGTCGTTTCTGCAACTTTTTTTTTTTTTTTTTTTTTTTCCGGGAGGAGGTAGTTGGCCTCCTGCCCAACCCCCATGACTTGGAGGGCCAGTGGTTTTTCTGTCAGGGTGGCCTTCCCTCAGGCTGCGTTGGTTCGCGGCACCTTCTTCAATTTTATCCGGTGCACCCTCCAGAGAGGGATCCCCTATGGAATATAATAATGTCAAAGTAATTTGATTATGCAAAAACCTTCTTGTCTAGCTTTAAGAGCTTGTGAGAAATTATCTTGCAAGTCAGCCTTGTGAAGTTAATGTCTATGCCTGCTCGTGGAGCACTGAATCACGTGGCGACACCTTTTCTTTACTTCTGGAAGCAAAGTTGACTTTTATTCGTCTTGCCTACTGAAGGAACTGACTTAACTGGTAACATGTCTTTCTGTTTATTTGCACCCAGCAGGGCATAAAACGTTAAAAAAATGCTATCTTTGTAGGAAACCACCTTCTGTGTGGTGAGTTGTAAACTCTGTTCATCATGCTGCATGTATCTTCTGGCAAGGCAGTGACTTCAAGAGCAGAATGCTTTGTGTACTTCCTTAAATAGTTATTTCTTTCAGTTAGGTGTGTATTTAACTGAACTTTTCTGGCAGAATGCCATGATTCAAGAACAGATCTTAGCGGTGGTTTCTGGAAAGATGTTTGTAAGAGCTCTGAAGCTTTTGGTTATCAGTCTGGCTGATACTGACTTTCCCAAATGTCAATGAAATTCAGTAGGGCTGGTTTTAAAGGAACAAGGGGGATTGGGAAGAGATTGGCTTTCAGTACGAAGCAGTGACAACAGAAAAATAACCCTTTTGGGGTTTGGGAGGGTACAATGCTGCAATTTTGAACAGAGAGGCTTTTTCAAGGTACAAGAGGGATCACTGATAAGTCCTTGTATCTCCCATGAAGTAACCGACGCTCTGTTTGATTCATTGCCTCAAGTAAGGATTCGTTACATCGAGCAGTGCATGGTTTTATTTGCTAAAATTTGTGTGAGAGCTGAGTTTTTGCTGGCCACGGCAGGCAGGGTGAAGGCCCCGCGAGGTGACTCGAGCTGGTGGCGGGTGGGCTGGGGCGGCCTGGGGGCCGCGGCAGGCAGGCTCCGGCCTGTGCGAGGAAAGTTGCAGTTCTCTGATGTTACCATTGCTTAATAAATTATGTGTTAATCCTCCACGTTTTTCTAGAGAATAAGTGTTTCCTGTCACCTCATCCCAGGGTCTTTTAGTTGCGAAAGCAGCATCTAGCCTGAAGTTTGTAGGCAGCGCAATGGTTTCCAAAACAGGGAATACGGTTTTGTTATGTATGACACCCAGCTGTGTGCTGGATGAGATTTTAACTTGGATAATTTCAAATATAGGCACCACATGCCATCGCAGGGATTTATGTTGGCTGAGGCCAGTTGTATGAGGTTCAACAAGGCTCAGTGCTGGGTCCTGCACTTGGGGCACAACAACCCCAGGCAACGCGACAGGCTGGGGGAGGAGTGGCTGGAGAGCTGCCTGGCGGGAAAGGACCTGGGGGTGTTGGTTGACAGCCAGCTGAACACAAGCCAGCAGTGTGGCCAAGAAGGCCAATGGCATCCTGGCTTGTATCAGAAATAGTGTGGCCAGCAGGACTAGGGTAGTGACAGTGCCCCTGTACTCGGCACTGGTGAGGCCGCACCTCGAGTACCGTGTTCAGTGTTGGGCCCCTCGCTACAAGAAGGACATGGAGGTGCTGGAGCGTGGCCAGAGAAGGGCAATGGGGCTGGGGAAGGGTCTGGAGCGCAAGGCTGGTGAGGAGCAGCTGAGGGAGCTGGGGTTGTTCAGGCTGCAGAAAAGGAGGCTGAGGGGAGACTTTATCGCTCTCTACAACTGCCTGAAAGGAGGCTGTAGCGAGGTGGGGGTCGGTCTCTTCTCCCCAGTAACAAGCGAGAGGACGAGAGGAAATGGCCTCAAGCTGCGCCAGGGGAGGTTTAGGTTGGATATTAGGAAAAATTTCTTCACCAAACGGGCTGTCAAGCTTTGGAACAGGCTGCCCAGGGGAGTGGTTGTGTCCCCATCCCTGAAGGTATTTAGAAGATGGGTAGATGTGGTGCTTAGGGACATGGTTTAGTGGTGGACTTGGCAGTGATAGGTTAATGGTTGGACTTGATGATCTTAAAGGTCTTTTCCAACCTAAAGGATTCCATGATTTATAGACTCCAGAGCTCCCCGACAGCAGCAGGGAGAGGTCGGGGTGCCCGCTGACCGGGGCTGCTGAGGGGACGCTCGGTGAGGTGTTGTGTACTGGTGGTTTAAACAAGTGCTCGGAGAGCCAGCTTAGCTCACGTCTCATAGCCTGGGTTTTAACTGTCTGCCCCGGGGAGAAGAGGGAATCCTTTAGTAACCATATCAGTTTTAGTGAAGTTGATTTGGCTTTCCTGAATTCCCATGTAACTTTTAGCAAAGGCCAGAAATGATGTTAAATAAATGGCTGTAACATAAACCTGAGTTGAAAAAGTAAAAAAATCAGCATGCCAACGTGTTCATATTTTATTTATTTTGAACAAGTTTTGGAAAACTGGCATTGCAAGATATAAAAAGTAATTGTGCTGGATAATTGAAACATGACAATATGTAATGGAACAAGAACAGATACTTCTGACAAAGTAGACAAAAATGCAGGAAAAAAAATTAGATCAGAGGTTATATTGAACTAATTGATTGAAAATAGGATGAACTTCAATCCCTGCAGCCGTTTCTCTGGCAGCTCGGGTTTGTGGTGCTGGGTCCAGGCGTGGGTCTGGGCTGCCCAGACTCGCAGCCTCCGCGGTGGTGCTGCAGTGGGACTGTCGCCTGACGAGCTGAAAATGCGAATTACTGCAGCTAAAGTAACAAACTGAGACTGCGTAGCTGGATCTACAGTGCGTGTTCTCAGCCGATGAGGATGTGCGTTATTCATTAGTAGTTAGCATACAATTTTGCCGCTAACATAACCAGACCTAATGACTGTAATGCTGTGTAAAAATAAAATCAGTAATAATTTTTTATCTATTTTCAGATTCCTCTTAAGGTTTCATTTTTAGGGGATTGTAGATTATTATTCCTTGGCAAGACTTTTTAAAGTGCAAAAATATGCAAATATTAAACCCTTGTATTAAAAATGTATGAATTACTATGAAGTAGGGGCTGTAGGGAAGGAGGAGAATCACCGTCTGTCTCCATCTCTTCTTTTCTTTAGGACATATAAGGTCACTTTACATATATGGATTCCTGTTTAAGTTCAGTTTGTAAATGGGAAAGCCCCCTTTTGTTTGAGGGAGTTTCCATACACCAACAAGGAAACAGAAGAAATAATAGAAAGCACCTGTTACTATTGTTTTTCATGGGAGCTTTCTGGCATAAAACCTGCAATCCAGGATCAGTGCAAAGGGACCTTTCTGCCTGTATCCCACAGCTCCTTGCTTCCTGAAGCCCTTCCATTCGCAGGAGGCAGAAGCTCTCCCAGCAGCTGGCACTGGCTTGGTGTAGTGATGAGCTCGGTCCGCACTTCTCCATGCATCGTTTTCTTGAAAGCAAAGCGAGGAGCTTCCCCACCCCTCGTTGCTGCAGGCATGTTTCTAGCACTGCCGCAGGCCTGCCCAGCTTTGAACACGTAGTTGCGTGATGTTTTAGTAACAGCTCCAACACATTACAAGATGTTTGCTCATAGCTCGGCAGGCTGCGAGGCAGGTCTGTAGTGGCTGTAGCAGGTGGAGTTGTCTGTATTTAGTCAAAAGTCAAGCTCTGGGTTTTAAGGTGCTCGTAATACAGTGGATAATTGACAGATGAGAGGTGGTGAGTGACAGATTAAGAAGTGATTCTCAGCTGTTCTCCCGGGCTGGTGGAGAGGGTCTGGGGTGCCTATGAGAGTCATAGAAACGTATTAAAAATTAACCCATTAATTAATTAATGTTCCTTCTGTAGGTGTTGTGAGTGCTTAAGATGCTGTGGGAGGAGAGACCCAAGGCCTCGTACTGTTTGGCTTGGCCATCCAGAGAAGAGAGACCAGAGATACCCTCGCAATGTGATCAACAATCAGAAATACAACTTTTTCACATTTCTTCCTGGGGTAAGTGTGAAGAAAGTTGCTTTTCATCATCCTGCCCCAATGCTTTCCCCAATTTTAGTGGTTTTACAGTAGACAGGTGCAGAACCTGGAGCTGGAGGGAATAATTAATGTTTGGGTTGTGTTTGGTAGGCCTCCTGCAAAGGCTGCCTCAAGGCAGCAGCAAACCAGACACAAATCTGTCCTGAGTGCCCAGGACTACTTTAAGACTGCCCTAAGTTAGCATTTAGACACTAGAAGAGCATGCAGAAATGTTTCTGGTGGTTAGTTCAATATGCATAACTTCTGAACTCTGTTAATCTCTTCCCCCCTCTCTTTTTCCTTTTTTTTAGGTGTTGTTTAACCAGTTCAAATACTTCTTCAACCTTTATTTCTTGCTTTTGGCCTGCTCTCAATTTGTTGTTGAAATGAGGCTTGGCGCACTTTACACATACTGGGTTCCTCTGGTGAGTCATGTACAGCTTATTTATTCAAGAAAGTTTCAGTGTTTGACAAAATTCCTTGTGCTGCCTTTTCTCTAGGATGTAAGTTTGCACCTTAAATCATTTTGTTAGCTTACTTCTTCAGGCCTGCTCCATGTATGTTGTAGTGTAGATGCCTGTTCTGGCCTTAAGCTTTATTTTGTAGAAGTTTGACAGGGATGTGCAAGGAGTCTGCCCCCAACTTGTTCGCCATAACAGGCGCAGAGCTGTTGCCACTGGCCACAGTGACGGCGAGAGCAGCGGGGCTTCATGAATAGCATGCGAAAATGAACGGAGACCAGAGCAAATATATTTCCCTGGCAATGTGTGTGTTGTTCACAGCTGCATCCGAACGTAGGGTGTGATCATGGAGGGTCTGCGTGGGTTGTTGCGCCCTCCCAGGGTGATCACGCAAGGGCCAGCGCTTGTGGGAGCTCAGACCAGCGTGGCAGCTGCAGTGAAGGACTGAAGGGCACCTTTCAAAAGTGACCTTAATGAGTGGCCATATGCGCAATGACAGCAAATTGTGCTCCCCTGCCAAACAGTTTGACCTGTGCCCTTGGGATAGGTCAACAGGCTGCTTCATAGTTTAACCACATTGTAAAAAACAAATGAAAAAACTGAGAAACACCCCTCCACAAACCTCCCACATATAAAAATAAATATACAGAGACGTAGTCATACTCACTCAAGGTGCAGGTACTCTTTCCTTCCTGTAAACTATTTGCCCTTTTCTTTTGATAGCCATGTGTTTCACCTGCAATCAAAGGAAATCGCTAATAATCAGTTTTGAGGCAGAAACTCCAGTGCTGTCAAAGGACAGAAATAGGAATAATTGCATTGAATGGGCTTCTTAAATCTCTAAAATGCACTGCATGAACCAGTTGCAACTGCTTAAATGCTTAAATATAGGTACCTATATATTTTTTCTTTCATCCCAGTAAAACTATTATTTTTCTTTCTATGTGAATAACTTCTCTGCTGCACTTCAGCTCATAACATTGTAGAATAGTTTTGGTTCAGAGAGACGTCTGGTCCAATTGTCTGCTCAAAGCACGGCTGTCTTTAAACTTAGGTTGGTTTAACTCATCTACCTGAGTTTTGAAAATCTCCAAGGATAGACATGCTTTTTACTTTAAAGAAATGACACAAAACCAACTGAAAAATGATTAAAAAAGCATAGGGCTCTTTCTAAGACACTATTTGTGCACTGATTTGAGAAATAGTGGTGGTAAAAATTCATGGCTCTATTCAGGGAGCTGAGGAGGGGCAAAGGAAATTTTTCCTGCCTTTTAGACTGCCAGTACAGTGAAACCCCTGGTAAAAGCCAGAAAGAAGTGAAGGGGCAGCTTTGGGACATTGCTGCTAAAATTTTGTTTGTGGTAAAGCCTGGATCTTGCTGAATTCTCTCTCGAGTGTGTGCTGTATTGCATTTGCTGTATGAATCTAAGGCTAGTTTCATAAGATCCTGTCCTATAAAGTATACATGCACACAGAGGATCTCTCTTTCTGGGTTTTGTATAGGCGGTTCTGACTTATCTGTGCCAGGTGAGCAATTAGAATTTGGCATATGAGCTGCCAGAAAGCAGGATAAGAAAGGTCTTTATTCATTACTGGCTGCTAATACGAGTGTTGGGGATGGAATGACATATGAGATGACATGGTGAGTTGACACATGTGGGAATATTTTGGGGCAATTATTTGAAGACTCTTCAAACAGCTGAAACATAAGTTGAAAATAACTGGTGCTTTTTATTTTATTTTGGAAAGCAGATAGGAATTTCTAGCTAAATGCACAAATGCAACTTGTAAATAGAAGAGAAATGTTCATTCTTTTCTTGATTTCTTGGTTATGGGAAAGAGAGATCTTCCACGGTGGTGCAGAACTGATGGTCACGGTCCTGAACAGCAGCAGGATGAAACCCTTTTCTGAAAATATTGTATTAATGGCTTCTTACTTTCAACGTTTATAATTACAGGATTGAATACAGGCATTTTTTAAAAAAGTAAATGCCCGTCCTTGGGTCTCTTCATGTGTCTGCATTTTTAAATACTGCAGAAACATACTACATTGCATTTCAATACTGTTATTAATTAATCTAGGTCATGCATTTAGATGCATATGTGTGTACTAGAATTAGGGACTATTTAGGCTTATTATAGGATTGTGAGAGCCAGCAGGTGAAGCGTACCTCAGTATTTTAATAATTAAAGAAACTGCTCTCCTTCAGTCTTAGTAGCTCTTAGGTCATTCTTCATCATTTTTCTTTGTTTAAAAAGAATGTGAGAATTTGAATTACTATTGTGTTGGGTAGTGTTAGCAATGCCCCACAGCAAGACTTTCCTGAGGTGGTTGTGGAGTTCAGGTTCACAAGTTCTTTGTGCCCAGCTCAACAACTCGTACGCACGGTTTTTGGAGGTGTGTACACAGCCGTTCTTTCTAAAAATGAAATTACTTGAAGTTGGAAACTGCAACCCACTGGCAAAATCTGTTTGGGTAGGTGGGTATTTACAGACATTTTCATGTGTTTTTCATGTAACCCTCAGTTTCTAACATCACCCTGCCCCCTTCTTAAAATAAAAAAGTTTCATTGACAGAGAGAATCTGTACATGGTTGCAATTTTCAAGAATACAGGTTGTAAAAAGTTCATTTTTTTTTTCTTCTGTAACGGACGAGGAATGGTTTAACTGTTTAGTGAGTTTGAGCTGAATAGTGCCTAACAAAAAAATGACTTTGTGGTACTAGCCCCACAAAGAATTGTTTTGCATTAATTTAGTTATTTTTTATATAGTGAAGGATGTGATGTGGGCATTTTCTTCCTGTCATGAGGAAATTAAATGACTGCTCATATCCACAGAAAAGTAGGACTGAAACCCTAATCAGACAAATGTGTAATTATACTATGAGTAGTTCACATTAATATGTTTAGAGTGCTTATTTGTGTAGGTTGAGTGTGTATATGTACACATAGATACACACACATTATGTAAGTGTATATATATATCTGTATATATAAAAGGGTTATAGAAATTTTTATGTAGATTTCTATATAAGGAAATCTCTCAGATTAGGTGAGCTAACTTCGATGGCTCTGTGGTGGAGAGAGTACTGAGATTTGAGGGATCCTGTCTTACACTGGATTTTTGTGCAACCCCTCTCAGTCTTGGGCACTCACCTGGGAAGTGAGATGAAGTATATTATTTACACTCTTCAGATAAACTTGACAAAGATTTGCTTGGGGGGTACTGGCAGAACATCACAGTAAAGCTAAGAAACGCAACCATAGTTTTTTAAGCGACAAGTCTGTTGTCAGTTTGCTGTTGGGAGTTCTGGACAGCAACGCATAATATCCCTATAATGATTTAGTGAGAGAAAATAGAATAAGGAAACGCAGATTGTTGGCATTGGTACTGATAAATATTGCTCTTATTAGAGGCAGATGTGATTTTTCCTGACCTTTTCATCCATTCTGTTCCCCCCCCGCCCCGGCTCCATTTAGGGATTTGTGCTTGCTGTTACCATCATCCGAGAGGCTGCGGAGGAGATCAGATGTTACATGCGCGACAAGGAAGTGAACTCGCAGATCTACAGCAAGCTCACAGCGAGAGGTCGGCTCGGCGGCTCCAGCGCGCCCGCTGCATCCTGGCGCGGCTGCGGCAGCGCCGGGGGTTGCAACTCAATCAAATGCTGCTGACAGTTGGAAAAGCAGAGTTCAAGGAATGGGGAGGGGGTTATGGGCTCGCAGGCACGTGGCTTCGCGGCCACGCCGCCGCTCCTGCCGCTGCGGGGGCCTTGGGGGTCCGGGTGGCTTCTCGTGGATGGCTCCTTGCAGGGCTGCAGTGGATGCTGGGCTTTGCTGAGGATCTCCCAGGGAGATGCACAGCTAATGTGAGGAGTGTGTGTGTGTTAATTGCTTCAGATAACTTCAGAGCATCATCTTGGTGACTCGAGGCATGGGGAGTGGGCAGCCAGTGCGTTTGCACACGCAGGAGCCTGCTCGGTGGGCTGGGAGTTCACTGCAGCCAGCACCAGGCAGGGGTGAACTTCCAAGCTGCTGATGTGATATTTTTAAACTCTGCTTGCTCCTAACTGCGGTGTAGGCCAGAACTTCTTTCCCAATTATTGTCCCTTCTTGGTGGGTTGGAATCATCAAGGAAAATGAATCTGGATCTGAATTGTTATAGGTTGTGGAGGTGGATGTTTCCAAAAGGGAAATGTGTTTTCTTTTCTGCAAAGCTGTGACATGAGAGAAGAGCTCTGTAATGTTGCATGGATGAAAGGAGGGAGAGGCAAATGCAGCAAACAGCATAGCAGGAAGAAAACAAGAATGGAGCTATAGCAGATGTGATATGTTGTTGTTGGGTTTTTTTTGTTTTTGTTTTTCTTCCAATTTTGGTAATAGTGCATCTGTCTTCCCTGTGCATGTGGTTTTTTGCTTGTTCACCCTGTCGGTGAGACAGATGTAAGAAGGATTCCTATAAGCTACCAATCCATATTCTTTAATGGAAACAACAAATGTGTGCTTAAAAAAGGGAGGAGGATCCACATAGGCAGATAATTTGCAAAAGCACTTTACTAGAAGAATTAAATCTAGGTCTGTGAAATTGTCAGAAGATGGTTATGCAGAGGTAGACTCAACTAATGAGGGTGAAGGTAGGCTGTGTTCTAGTATCTAGGACTGGGGACCCTTTCAGCACAGGCACCGCAAATCATAGTTAAGTACAAGTACTCTGTACTGAAGGAGCTTGTGAGGGCATGCATTAAATTTAAGGTGACTTGCTTGACATACTGACATGTTCCATCACTTATTGAACATGCAATACCAGTCGAGTTTCATCGTTTTTTCTGGGTTGTACCAGACAGGGACTTGCATCACACAAGTCCTTTGCTAAAAGAGACTGTATATGTTACCACATCTTTTTGTGTGTTTCAGTCGGCAGCAACTGATGTAGTTCCTCAATATTGGCAATATCTTCTCTTGTATTTTTTTGTATACATCATCTTTAGCCCCTTCCTCCAACTGTGAGGAGTTTGGAGACCTCGTTTGTGAGGGAGCCCAGGCTGCAGCTCAGCTGTGTCTGATCCCTGGCTCTGGCCATTGTTTACAACTGTGCCGTACCTAACAAAGACATTTAAATTCTCATTTGAAAAATCGAATGCTGCCTCACTGTGGAGTAACTCCTAATACCATGACAATGATGGCGAGGCCAGGGTTTTGTTTTTAAAAAGAGAATGAACTGAATTTAAGCAACGTCTTTTTTTTTTTTTTTTTTTCATTTCCAGTTTCTTTGTTACAAAAGTTTATACCCCTGAATTAAGATGCAATGAACTAGGTGTAGTAAAAATATCCTGCTTTCAACACTTGTGCTTTTAAGAATAAGGCTGCTTTTTAAATGTAGTTGCTTAAGGCTGTATATATTTCACATGCTGGGAATTATGAGGCAACTCTGAACTGGGGAGTTTGAGTTTCTGAATATTAAATCCCCTTTTAATAACGTGTTCTTACTACAACACTTAAAATGCTTGGCAACCAACAAAAGCCTCATCCAAGAGGGGTGTACTACATCTATTTAAAGATATAAAAGAGTTGCCTTCTGGATTCTATTCAATGATCTATAAGGGGCCTGACCTCTCCTTCAGTTCTTTTCATATTGCTATTACGTTTCCCATGAATGATTTCCCTCCCCCCAGTCCTTTAACTTTTCCAATTTTGTGAAAGAAACCAAGGAGGATTGGCAGCTGGGCACTAGCTGAAAATCTTAAGCCACTTTATTTAACATGAATTTGATGCAGAAACAGGAATGAGACTCTCTAGCAGTATAGTTTAGAGTAGGAAAAAGAGAAAATTATTTATGATTGTCCCGTGGTTTGGGGAGAAAAGTAATTTTCTGTCTCTCACTGAATCTCAGTACTCAAGCTTTTCAGGAGACCTGAACATCTACTTCTCCACTGATTAAAACGCCAGCACCTCTGAGAATCACCTAGGAGTAGGGAAGTACCTTGGGAGGCCACCACGGCTTGGGGGGTGGAAGTGCGTTGGGTTTGTTTTATTCTATCTATTAGTACAGTTAGAAAAAGTAGGCAAGCTTCCAAAGAAGCCCTTCCTCAGGTCAGAAGTAGAAGCAGCAAATAGCAAAATATGTTGAGAACAGCTGATCTTAATCATTAATTTTCAGTGTAGCTGACAAAACTCCAGGTAGGAATTGCCTTGGACTGTTTACAGGCTGTTTCTTTTATTTTTTTTTTCTTGAATAGCACGGTTCATGCTTCAGGATATTGGCGCAGCCCTGCACTGACAAGGGGCAGTGCAGAAGGTTACTGATGCACAAAAGTCCTCTGAAATGTTGCTATATAATTTTTTCAAAACTTCACAATAGTTTCACCTCTAAAGCCAGTGTTTTGGGGGAGGGGGATTAGGTGAGGCTCGACGCTGAGCACTGCTGTCTTGAAGATTGGCTATAATGGATCTAATGGAGCGCTATAGCTTTCTCCAAGCTATTTTTGTTTCTCCTGAGTATTTGCACTAAGCTGCAGTTAAGGTGGCTGGAGAATAGTTTTTCCCATCTCCAACCTTAGCCTCCCAGTGCAACCCCACGGTTGTAAATACATACTTAGATCTGAATGAAGTCAGGGAGACTTAAGCACGTGCTTATATGCAGTTTGGAATAGGGATAGAAGTAAGCACAGGTTTAAGTGCTTTCCTGAATTGGGATCCTCTTGTCCTCTTTGTGTGCGGTTCCTCGCGCCCAGTGCAGAGCCGCGGCTGCAGCGTGGCCGGGCACAGGTCCGGGCACAGCTCCTGCCGCCGGCCGGGAGCTCTCCAGCTCCAGCCCACCCGCCAGCCCGGTCCCCCACCCCTGAGGGGTTATTTTGGATTTGCAGCTTTGCGCCTGTACGTGAAACTTTTTTCACGCACTCTTCTTGTTAAGCTTTTTAAGATTAACTAAGCTGCTTGCTTTGTAGAGAAAAAGGGAGAATCCTCTTTGGATCATATTTTATTTTGAATATGGTTGCTGAATTCCAGGGACTAATCTTTTTGGAGGGCAATGTGAGGCAGAGTAGACAGTAGTATATTATTTTCTGTGTTACTTTATTTTACATAACATCAAAAGACCCTCCACCCTGAACCTCTTTTTCTCTTTCCACCGATATGATCCATTTATGTTCCAAAATGATGAAACCAGCAGACTTCTGGAAAGCATTTTTTTTTAATAGAAAGCTCTCCATTTAAAGGACAGTTGTTTGGATTGTAATAAAAAATAATCAAATTTCAATCCCCTATTCATAAACCTACAAGCTGCCTTGTGTTCAGAAGTCTGTGTGCTGACTTTCTGCTTGATAGAAAGCTAGAACTGTGCTTGCAAATTCTTGGTTTGTTTTTCTTCTCTCACAGCCCCCCTCCCCGGGTAACACTGCATAATAGAGAGAAACTCCACAGAAAGAAATGGGAAGAGACCTCCTACTGCGGGGTGCTACTTAAGATACAGATCATTGGCATTTACCAGCCATATAAAAACAATATTTTCCCAAACCCTCTGAGTCCTGCTCCACAGTTTATATAGCATAAGGCTGCAAAAGCCAAAAGTTTGGTGCAGCACATCCAAACAACCCTTTTCTTTTTTTTTTTTTCTTAGTTGCATTTGACGCATTTTAATAAACCTCTGGCTTCATCTTTAATGCCAAATTAAGCGGTTTGATCTGTACCTCAGTGAAGCTCTGCAGATCTATTGTGAAATCTTGACTTAAGTGCTCGCATGGTAGAAAAAGGCATCTCTTCTGGCTAATATATTTAAGACTTTAGATAATCTGCTTTATTGTACATCCATCATCCCACAGATTTGGTGATAATTCCAAAGGCCATAGCTGAAGCTGGAGCAAACCATTTGCATTTTATTGTGTTTACTTTTTTGTCTTTAAAAATATATATAAATCAGGGTACAGTACAGAATGAAACAAATATCAATCAAATATTAAGAACTGATTCTTTTTTTTTTTTTTTTTTAAATCAGAGATCAAGACTAGTTGCTTTTTTAAATTGTGTTAATCACTGACTTGTATTCTGGTTAACTTCTGAAAACATAAACTGGAAACATTGTAAATGCTAAATAAAGCTATGTGTATTTAGAGAAGCACTTCTAGATGCATTTATGAAAGCAGTAATTTATTATTACAAAAATACTTTAATAGCAGAGCAATATTGGGAAATGAAGCAGTTGTGTTATTAGCTAGTTTCTTAAACATGCGTGAGAAAACATCTAGTGTTTAGGAGGTAGTTTCCCCACAGAAAGAAAAAGGAATTACAGAATTCCCAAGATCAAAATAAAACTAATTCAAGTAAGTTGCTTTATGGGAGTCCTGAGTCAAAGGAAACATCTGGTCCCGCGCCTTCTTAGCAGGACATATGGTACATACTGCAGAGATGTCATCCATGAGAGGCCAGGAGCATGGCTGGAAAAGCAGAATTAGCTTTGCTACCTAAAAGGGCATCTCATTTATACAGGAGTTATAAAAATGTGTAGTGGTTAGAAAGGTCCTCTCTTTTACCTTGAAACAGCTGAGGTTGGGAGGGTTATTGAACAAGACAAATCTGCTCCAGCTGCTTTGATTTTTCTTGTATTGGAAAAATATTAAAGCAGATGATATTGTTTTCAGAATAATGGTCCAAAAAGCCTTTTTTGTGCATAATGGTAGGAAATCATCATGTTGTAGCTTTGTCCAGGTGTTAATTTTTCTCTTCCAGCATGCATTTACATCATTAAGGAAAGCCCTACAAAAATAAGTTTCCATTCTTGAACCCTACAGGTAGTGCTTCCTATACTGACAGTTAGCAAATAAATCCTTGTGGTCTTTAAGAGAAATACATAAAACATGGTTAAACAAATCCACCTCTCCTTCCAAGAGCTCTTTTGCACAGTGCTTGAGGAATTGCTGTGCCTGTGTGGGGAGAGCACACAGGGGTTTTTTTTCCCTCCTTTGCACAGGAGAATATTCAAAAGCACTTTTTGTTGTTTCGTGAATAACCGTATTAAAAGGGGAGGAAGAGATGTTATCTGTCAGACCCTTTTAGTGTCATAGTACCTAACTTTGTATAGCCCATACAGAAGACTGCCAGGGATGCTTTTTTGGATCCTCTTGGAGTGCGGCTTTTCTTTTCAAGCCTCTGCGTAATGGACTCTTAATCCCGATATGCTTCCTGCCCGGCAGAGATGTCTTTAGCCCAGCATTCGTTTTGTTTACCCTTTTTTTTTTTTTTTCCCCCCAACTAAAAATCTCGCAAGGCAAAACCCAGAATCCGCGAAAGACCTATGAGATATTTGTGAAATGGGCCATGACTGCTTATAATTTGTAGGAATAATTACAGCATGTAAGGAAGTCTGCATTTATTAGCAGCAGTGATGAAGCATGTTGTTAAGCACACAGTGTGTCACCAAAGCAGCAGGCTGCCGGGAGCCCAGAATGGCTTTCATTGTTAATTTGGAGCAGAAACACTGAAGCATATCCTGAGAAGGATGCTAATGAAGGGACTGCCAGTAGTAAAATCCTAGTGACCTTTGTGCTTTGTGCTAATTTCTGTTCCCCCTCCCTTCCCCCTTCTCCTTTCCCCTGAGCTGCTATCTGGCCAGTTAGCCCCTGAATTTCGAGGTACAGTAGGAGTGTTGTCTGTGCCGGGGTGAGCTCCACGTGCCTCCCCCACTTCCACTCAAATCACAGCAGATTAAAGAGGCTTTTGTTGAAATATAACAGACAGACACATAGAGGCAGGGTTCAAATTAGCTGATTATAAATCACTGGTTAGTCTGAGAAGCCAAATCTAGAGCTGGCTAATGATTTGAAATTACTAGCCAATTGTTAAATTAATCCCCTGTTTTAAAGCAACTGGGAAATGTTTGACAGCTGCAAAGAAATAAATATTTACGCGTTTTCTGTAGGACCTGTACTCTGCAGGGCTTGTTCAGGCTGTGTCTGCCGAGAGGCAAGGGAGAGGTGGTAGAGCCGAGCCAGATACAAGAGCTGCAGCACGGAAGGAAACGAGCCTGGCTTTTAAGATGGGCCCATTTTACTTATGGCTTCCAGCCCTTGGCTTCAGAGTTGAGCTTTGAATTTTCAGCCACCTACGGAAAAGGAGTCAGGAGCTGATGGTTCCCTATTGCAATTTTTCTGTTCTTGCTCTGTTGTCTGCCTAACGCCAAAAGTATTTTCAAATTCCTCGATTAAGCAGTATGCAAAGAAGTTTAAGAGCTTGTTTCAGAGCTGTCACTGGAGAGTGACCGGGGTTTCTGACTCCAGGGCTGAGGTCTGGGGCTGTTAGAGGGGAGGCTTTCAGCCCTTTTCACAGGCTGAAACCTACTGCTTTACCCAGTGGGAGCAGTAGGCTTGGTAAATCTTTACAGGGCAGCGTTGCCTAATTCTTGTGATAGAAACGCTACCCGTTTTCTCCAGAATAGTGAAGTGGAAGGAAGGGAGGTAAAGAGCATCGCACAGCACCCACAACCCCTGTCCCGCTGCTGCTCTAATGCACCGATACCTTTCCTTTGCAGGGACTGTGAAGGTGAAGAGCTCTAATATACAAGTAGGCGACCTCATCATTGTTGAAAAGGTTAGCCTTTATGTGTATCTTTTCTTTGTAAAGTACTTTTTTTTGCAAGACCATAGAAAATAAAGTATTTTGAAGTCACATTTGTTTTACAATAAGCTCAGAATATCAAGTGTTGAACACTAGTTATAATATTTAATCACTTTTCAGGGTTTCTCCCTCTCCCCTCCCACCCCCTTTTTCACACACTCTCTGTGCAAACAGCTATGTCCTCTAAAATGATTAGACTGAAAATATGCAGTACAAAAAAAAAAGAAAAATGGTAGCTGGAGACTCCAGATACATGCTTTCTTCTAGCATGGGACTTCTTGAAAGGAAACCAGCAGTAGTTTAAAATTTCTTCATACTTCTAGAGTTACTCACTAGCTCTTTTGTAAACCTAGCTGTTGGCTGGTCTGGTCAGTGGGAGCTGGCACCAGTTATTATTTTGCACTTGGAATTCTGCAGGGAAGTGAGTTTAGGATTCAAAGCAAAATGAATACCAAGCTTCGGTTTGACAAAGAAATCCTCTTTCTCTTCCATACCCCCTTTGCTTGTCACGGCGGGGCTGTGGAAGGCGGCTGCACACGCGTGCAGGGGTGTATGCACAATAATGGCCTTTCTTCTCCTAACAGAACCAGCGAGTCCCTGCTGACATGATCTTCCTGAGGACATCGGAGAAGAATGGTAAACATCTGGAACCAATTGTCAAAATAGCCATTAACCTTTCACTGGTTGTTTAGAGAAAATTATCTTTTGGAAATGTGAAAGAAATAGATAATAGTAAAATTTTAGAGAGACAGAGGATTCAAATGCTTTTATGGACCACCACTTCTCAGGATGTTATACTCTGTTTTCATTTGCTAATCAAAGAAAGTAGGTAGTTGAATCCGGGGTAAATGAATCAGGTTGCACAATGGTTTGCATTAAAGATGTACATCATTTTACTTGCCATTCAGGTTTGTTTTGTTAAGTGTGGGATAAGGAAATGTTTGATCAGAAGCATTAAAAAACATAAAGACTAATGAGAACATTTTAAATGTCTTAAAGATACAGTGTAGAGTCTCACTGTGTTCTGGACTAGCGGAAGGAAATGAATGTGCGATGTATGAATATCATTCTTACGTTATTAACAAATGTTACTTGAAATCAGATACTGTTGCCAAGGAAAGAAGGGTGTCCTAGGTGTACAGCTCATTTCATGAGCTATAGGGGTACCTAGGACAGATCTGGAAAGGGCGCTGACTGGTGTCGAAAATCCGCAGGGTCTTGCTTCCTTCGCACTGACCAGCTGGATGGTGAGACAGACTGGAAATTGCGGCTGCCTGTTACCTGTACTCAGAGACTGCCAACTGCTTCTGTAAGCTGCCTTCATACAAAATACTCTACTTGGTAAACACGTGTTATCTGTTTTACCTGAAAAACGTTCAGGTGCTTCAGTTAATGGGCTGTTTTGAGAAACAGGTTAATGCAGCGTTGTTCTGCACAGGGCTCAGTGCATGTTACAGATTAGCTTTGGCAACAAGAATACAGGGGTGAGCCAGCTCTTCCCGAGCTCCGGGCAAGATTTCAGGTAGGGTGAAGCTAGGTGTGTCTGTGCCGCATGGCTGTCGCCGCAGCAAGAGAATGACCTTGCAGCAGGAGGT
The DNA here is from genome assembly GCF_965183815.1 of Platalea leucorodia. NCBI lineage: Eukaryota > Metazoa > Chordata > Aves > Pelecaniformes > Threskiornithidae > Platalea > Platalea leucorodia. Next base: position 8,883,084 of record NC_138835.1, read on the forward strand.
GGCTAATGGTAAGATGCTCCTATATTCTTTTTTCTCTCCATAGACCGTTGCAGTAACCTACTGCAGGATAGGTCTTGTTGCAGGATAGGTACCCTTGTTGTGGTACTTCTCAGGTGCTCCCATTCATTCCTCGAACTGCAGTATGTTCAGAGGCACAATTCATGCGTTTTCATGAAATGGCTTCAGAGGCAGTTAAGTTTTCATTGCTTGCCTTTATGAAAGGAGGAGTGTCACCAGGGAAGCTCCACTCTGTGATCTGAAATAAGCACGTAACCTCCATCAAACATGCTGTTTCCCAAAATCGCTAGCTAAAGTAGTTCGTGTGTTTTTTTGTTTTTGTTTTTAAAAAGGCAGGGGGGGAGAGGAATCTAAGTACCTGTGTTATTGATGTTCTAGCTGTAAAAAGTGCAAGAAGTTTATTTTGCACAAAGGCTTTGAAGCAAGGCATTCTCTCCATCGAGTGAATAGTTCATGCATGTGTAGGAGTCAGCAGTGAAAACACTGTGCAGAACTGGCGTATCTTCTTGTCACCACAGAACTGTTCCTAGTGACACTGGCATCTTGAACTAAATATTGAGTGATAGGTTGTTCCTTGGTTGCCTTGGAAGGCTAGTCCAAACCTTCTTTTCTACGAAGTAATAAGTGTCTTAGGCTGTCTTAATTATTCAGGCTGAAATTACTTTTATGGAGCACCGACATCTAAGTAACTCCTAGGAGTCTCTTGGGTATCAGTTCAAGAAATACTCTTCAGTGAAACTGGTGCAACAATTGTATTTTCTCTTCGACAGTTGGGCTCCAGTAAGTAATATAATTTAGTAATTATCTTAACTTGATAAATAACTCTTGCTCAAAGTATTTTGGTAGAAACATTTGTACATTATTAAAATGTCGTCTAACTGTCTGCCAAAACATGTCTGTTTTATAGGACCTACTGCAAATTCGATCCTATGTATATGCAGAAGAACCCAATATCGATATACATAATTTCGTGGGGACCTTCACAAGGGTGAGTCTTGCTGACATATGCTTGAAATCATATATGTAGTGTTTGCTATGCAAACCTGCTGAATGCTACAGGATGCCAGAGTTTTTCAGGAGAAATAGTGAAGTCTCTCTTGCCATTCCTTGTCTCTTCTTTGGTTTTTTTCCTTTTTTTTTTCTCCTTTTTTTCCCCCTCTTTTTTTCTTTTCCTTTTTTTTCCTTTTTTTCCCCTTCATAAAACTAATGAAATAAATCTGAAACAAAAATACGGTTTTTGAAGCTTTGACTTGGAGACAATGTCTGAAGGTATTAGACCTGAACATTCGGACAGAGATTGGTAGCTACGTATTGATGGTGCCTGTTCAGAAGGACATCTGGATCACCATGGATTCCGTAGGATTAAAATCCTTTAACTGTGAAAAGACAGGGGATCTTAGCTACATCAGGCAATAGCAGTCTTAATTCTGAGTCAGTTGGGTTTTTGCCTTCAATTGCATACAGCCTATGTGAACTGAGTTATATCTGCCCCCTGTTTCAGAGGGCAGCAGCTCAGAGCCACTGTGAAATATCACCATTAAAAATATATATCTTTTGACTTGTTGTGAAGTTGTGAACTTTGGCTACTTGGGGCCAAAGTTTGGTTTTTTTCCCTCTCACTGGGATTATGAAAGTTTTGAGAGATTCGTCTAATACCCTTGGGGAGCTTTCAGAGGACAAATGGTTTTGTAACAATTAGGAGACAGTTACAGCTTTTTAGAAGTTGTTTGCTGGTATTTGAGTTCAAAATTGTAGGTTTTGCCTTTTTGTTTTTATGTGGCACGGTTTAATTTGGTTTTTATCTGTCATGGTTTAATCTGGTTTAATAGTGCTGGCACGGGCGAGTGGCTTGGGGAGGCAGTTCTTGTATAAAACCTGCCCAGACATTAATTTACTTTCTCATGCAAAGGTACAATTGTGTAGAATTAATCTTTTGGTGCCTAAGAGGAATCGCTCTTTCTTGTAACTGTTCTCTGGTGCGTATCAGACAACTTTCCAGGCATCACTGAGCAGTCCAAACAGCTTCTCGGTGAGATCTTACAGTAGCAGGTGACATGATATTAATCTGCATGAGCCAAGTGAGGGAACGTTTTCCAGTAGTCCCTGGAGAGCTCCTGCCAAATCTCTTTCTCATTTATGATTCCCGGGGACCTTCAGCAGGCAGAGGTATCTTAATAGATTTTTTTTTTTTTTCCCTCCCCCAATCCGTCTGTTCTACTGAAACAAAGTGCTCATGTTTTTAACCCAACCAGAGATTTACCTGGGTTTATGGAAATCCTCCATCCTATCAAGAAGCCCTCTACCAACTCTCCCAGCATCCCTCTCCAAACACTTCTGTGTGACTCTTGGCATCCACTGGTCTTTTGCATTACTGACAAGTTTGCTTATTTTTCTTTTTATGCTGTTGTAGGAGGACAGTGACCCTCCAGTAAATGAAAGTTTAAGCATAGAAAACACCCTATGGGCCAGCACAGTGATTGCATCAGGTAAGATGGAGGCATGTGTAAATTTTTTTTAAGGGAATATGTTAACAATTTTTAAAGGTCTTTTTGTAATGGAGTAATAATCTCTGTCAGTTGGAGAAATTAGCAGTTGGAATGAGGTTTCCCACTTGTCCTAACACCTCTGGGGAGCTGAGCTGACATCTAATTGCCTCTTGGACATTCCTAGATGAGAAAGAATTGGAGTGGCCTTTGGGCACTTCTTTAGCATCTAGGACCAGAATAGCACTTAATTGCTCTCCACATTGACATCCTAATCTGTAACAGAAATGGTGTCAAATAGATTCTGGTAACAGAAGCTAAGATGAAAGATTCCCAGGTAAGTGCTTCCATTGAGTTCATCTTCTATACTTTTTAAAAAGGAAAAAAATAAATTCCTTGACAGATTTTGGCTTATATATACAATAAGCTCCCAAGGCCTGAAATGAATCAATGCCCTCTTGTAGAGGCTTGTCAAAGTAAAAGCCTTGTTCCTCTCCTGTCCAGCATGCTTGCAAAGTTTGCAGGGTGGTAGCTGGAGGAGAGTGAAATTCTATAGTGCAGTTCTGGAATTAAAGTTGTTGAATGGAGAGACTTGACAGTGTGGTACCAAGGTGTACATGAAATTAATAATAATAGGGAGGAACATGAACTTCAAAAGATTTTTTGAAGCACTGAAAAGATTTTGATTTGCTCTTTAAAAAGCAGAAAGCAGTGAATAAATTTTATTCCTGTATGTTTGTATCTAATCCTGCTCTGACTCTGCTTTGAAATGTATTACAGTGTTGTCACAGTGCTATGACCAAGGGATTGTGAAAAAAAACTAGTTGTCCAAATACAATTTAATTAAGGTCCAAATAAAATTTAATCAAGTAAATTATGTTCATAGGTTAGTAATTGCCATGCAGTAGGTAACCTATCTTCCTCCCCTCTGAGTGTAGACACATGTGGTCAGCCTGGCAGCTTCAAATACCCATCAGGCTGCTTAATGCATAAGTCTCAGCTCATCCTGCTTTTGAAGAAAATAGGTGGAGAAATAGAAAACCACTTTTCTTGTGATTCTGTCCTGTACGGCTCCTCTCCCTGCAGCACCCTTTCCCAGGGGGCCTTTCTTGCCGCTTGTATGGAAGCTTTAATTTGTACCAGCTCTTGAACCGTTGCAGATCTCACACTGCCATGGCTGAGCCTGACACGGGGGGGTGTTACAGTGAGCAGTCCTGCTGAAGTCAGAGGGGAATGCTCTCCTGCCCTCGGCACGCTCACAGCCCGTGCCTGCTGGGGGTAAAAGCTCGTCCTCTGCTGTGCACTGAGCTGTGTGTAGTATACAGGTGGGTGCAGACATTTTTCCCCTAAGGAGGGCACCGCGCACGCTCTGCTCCACCCTTTTGCTCCTTCAGTGCTGTTTAGAAGTCCCGGGTGGTCTTGGTGGCTGCATCAAGGCATGCAACGACCTCCTCTCTGCCCAAATGAACTTATTGTTTGAATCTAATCGTCCTTTCTGAATAAGTTATTTGTAGATAGACATCTTTGTGAGTTCAGTTAACAGGAATAACATTTGCAAATATTTTCATCATTTCAAATGGTTTATGCAGTTGAGTCTGTTTTGAATGGCTGTAGAACAACTAGAAACACTCTTTTTATACATACCAATGTGTCTTCAAGCTGTTTGCTACTCCTGGCAGGTTTTTCTTCTCATTTTGACTGACTTGATCAATATAATACTCAGTTTTGTTTCTCCTATGGTAATAATAAATAGCATGTTGTAGGTTATTTCTGTTAGGAAAAAAAGTGTGGATGATATTTGTCTTCTTCTGTAAGTGAAAGCTGTCAAGTTGTGGAGATGCCATCTCACTGGGGCAGCCTTTGCTTGTAAGACGACGCAGAGCTATGTGGCTTTCTCCATCTGCTGTAGTAGGAATGGGTCTGACTCTGTTTGTGGTTGATTTGGAGTAGCTGTGCCATCTGCTGATTTGAATTGTGATGATCTTACCACCACCTGCCATCTGGCTCCAGTGATTTGTTGTTGTTTTTTGGGGGTTTTTTAAAGGAATGTTTCCCAGCATATTTTTAGAAACCACCTCTTTTGAATCAGCCTTATTTAAAAATAATTCACTTGCAGCTTGTTAAAACTTTGATCATTAATGGGAGCAGGGGAATAGCAGAGTATAAAATGGCAATGTATTTGCCTAAAAAGCAGTGCTTTTTTTTCAGTGTTGTTTTTCTCCATTTTTACAGACCCCTAAAATTTTCTAGTAAAAAATTCAGACTTTGGCAATTGCAGCTTTTAAACTCTTGACAGTAGATAGCTTTTTCTTTATGGCTTTTTGCAAAGTCTGTAAGAGAAATCTGTAGAAACCCAGTCATTTATGGTGCTAAACTGTATTATGTTTCTGCAAGAAGAAAAGGGAGAACTTTGTTGCTCTCAGCTCTTTAGCAACCGTGGGACATAGCATTAAAATACACTGATAGGCTCCCAGAAGCTCCATCTGTTACAGTAAGGTAGCAGTTGGTATGATTCGCCTTTCCGTGGGAACAGCAATTACACAAATACTTAAAGTAAATTGTAGATTTTAAAATAAGGTAATTCTGTCTTTGAAAGCTGTTGGAATTCATTGATTTTACTCTGATTACGGCAATCTTCACCAATAAAGAAGAACTGTAGCCAAGAGCACTGATTTAATTTTGACACACAATGGAGGACCACTATCTGGTGCAAGGCAAACTTACCCATGCCTAAGTGGGATTCAGAGTGGTGGGCAACTTTTATTTATAGTGGGGAGAGACAACTGACATCAAAAGGGGGTCAGGGAAAGTCGAGAGAGCAAAGCAGGTGACTTCTCTTTCTATGCATATTAGTTGATGCAGCCTGTGATGCTGCACCAAGTCCAACTGTATGGGCAGTGTGGTTGAAGCCTTACTGACTTTTTGCAGGATGTCTTCTGTTCAAAGTCTGTGTTCTCATAGGTTTTATATTTCAGGTACCAGCTTTTTTAATTTCTCGTTGCTATTGCTTCTGAAATTAACCTGCTAAAAATCCTTTGCAACTGTCAAGCCTTTGGATCCAACAAGTATTTTTATAAAGAAAACAAACAGAGGTGGTTTTTCTTCTGTTGATGCGTGCTCTGTTTTGTTTAGGTACTGTTGTGGGAGTTGTCCTCTACACTGGAAGGGAACTGCGCAGTGTGATGAATACTTCAAACCCAAGAAGTAAGGTATGGTAAGGAAACAGTCTTATAATAAAAAGGGGCAGAAATTTGTTATTTTTTAAAAGAAAATCCTGCCAAATGCTATACGTACACATTATAGGGACAACCCCATGGGAATAATGATTCATATCTTCCAGCCTATGATTTAAGATAGCTACCGTAGCAGAACCTATTTTTCCTTATTTTTCTGATACTATTATACACATGCCTTCTCACTTTAAGATTGATAAAACCATTGTTTTATATGGTTATAGTGAGATAGTCCCAGTTAGAATAGGAAAGCTTATTTTGCTGCATTCTTCTATTATAGCAAAGCTAAGACAAGGTGCAGGGATGTTTATACAGTCTGCAGCTTTTGGCAGCATGAGTCTTCTCACACCTCTTCATGCATTGCTTAGCTTCCAAAGGATGTAAGTCTTTAGTAAGCTGGCAGCAATATTGCTTATAAATTTAAATATGTTTGTAGTGTTTTAGAAGAGAAGAAGTTGGCTAGTGGAGAATGGCTCTTTGGATATGGCAGTTCATTCCCTTTGTGAATATTACATTGAGCTAACGTCTTCTCTTGTGTGTTTGAAATGTCTTTATTTTATTTCTTTAGATTGGTCTTTTTGATTTGGAAGTGAACTGTCTTACCAAGATCCTGTTTGGGGCTCTTGTGGTGGTCTCGCTTGTCATGGTGGCCCTTCAGCACTTTGCTGGCCGTTGGTATCTTCAGATCATAAGATTTCTCCTTCTGTTCTCAAACATCATTCCCATTAGGTAAGGCAATTGCTAATTCTTCCCAGCAAAATACTGTTTCCTTTGCATCCTCTTCCATGCTTCTAGTATGAACAAGCATGTAAACTCCTATCTATTCCTCATTTGACAAGTAAGCAACTCTAGAAATAGAAATCAACTTACTGTTCAAATATAAGAATTGCTTTGTTGTTTCTGCTGAATTTGTTTAGCATATTCACCCATTCACTGTCTAACTCAGGCTGTGGATTAGTCATTTGAGGCCCCTTCTCTCAGTGTTTGGGCTTCCTGGTTACTTTGATAAACGCAGAGCAAAAAATGGAAAAGGAGACATATTTATGCATGTAGTCTAATAGGACCCAATTGCCTTTTAGAGGGGACTGAAACTTAAATATTTGTTTACACTATATTAATAAGTAGATTGTTGCTTTCGGTGTAGGTCTGGGATTCATTTCGGTTCCATTTTTAACCTGCTGTCTGTGTATCAATCACGCTGTCCGTCCTTGTCTGTGGCCATCTTCCCCTCAAATTATAGCTGTTCTTCTCAAGATATTTATATCACCTACCTTTGAATTACAGTACCACTGCAGCAATGCGCAGTCCTTCTCCCTGTTTGCCACCGATTTGCCAACCGACCACTGACTTTGACTATACTTCTCCCAAAACACCCTCTTTGGCAGCTCAAATTCAGCATGGAACACGTGTCCTTTCATTGCACTGTGGCAGTTCACAATGATTTTTTCCAAAGTGTAACTGGAGATATGTTTTCTTTTTCTTTTTCCCCTTCCTCCTGCATAGTTTACGTGTGAATCTGGACATGGGTAAAATTGTCTACAGCTGGGTAATCCGCAGAGATTCCAAAATCCCTGGGACTGTGGTTCGGTCCAGCACTATTCCTGAGCAGCTGGGGAGGATATCCTATTTGCTTACAGACAAAACAGGTATCTGTGTGGAAAATGCAGTTTTGAGTCATGGTATGTTGTTGTTTGGATTTTGTTACATTTTTGGCCAACCAGAGAGTATAATGTAAGATTTCTTTGGACTAGAAGAAATAGGCATTTCCTGTCACTTTGACAATATGATTTATTCAGTTTTCGGAAAAAAAAAAATTTGCATTTTTTTGTTCTGAACTCACTATGAGTAAAATAGGACAGGAATATTATGCTACTTCAAAGAACACTTAAAGTGTGCTATTAAACCAAAAGCTGAGGGTAACAATAAAATTAAAAGCAAATTTTCGAGTTAGTTTTCAAATCCAGATGAAGATCGCTTACACGTGTAGGCAGAAACGTACCATCAGTCTGTCTGCTGCTGTTCTTACACTTTTAAAGTTGAGCTTGAATTCGGAAGACCTAAGCTGTAATGAAAAGCTTGGTCTGTCATAAAATCCTGGTCCCATTGAAGTTGTTTCCAGAACTTTTCTTTGGTTCCAACAGGGCCAGAATTATGCCTGCAGCTCTTGCTGGCATTGACTTTGGGGTAAATCTCATTCTTACTTGCTGGCACAGTGATGTGCACCACTACTTCCCGGGAGAATCATCCCTCAGGTTTGTTAATACTGTCTTTTTTGCTGGCCTCAGCCTGCACTGAGAGCCCGGTGCAGTGACTGATTCAGCTTCTGGCCCAGTTTCTCTTGAATTTGGGGTACAGCAAGGATGAGAACGTGTGCTGGGGAATAGGCGTGTTGGTTCCCACTCCACGTCTGGTGCTCCTTCTGTTACAGGAACTCTTACGCAGAATGAGATGGTTTTCAAGCGACTTCACCTGGGAACCGTAGCTTACGGCCTGGATTCCATGGATGAAGTACAGAGCCACATATTCAGTATATACACGCAGGTAGAATTAAATTGCATTACTTCACTCTTTGTTCACAAAACAGTTTTCCGGGTCCCTGGGCTAATGGTGAATTAATATGGCAGGGATCTGCCTATTAACTATTACTTTTTGGAAAAGTCTGAAGGGCATTGGATGCTTAATACATAAATATTATCATGATTGCTTATTACATTTGTAGATTGTTTCACATCCACCAGTCTTTAACTGCCACAGCACGTGCACAGATGTGTGAGTGTATGTGAGTGTACGTGCCTGTGTCTTGCTACCGAGGTCTGATTGTAAAATAGCATACTTTTATTTAGATATTCACCACTTACAGCAACCACAGGTTTGCTTTGTTGAAAAATTGGCTCTGGGTAATATTTAGTGCATGAAGTTGCTGTTTGAAATGGCGTGTACTGGGGCAGTAATAAAGGAAGAGGAACCATTGGTACTCAGTAGGCAGCAACAGAGAACAGTGTGCCAGTATCGCTGCTTTAGGCCTGATGGTTAAAAAAGAAAATGGTAAAAGTGGGAGTCTTTCACTAATGTATCAATGATCTTATATGGTGCATAACTGACACACCTGCTTTGAGAAATATCTACGGCTAAAGAAGGCAGCAAAGTCCACATGTAAAGTATAGAACAGGAAAATCCTGTTTTGGGAAGTCTCTCCCTTGCATTCCTCTTTCAGTGTCACTGGGTGAGCCAGCAGCTAAAAAGCCTTCATCTCTATTCTTAGACTTTTATTTCAGTTTTGTATGATAACCAGGTAATGTCACGTGACTTGTCTGGGTCAGCAAACTATTCCTTAGCATGTTACAGCAGACAAGATGCTTATCAATTGAAACTTCATATAGATACACGTACTTCCTTCTTAAAACAAGGGATGAGGTTTTACTTAAGAATATTGCTGCCTTTTAAAAAAATAATCAGCTGTCAGTGGCTGATGTTCCAGCCACTGGTACTTATAAAAGACTTAAGAATTGCCACTAATTATGTAATCATGGAAGCATTATTTTTTATTTTCTGTTAATAACTGTTCTTTCAACTGCAGCTAGAAATAACTTTTTTGTGACTTACTGACAATTAGGTTTTCTCTTTTGTAAAACGTGATTCCACAGACACAATCTGCACATGTTAGTGATGAGTTACTACTCCCATGTCGTATGTCAAGCATTTTCATTTCTCAATAGTTGTGGAATTGCTTCATTCCTACAGAAACTGCACAAGTTGCTGTTGAAGTGCCTGTGCTTTTCTGTGGGCATGCACACCCAATGCAATGAACTGAGTTTTTCATGTCACATTGTTTTTGCTTTGCTTGAGAGATTTTTAGACTGAAGTGCACTTTCTATACCCCGTACAAAGTGAAACATGAAGCCAGCATTCTTGCCTGGAAAAAGGCACTATGTACTTACTGTAAATAGGATTTTTATTTTTGGATTTTGTTCATGGTGGTAAAGGCACACAGCAGGTTTCCTTGACCTCAGTGATCTGTTTGATGGCATAGCTTTGCCCTAAGCAGACTGTCAGGCTACAATGTGCTTTTAACTAAGCATATGATAGTTGATAAATACCCGGTATTTTGAGTAATTGTCTTTTTCACTGGCTTGTGTCTCAGGTAACTTGTAACACCTAGCTATCTCTTTCCCTCCTCTGCTTTCACAGCCTTCTTAGAATCTGGTCCTTCTCTTGGTTTTGAGACCCTTAAATGACTGAACTGTACTTTAAAAAAAACCCAAGCCAACCAAAAAACAGACTTCAGATCTATTTGCCCTCATTTTGTACTCAATCTCCAGAGAAAACTTGACTACTGGTTAATTATTTGCCAAAGTATTCAATATTTGTCAAGCATCTTTTGATGAGCGTGACTAGTTCAGTATTTGACTAGTGCTACATGTCAATCTAAATGCACTTCAGCTGAGGGCTTGCTGTTGTTTGGTTGGGTAAAGCCTGTTGCAACAGTGCTGATGAGCAGCAATATTAAAGTTGAAGATCTTGTGTGTCCTAATCACTAGAGTGTGGAAAATAGCATGTGGAATTACACTCATAAAGGATGTGTCTCATAAAACGTTTATCATTACCGAGTGAGATTCCTTATAATGAGAAGCATTTGCTGGCAATGATTCATTTTGAACTGTAGTTCTTATTCTTTGCTCTTATTTTTACCATGTTGTGGCCTTTGACCTGGAAGTGAAACTTTTGTCCTCTTGACACTAAAGGTTAACAGAGCAGGAAACTAGATCACTGTGTGTCCCTTCTTCAACCAGGATAATTTAGTAATTGTGCAATTATCTGAAAACTCCCATTCTGATACTAAAAATAGTATTAAAAATTAAATGAATGTAATTAAGATTTTCTAGGTCCATACGAGTCATCTGTTTTCTGTTTTCAGCGATTATATTCTCTTGCATGTGAAACCCAATGGACTCTAAATTTCCAGAGCCACTGGTCTTTTGTGGAGCAAAAAGTGGTTTCACTGAGTCTTCTGACTTCGGTCTTTCACCAGTCGGTGTTTGGTGGATCTGCAACAAGGGGTCTTTTTCTCAGTGTACTGTTCCAAAAACTTAGGTAATCCTTTGGGGCACTTTACTCCACCAGTAACAATGATAAAGAAGTGGCATTACGCTGGGGTGTGTTCCCAGTGATGGTCTGAATTAAGGTGTATGAAGAGTGCGTCTCATTCCTGGGGACATAAGAGTCTGCACAGCTGCTGCATATACAGTCTTCACTGAAGTAAAAACTTAAATCTTTTTTTTTTTTTTTTCTGCAATAAGACTTTATTTTGCTTTCCTTTTTTATAAGCAATCTCAGGACCCACCTGCTGTGAAGGGCCTTACCTTAGCCACCAAGGTGCGTAAAACCATGAGCAGCCGAGTGCACGAGGCGGTGAAGGCAATCGCGCTGTGCCACAACGTGACACCGGTGTACGAGTCCAACGGGGTGACAGACCAGGCTGAAGCCGAGAGACATTATGAGGACTCCTGCAGGGTGTACCAGGCCTCCAGTCCTGATGAGGTCAGTATCCATTTGGGTGTATGAAAATATAAATATGACCTTGCTTGTGGCTGAAAAAAAGGATTATGTGCTGAAAGTGTTCCAGTCTAGTGAAGGGGATAATATTTTAATGCATTTATTGCACTGATAACCCATGAATAGACCATAAGTGGTCTCTCAGGTGATATACTTCAGCCAAATCTGCCTCTCTGCCTGAAGCTACAGAGCTACATGGTGACTAGTATCTGGCTGTTTTGTCAGCCCCTGCATTGCAGAGTTTTGCTCATGTTTCTGCACCTTTTGTCCAGGGTATATTTTTGCAGTTCAACGCCATGAGTCCCTTTGACCACATTTGGTAAATTATAGGCAATCTTGTCTTGTTTGGGGGGGGGTGACTTGTGGGAGGGGGTTAGAGCACTCCCACGAGTCAGCTTGTCCCTGATCTGCAAAGTGTTCGAACTTCCAGACGAAGTGAAAAGTTGTAAATCACTCTGGGTAGCACTGCTAACCCAGGACACATCCCTTCCCATGCGGATGGGACAGACCCGGAGCCCGAATTAATTCTGCAGAGTAACTGAAGTGCACAAGAGTTTCTCTGAGCAAAGCTGTGCCCTGCCAGTTCTCTGCCGGCACCCAGTCCAGCCAGGGCTGCACAGGGTGGTACAGGAGAGAGAAACTTTACAGCTCTCCAGAGACTCGCTGGAGACTTTTACTGAACACTTGAGAGATGAAGTTCAATACAGGATTTACGATTAAAGTCCTCTTTGCCACCCTCTGCAAAATCTGGAAAATCTAATTAAAGTGGTGTTTCCTTCTGTGACGAAGACAGGAGGAATAAAATATGGTTTCATGTATTGGTTATGCTTCTTGGATACATCTTCTTTAGTGCAACCGAGGTAAAACAATTTGTTTTCTATTAATTTGTACAATTACACTTGCTCTAAGCCATTGAAAGAGATGGAAGTTTGAAACTTCCCATAAGAATCCTGCTGATGGTATGAGATCATATCGCCCATTTGACTGCATTGGAAGGGTTGCCCCAAATAAAACAGATCTGCCTCTGATAATAACCTTTTCACCTTTGACATCGAAAGAGAAGCTGGCTTTCCTCATTGTTAGAGGTGAGAAATTGTTTGCATAGAAATAAGTTTATTCGCTAGCCCAGCTATGTGAGGATTTTGAAATTGTTGCATGTATTAATGAAAGACTGGCACACAGAGTTAGTTTCCACATTTCATGTACATTCAAAATATTCCCTATAGTGTTTTTCTTCCCAAGTAGGCAATTCATTCATTTCATATAATGTGTTCTTCTCTGTATTGTACAAAAGCTGCATCTTTGCTTTTTTCCCCCTCCTCCATTGATGTGCCTACAGCGACAAGCCCTTACTCCTCCCTGGCTTTGGAGCTGGTGAGCAGTGTGTGTGTGTGTGCCCGTGTGTCCTCTCCCACCGCACAGCCTAGGTTGGTGTTTTGCTTACCTGCTTTTCTCCTCTAATGTGTTGCTCTCCCATGTAAAGACAGCTTACAGGAATCAACTGCCTTTGGACTGAAACAAGTTCTGAATGACTTCCAGATGGCAATTTTTGTGATCTGCATTTAAGTTTGGTTTTTTTTTTTTTTTTCCTAAAGCATTTACTGGCTATTTTTGCACAGATCCTCTGTTTATTTACATATATACTGTGGTATATAGTGAAACCAGTGATTTTTCCTTTCCTTTTTTGCTTTATACAGTTCTGTCTTTAAAATATTTATGCAGCGATTTGTCTCAAATACCCAAGGGAGTGTTGTTTGTTTATTTTACTATAGCATGATAACTAATCCTTCCAAGATTATTGTTTAAATTGTTTCTTCCTTGCTTGTGGTGTCTTAAGTAGAGAATTACAGTGGGTTTAGAAATCAGATATGCTTTGCTGTACTGAGGAAATCTTGTCTGTAGGTCTTCGATGTACAAATACTGTTTAGATATGCTCTGCGTATGTCATACTAGATGGTACAAAACACAGGATCAGCACAAGCCGAGTCCTTGAGAAGAGAGCGATGCTGTTAAATAACATTCCCTGTAGGGGAATGGCTTTGGACTGCTGTTAAAGCCAGCCTTTGAAATCCTATATCAATAAAATATTGCCATGGCAGGGAAGGTCAGTTTATGAAATGAGTACAAAAACTTGTATTCTCTTTACTTTAACAGCAAGAGTAATTTCTACCAGTTGGCATAGGATTCATTTCCTGTAACACAAAGCAGGATTTCCTAAATTTGTTTCCTGTGCATGCTGCCATTTAGAAGTCTTGAAGTATCTTTATTCAGATATCGGTTACAGCCTTGGGGCTCTGCAAGCATGTCAGTTGTAGCCATACAGTAACTAACAGGGGAAATGAAATAGATATAATCTGATCAGAGATAAGAGCGCCTGGGATTCCTGGGCAAACAGTCTTTAACCCTGACAACCCGCCGCAGCTGCCAGGACATGAAAGGGTGCACCGATCAATTGGTTTCTGCCTGTTGTCTGTCTGCCTAGGCAACCCTAAATGGGACATTTGTAGAGCAACTCATGGCACAGAAGGATCAATTTGTCTCTTTAGAATGAAATTTATTAGTCGATATCCACTTCAGTGGTGGCTTGGGTAATTTAATTGTCAGAAAGAGCAAAGTTTGGGGGATAGTGTGCCGAGCTGCTGTAGCTGCTCTGCTTTGTAATGCTCGGCTCTGTATCTGACTTGGCCTGGACGGAGCTGCAAGCTCCTGGAGTGTGGTCAGGGACTTCACTGATTTCCCCTCGGAGTGAGCATGGGCTCTCTTGAAGGTGTTTGAGGGATTTCATGTCTGCTTTTAAATCTCAGTTTAAGCTGTAAACATATTTTTGCATCTTGAATGTCTCTCATCTTTTCACTGTGACTGAGAGCACCTCTAGTTATCTGGTTGCATGGCGCAGAGTAAACCTCTTCTGTCTCGCACTGAGCTGGGACCGTGCTCCCCGTCCCGGGGTGCCCAGGCCCTACCAGAAGAGCCACCGGCGCTTTTGTTGCTGTTGGTGTTGTCCGCTGGTGCTGCGGCACTTCCCAGAGGCCGGGCCTATTGTGTTGCCTGTTGAATGAGGACGGTAATTTCAATGCTTTTAGTACATCTGATAGGAACACTTCAAAATTATATCACTTTCTCTCTCAGTAATTATTCATTAAGTACTATAGAGGCTGGGAAGTGGCTTGTTCAAAGGGGTCAGCCCCACTTCCCTTCCCATGCTGAATGCGGTTCACCTGGAGGGCCATTAAGGGCTGACAGGACCCACGTCTGCTTGGGAGCGGCATGGAAAAGGGGGATTTCTTTCATTATTCTTCCCCTTCCATTGTCGTACCTTTTTGTGGTCTCAGGGCCATCTGAAATGACTGGCGTTGTGCAATGCAGTGCAGTTAGTTTGAAGCGTGTCATGTGCACGACGTAGCACCTCTGACGTGTTGCTCGTCCATTTGTTCCTCTGCGCAAGGCTTTTCTTTCGGGAGGTTTAAATGCTTCCTGACATAGGACTTAAATGAGACACTGGCAGGGAAGGAGGGAGGGGGTGTCTGTGAAAGAAAGTAGCAAAGGAGATGTTTTAACGGGCTGAGCTGGCAGCAGAGATTTGTCTCTCCAGACATTTGCAGCTTACCAACATGGGCAAATTAACAGCCGGTGCCATGCACGCTGAACATCACGTAACATCATGCTGTGAAAAATTCTCAATAATTATTATTAACCAGAGTATTAGAAGCCCAAGCTCCACCTCTGCTCTGGGAGACTGTTAGGAGGAGTATCTAACTGCACACTTTAATACGCTAAGGATGGCTTGAAGAAACTTTTGAAAAAGATAAGCCTGAAAGAGCCTTTGATTTGTTGTAATCTTTGTGAATAAGGCTGCAAAAACTTGCTAATATTAAAACAAATATTGATTCAAATTGGTTTAAAGGTCCTTTAAGGCAAAGCCAACTCAACTAATTTTTTTTATCTGATGATTTAAGATTACTTTATGAAAGGAAAAGTTTATTTTAGGTTGTCTTTTAAGCCTAATTGTGGATGAAAGGGAGCTGAGTTCACAAAAGATTCTCCAATTAGACGCAATTATATCAATTCATCTAGTAAAATCTTGACTCAATGCACGTATTTATAGATTTCATTTTTATCTGTATCTCATGTATGTGATTTCCCAAAATAAATTCTATTTTTGTCTAAGGTATTTGTGGTCACTTAAGGCAGCAAAGGCAGAACCTGAAAGGCACAAGGGATAATTAACCTTCAAGTCAGCAGCAACCATGTGCCCAGCCCTCTCATGCCTTTGAAAATGTCACTGCAAAATACTTCCAGTATTTCATGTCTGTTTGGAGAAAGTACCCCTTGATCCTTTCTGGAGGCCAGTGATATATGGGCTCACGTCAGCTGCTGCTCCCATCCGTTACTGCCAAGACAGCTTCTAGAGTTAAACCCCCGTATCTCAGCAGGCTCAGTCTTAGATGGATGAGTCAGCTGAGGTGAGGATTCTGTGGGGGATCATCAGGGAAGCAAAATAAAGGCTTTGGTCTTCTGTCATGACTCTGGTTGTAATCTAGTGCAAGCTGGTAAAGAATTCAGTGTTGTATGTCCTTAAATATTAGAAGCTGCAATCAGAATGGTACCCACATAAGCTCAATTAAATGAGTTCTGGTGCATGCCTTGAAAAATCTGGGGTTTGTTTTGGGTTGTTTGTTTGTTTGTTTTTTAATGTTTGGGGAGAAGGAGTTCTCTGCTAAGAAGTGTCTGAGAGCCAGCCTTCAGCTGTCTTGCTGATCAGTACAGAGGTTGAAAGTTGTTGATGAATTGTTACTACCAAACAGAGTATAACACAGGGCTCATTTTGTTTGTTTGATTTTCTAATATGAATTTTTAACATGCTCTGCGTTAGTGTTTCTGGCTTTGATATTATAAATCCAGGGTGAATGCATCGTTTTGAATTCTTGATTTCATAAATGGCAAGCTGGGAAATAGCACATTCAAAAAGTAAGTGTTTGTACAGAGATTTACCTGATGAGGCCAAGCAGAGGTTTGGGCACCCCATGGTGGAGGGTACCTGTGCCTGCCCATGCTGAAGGGTTGTCCTTCAGGATGTGGCAGTCGAAGGCAGGGAGCTGACCACCTCCTGCTGAGAGCCTAGGACAGCCTGGCAGCTGAATCGGGCAGCAGCTGGGCTGCCCAAACCTGAAAATACTGTTAGCAAGCTTCTAACTTCAGGCAAAGCCCACTAGAAAGAGCCATGTAGGAGCACCTGCATATATGAACGGATCCACTCCGTAGCACCATTGATGAGCGATGGACTTCTTTGCAGCCCCTACCCGCTGTCCCCTGAGGGGAGGTGTGGTGTGGGCTGGCCACCCTCACCATGCCCTTCTCCTCTCAGGTGGCCCTGGTACAGTGGACGGAGAGCGTGGGTTTAACGCTGGTGGGCAGAGACCAGTCCTCCGTGCAGCTGAGGACACCGGGTGGCCACATCCTGAACTTCACCATCCTCCAGATCTTCCCCTTCACTTACGAGAGCAAGCGCATGGGGATAATTGTTCGGGTAAGTGGCTTCGGGTAAGCTCTCATGTCTTTGTGAATCTCCTGCTAACACAACATGAAACATATAAAACATTTGCTCTCAGCTCTGCTGGCCCTCCTAGCTGAGTTTTGCAGTCTCTCCTACCTCAGGCTGGTTCTCTGTTTTGAGCTAATAGCATCTCATTGCTGGGTTTGTTTAGCTTGGCCATCTTTGGCAGTAAGTGCTATATTGCCCTGAGACATCTTTAGTTTATTGATCTTTGGTCCCTTGTTCAAAATAAGAAGGAGCTTAAGCTTCCAGCTTCCCCCAGCTGCTCCTTCTCGCTCCCATTTTTAATTCATCATGTATTCTGGGGTGGGTTTCAGCCGTACAGCTCCTCCATCTGCACACATCGGTTCCTGTAGGGTGCTGCTGGGGGCAATGTCAGGCTGGGGATGGGTGTCCAGCCAGTCCGTCAGCCAGCACTGCCGCCAACCGTGAAAGCCTGTCTTTGGCACTGCAGTGGAGCCTCCAGGATGGCGCTGGGAAGGAAGAGGGAGCTTGAGCATTTCCCTCCGACTGTGAAACCCAAGGGCCCTGGGGATGCTGGAAAATGTTCAGAGAGGGATTTTGCTACAAGTGCAAGGAGGAAGGAGACATAGGAGTGACTGCTGGCATGGAAGAGCTAAAATCTGAATGTTTTGGCTGTCTGTGTGCTGAACCAAGACTTAAGAGCTTTGATAATCAGCAGAGATGCCATGTTATCTCCCAGGTAAGGCTGTTGTTTCAGGAAAGCTTGAAGCCAGCACTGCCAGCAAAAGAAATAGTCACAGTTACCCTGTCTCCTGGGACCCGAATTCTGTGTCCCCTCCCACAGTGGCTGACACAGCGAGGAGGAAGAGGAGCCTGTTAGGGGCAGGACTGCTCTCTCCAGGGGAGCAGGCACCAGCAGCATCTCAGGGAAGCTTGAGCTGACTTTGAAGCCTCGCTCTGTGTCCCTGGGGTTGTCTTTTCATCTGTCCAAAAGCTCCTGGCCTTCCTGTCGTGTCCGTGCCGCGGTCATGCTGGCAGAGCTGGGCAGGCTATACAATGGACTGGGGTTGTGAGTTGACCCAGGTCACAAGTGCTTTCCCCCCTCGGGGTCAGCCGGGAGCAGGGACCCGAGCAGGTTCACCGGTCCAGCTTACGCTGTGTCTCCAAAGCAGTTGTGGTGGTACAACAAGAGGTGATGGAGATGGCAGCAAGTGGGAAGGAGGGAGGGGATCCTGGACCGATGCCACAACAAATAACTGTAGGATACTGTTAGAGGTATTGTGGAAGTGCTCCCCAGATCCCTGCCAAGCATGGAAACCCCGCAGAAGTTAGACACTGCAGGTGGAGGTACTTGTAGCTGCAGGGAACTGTGGAGATTTCTTTTGAGCTGTTTAACAGAGCCCACAGCCATGCTGAGAACATGGTGTCATAAGCAGGGTTTGAAAATAGCTGATTTAAGGTAAAAGGGTGCATTTGTGCAAATACCTTTATCAGCAGCAGCAGGCACTGTGCGCGCTAAATACGTGCCGAGCTGAAATTGTATGCATAACTTTGTGGTTTTATACACAAATACAATATAAGATCGGACTCTTAGAAAAAAATTACCTTGAAAAGAAAGAAGAAGAAGAAAGTGTGGGTGTTAAAAACAGTTGAGATCAGTTGTCACCATTATCATCATTAGTTTTCAGGATAGTGCTAGAGAATCAATGTTAATCAGATAAACAAAGCCTGCTCCAGTAAGGCACTGCCATTTGCCTGCGAAGCAAACAAGTGAAGCAGTTTGAATATTTCTTTTGGAGATAATTAAAACATCTTTGTTGTTTTTTTACTGAGAGTACAGACAGACAATTGGTACCAGGAATCTGAAAAATGAATACGAAACCTATAATCCAGGGTAAGATATGATTTGTTGTATCATTTCATGTGATCTTCAGCTTTGCTGTTTAGGGTGGGGAGAATAGGTAAAATTGGTGAGTTTTTTCCTTTTCTTTTCGTTTTTCTTATTTTTCCCTCTCTGTTTACTTTGTGGTAAAGCTGGGTTGCTGCATGTTTATTTTGGGGTATCTGGAAATAGGATGTAAAAATATCTTCTGCCTCATGTATTTTAAGTTGCAACAGTAGGAGGAGTAGCCTTTGGTTTTAGTTAGAAACATTTGGGATCAGTTGCACACGTGGGCCTCATCGATAGCAGATTAATTTGGTCTGCTTTATTGGGTGATGTTCGGTAGCTTCACAAATCTCAACTTCTCTGGACCCCTGGAAGAGCACAGCCCCTGTCAGAAACAGCACCATGAAGGGATGGTGTGAAATGGAGCAAGGCAGTGGTTGTATTCAACAACAACAAATATTACGGAGAACTTCAGTATTCCTGTTACCAAGAGATTTGGTGATAAAGATGGAACTGTAATATGTGCATATAATTATTTTTGCAAACCCATGAAGGACAAGCTGTGTTTAGTGTAGACTGAAAATCGTTAAAGCTCATACAAATGGCTGCATTTGTGTTATCCTACCTGAGTATTTTGGACCTGGATCTCCTGTTGCTCAAGGAACTGCTTTTAAGTTCTCTGGATCACACACCACAGTACAGTGTAGGGGGGACAAATTTGCATTTCAAGTTGTTCCAGGCTTTGAAATATTAAAACAAGCCCAAGGGCAGGAATGCTAGTTGAAGTGGGCTGATAGGCTGAGCTTGTACAAAGTAATCAGTGTGTTAAATCTGTGAATCTAGAGATCCGACTAAATGTGTTTGAACATACATAGTCATCAATGTTCCCACAAATATCTCGTGCTCTGTGGGATAGCTGCAACAAGTGTAGTGCATATCTGTTTAAACACAGCAAGTGTAAATTCTTCAGATTATTATTTTTATAGTGAAAATGATGTGGAGACTTCAGGCAACCTTTTCAAGACCTAGGATAAAAATATTAGCAATAAAAGAGGGAGGACTAAACAACCTCCCTCCCCATTGCTTACTGTAAGTGCAAACTTTTGATGAGGTGCTGTTTTATCCAGGGTGTAAGAAGTGGGCTAACCATCGAAGCCAGGGTATGCTTCATTAAATTGTGTTTATATGCTCAGCAGAGAATTGGATGCCCTTAAATTTTTCTCATCTAAGTGGAAAGGAGTCCTGTTTTTTTTCCTCTTTGATTTGAGGCTTATTCCTTTTAAATTATCTATGATCTGTGTTCTCCCCCTTTAGGAAGAGAAAGGTTTCTATTTTGCATTTCTGTATTTATAATATTACTGCTGCCAAAACCAGCAAAACTCCCACTTGTGGTCAGTGGGAGCAAGATCAGGCCTAGATCCTGACTCTAAATACTGTTGATAGAAGCATTGGCCCCTCTCTGTTGTGCTTGTTAATTCTGTGTCTTTATTTTGCAGCCATTGAGCTGCTGCTAAGCCACTAAAATCAGCTCCCTGTATACCCTATGCAGAAATAGATTCTGAGTGGCAGATGCTGGCTGCCTGGGTATTACTTTGCCACATTCCTGTATGCTCCAAAATTATATCTTCAAGCAGGGTTTTCATTTTTATTAAAAAAAAAGAAAAAGAAAACAAAAAGGAAAAAGAAGACTTTGTAAATAGGTAGTTGTCAAGTAAAATTTTCTTTTATTAAACATACATGTATGCATGTGTAGGCAGTCCATTTGGTTTTGATTCACAACTTGCAAGGTGTTTACCTCTTCAGTGTATCTTCTAAAACTGTGCTGCTTGCTTAAATAGAAATAAGGGGAGGGAAAGTAGCGTGAAGTATCCAGAAGACAACAGATGTAGTGAGCAGCTGGGGAGGGGAGGGAGGGAGAAGCTGCAGAATAAAACCACACTCGGGATTGTAGTGAGTAGAATTCACATGGTAATATTTTCTGCTCAGCTATACAGATATTGCCCATTCTTTTGAACGGCAGTTTTTTCGGCTAGCGGGAGCCATTGCAATCGTCTTGCCAGGCTTCCTGTACAATCTGGGTATAGAGTTTCAGCAAGCAATTCATGCGTCCAGCCCAGTAATGCTGTTACTGAAATCCTTGGCAGAGACGCCCGTCTCCCCTGCTGGTCCTGTCCGCTCTGGCTCCTATAAAAAGATCTCCTTCAACACATAACTTTTAGTAAATAAAGTAGTAGTTAATATTGAAAACCAGTAGCAGATGTTGCCTCGTTTGGGATATTTTTGCAATATCTGCTTGTTCGCTTGTGATCAACTGTCATTTCTGTAGCTGATTATTTCGGTTCTAAGAAGTCTTGTTCTACCCAAGCAGCCACTCTTCACCGTACTGTTTACTGACTTATCTTCTTGAAAGAAGGCCTGTTTGTTTGACCACAATATTTTCCATTCTTCTTTTTCTTTGCATTATTTTTCCCCTTACCCATGTGGAATGATCTTTGTTGTAAAGCAAAGATAGTGCTATTGTCATATCTGGAATTGAAAGAAGCCTTTGAACCGTGGCCAGAGTCAGACCACGGTGGAAAAAGATGCCTCTCCAAAACAATATAACTGGCAAATCTCCGTGTAGATTTATAGTGTGATCGTACCATAATATGAGAACGCACTAACCTCCTATTGAACTCAGTGAGAGGAAATGACTAATGCAAGGAGATAGCTGATACAGTATTTATATTGGACAAAAAATCTAAACTATCTTAAGCCAGTTCTGCAGCACGGGAAGTGGAGTCTTTATTCGGTTTCCTACAGAGTTGTTGTTAGACACTTTTTAATCAAATAATTTAATAGATAAACCTTTACCTTTGGTTAGTGCCAAAAGCGTTGTGTTTTATTTAAGCAGATTCCAGTTGTTTTGGTAGAGTGACACGCATTTTGCTTTGGGCATGTGAGATGTGTGGGTATTGGTATATGAAGGCTGGGTGTTTCAGGACATTGAAAACCATGCTTAAGCTTAATTATAAGAATCTTCCTTGTGAATATCTCTATGAGCTTGGCAAAAATGCTCAGTAAAGGAGCTGCGTTATCCTTGGCTACATCTTAATATCCCTAGCAAAGACACTTACTTCTCTTCTTTGCGTTTTTGGTATCCACATCAGGTGCTGCTTTTTTTTTTTTTTTTTCTTTTCCTGTGGATGTAAACTCTGTTTTGCCAGTGCCACAGAACGTTAGGCTTTCACCTACCGACTCAAACTCTTCATGTGTGAGAACCTTCACCACTAGGTTCTGTAATGGTGGGACAGACTGACACATATATTAAATAGTGTGAGAATGAAAGTGTGTCCACTGTGCTTTTCTTTCATTTCTTTTTTTCCTAAAGTACTTTTCCCCCTTCGTTCACAGCTGTCTATTTCCAGACCTTCCTGGGCTCTTTGGTTTTGCCTGTTAAGTTTATGTTCTTCCTATCCCTGGTGACTATCTTGGTTTACAGAGCAGTTTGTTCCTTACTCATTGTTTTGTCTCCTTTGAGGAAATTGCCAGGGTTTCCATTAGCTTGTAATACTAATAGCTGTGACCTCCTTAGGTATCTGCCTGGTTAGAAGGGATTTTTTAATTTGTGGTAATGTAAATATGCTTTGCTTGCAGCCTACAAATTACTTGGATCAGATAAGGCAGGCAGCAATCTAACCTTTCTGCAGCAAGCATAAACTTTAATTATGCTTGTGCCGTATAATGTAACAGGGGGTAAATTAGGGTGATTTTTACTCTGTTAAGCTTCGTGCATCTGTTCTATTGTTGCAGGTAAGTATGAAATAAATTTTCAGGGTGAGGGCTAGAAGTTATTCCAAAGGCACATGCAGTCAGGATTGTGTCTGCATGGAAACCACATGTTGCTGATGAAAAATCTGGTCATCCTTGTCTAAAGCATTAATTCCTGCTGCGAGTAACCAAGTTGCAATTGAATAGGCATCTCCTTTTGGCCTCGAGACAAGATGCTGAACCAGATGGACCTTCAGCCTGACACAGTGCAGACATTTTTGCGACTGATGTGCAGAAAATTCATCACTTAGCTTGCTGAGGCCACTCCAAATATGCTGATATTGGCCCAACTTAGACTGTTCTGTTTCTTACCTGCAGGATGAATCAACGGGAGAGATCACCTTCTACATGAAGGGGGCTGATGTGGTGATGGCTGGCATCGTGCAGTACAACGACTGGCTGGAAGAAGAGGTATGGGGCCATTTCTCCTATGTAGGGAGGGTTTCTCATGCGAGTGCCTTTCTCCTTCCTGGGCAATGCATGACAAAGCTTGTCAATGTGGCAGAGTGGACATAACTTAAAACATCTGTGAGGCAGAAGGTCACCGATCTTGGCAATTCATTGGATTAGTCTTCAGCCAAATACGTACGCAGTTACAAGGAAGTCAGGTGCCAAGTTCAACATCTTTAGTGCAGAATAAGTCCTGTAAATAAAATGGATTTTGCTCAAAACTGATTGTAGCTCAAAACTGATTGCCACTCAACATCACCAAATTTGTCCTGGGCTTGATCCTATGTTTGGATTCATTTTGGACTGAAAGGTCTGATTTCAAAACTACATTTGGCAGCTTTGTACTGGGATATGTTTGTCAGGTTAGTGGTAATGTTGACATAGAGTTCATAGCAGTAGCTTCAGTTACTGATTCTCCACACCCCCAAACCCTGGTGTTCAAAGAAATAATACTACCTTGGTCTTATTTTAAAGAGTTTATGGCCAAAGATGTGAAGTCTACAAATCAAAGGCTTGTGTCCTTTTACTTAGAGACAGAGAAAATGAAATCTATGGGGTTGTTTTTGCCACACTGGTATAGCAGAGGGGACATTTTTGTTTCTGATCACTGGGATAGATTACAAACCATTGCAGATCTCCTTTTTTCCTCTCGGGTTTATCATGCACTTTATCAGATGTTATAGACTCACTGGGGTTGCTCAAATGGGACGGTTATTTTCTTAACCTGCTATCTTACATTGCCATCTCTGCAGTGCTGTGCATAAATCATCTTACTTGAGATGCAGTTTATGGTTTACAATGTGATACTTCTTTCCAGTGTGGTAACATGGCTCGGGAAGGCCTGAGGGTTCTTGTCGTAGCCAAGAAGTCTCTGACGGAAGAGCAGTATCAAGACTTTGAAGTAAGATTTTATTTGTTTTTTTTTCTTTGTTTTTAAACAAACAATCACTGAAGTGATTATCACAGACCTCTCATGATAATGCCGCCTCTCATCTCCCTACTCCTTCTGCTAGAATTGTCATTCTTCAATATCTTGCTGTTCTTTTAATCAAAGTGGCTTTTTAAGTGATATGTATGAAACTGGATCCCAGCCAGAACCCTCCAAAACAGTTCCTGAATCCTGCCTTACAATCATTTGTGGTTATAAATTCTGCAAATATTCATCATTTGTTAGGCGGGTTGTCTTTGTGTGAGGAAATGTGTTGGCTTTTAATTTTCATTGTTGCATTCCGACATCCAGGGAAACTACAAACAAGCAGAATATTACCCAGCTGGGCTTCATGGAAACACAGGCTTCATCCGTGGAGTTTGTTAGATGGGTCTCTACACACAGCACTAAGTTGCTTACCCCCAGGCAGGCAAAACATGAAGGAGAACTGTTCAGTTAAATGCAGAGATGAGACGGTGGAAATGTTTAGGATTCTCTCTTGCCCTCGTTTGTTCGTCGGAGAAGCCGTGGTTAGACCTGTGGTGCGAGGGAGTCGCTTCCAGGCTTTCTGCAGGTGTCACTTCAGCAGCTGCTGCGCGTTCGTGTGCGCCAGGACGCGCTGTGCACCGTGCTGCCTGGCCGGCCCGGGGCAGGAACAAAATGACAAAAACTTCCTGAAATATTTTCCGCCTTACCCTGTAACGCGCTCCTCGTGTTCGCCAGCCATTACAGGTGGCATCCCTGAATGGCAGTTAGCAGAGGGAGGTGAACTCCCTAACCCTCACGCTGGTTAACCCTGTATTCCACAAAAATGCAGGCTGGCTGCGTGAGTGACTGTGGCTGTGTCTGCTCTGTCCTCAGGCACGCTACGTCCAGGCGAAGCTAAGCGTGCACGACCGCTCCCTGAAGGTAGCCACAGTCATTGAGAGCCTGGAAATGGAGATGGAGCTGCTCTGTCTTACCGGTGTGGAGGATCAGCTGCAGACGGACGTCAGACCCACTCTGGAGACGCTGAGAAACGCTGGCATTAAGGTCTGCGTAACCTAATGTTACCTAGCAGGAGCACCTAGACTCTCTGCAGTATGTGGCACTGTCCTACAAACAGCAAATTAAGACAGTTTGGGGGCCCTGTCAAGGTAAACGTTTCACCAGGTGCCCTTTGCAAGTGGGAACAGTGGGGCTGGCGGACGCATTTTAAACATCACTTTGGGAACAGAACATGCTGGAAGTAGGAAACGTTGACTAAGCATGTGAAAGCTCGTCACCTTTTGTGCTTTTCTTCCTCTAACATGCTCTGGCTCCTTTTGCAGAGAAATGGCGTGTGTAGGCGGGAGGGTAGCCACAGGAGAGTTTTGGGCAATAGTTCCTTTCAGATGGCTGCATGAAACAAGACCGGTTTGGATGTGCTTGGTCTCTGGTGCACAAACTCCCGTGCTGGTGTTGAAGCCCTGGCCTGTGAATATACGTGTTTTCAGTAGCCACTAGAGGGGGTCTGAGCCAAGAGAATCAGGGACTGGACATTTTTTTTTTTTTTTTTTTTTTTTTTTTTTTCCCCTCAACTTTCTGGGCTCCAGCATCTGAGACTCAGGCGCCTACGGCCTGAGCTCTGCTCAGCGGTGAGGGAAGCGACGTGATGCCTGCTTCATTTCTCTCTCTGAAAACTCGTCGGTCAGATCCTGGACTTGCAAAAGGAAAAAAAAAAAAAGGACTAAACATTCAGATTCGGGCAAGAGAAGTAGGTAAAAGGTTGTGGTTGTGGTTTCTCTGCTTTAAGTAACAAAGGGAGCAAAAATCTTGAGCCATGCTGTGAATTCAAAGCAGGGCTGTGTGTTTGGGATTTAGGTAGGAAGTGGAATTCGAGGCTTGGGACAGGCTTCCAAAAGTGCTTTCTGTTTGGAGCCGTCCCTGTAAACAACAGGGACTTCAGCAGAGAAGAGAGATGAGCAGAATCAGACAGCTCCGCAGCAGCGTTGTGGCTTTCTCCCCCGGCGGCAGAGGCCAGGCCAGTTATTCCAAAGCAGTTTCATTTTTTTCTCTCCACCTTGGCTGGAGTCGGTGTCGGGGTGTGGGGCGTGTTGTCGCACAGCGAGCGCAGCACTTCTGAGCACTCCTCGCAATGGTATGTTCATTAGGGTATTGCATGCAAGAAGTAAATCAAGAGCGAAGGCAGTCTTGTAATTCATTACAGGGACCATCTTGTTAAGATCAAATCTTTTTCCAACCTCAGCTTATTAAACAAATAAGTGAGTCTTTGTGTGTTTTCTGGGTTTCGGGGGTTTTTTAAAGTTTTGTTAAATATTCTTGGGCGGTGTCTTCAAAGACTAAAAACAGCAGTGGAAAAAACAAAACAAACTCTGATATATTTGCACTGTTGAGGGAATTCCCTGCCAGATTATAACAGGGTATTGCTGATGAGTATCGCTGCTGACATGGCTTTCTAATGCCCCCCTACACACACACCCCAGCACAAAATAAAAGGAGCAGTGTATATTTAAAAAAAAAAAAAAAATCTTAAAAAAAAAAAACCAAACCAACTTAGTCTGTTCCAGACGCACACATCAGCAGTGAGCTAACCCCAGTTGCATCATCCACATTTCAGGCAGGGCCATGAGGGATCTTTCTGCAGCAAGGCCCGCTTATTTCAGCGTACGAGAAATAGCTGGGGTGGGACACATTAACACACGCATACACATTCTTTAGCTTGCATTTTGTGGGTTTATCAGCAGAATCTTGAAATATTGCAGGTGGGAAAAATGTTATACATGCTTTGTAACTTCTTTTGCATTTCAGCCTCTTTAAAAGTTTTGCTTTCATCTGTGAGAATTTTCTTGTATGTTTTAAAATAGGGCTTTTTCAGAAAAGTAATTTGTATATATATTCTAACAGTCCTTTTATATGCCTAAACTGGCAGGTGGTACTTCTAGATGACCTGCAGACGTGGTTGTTAAGTTTTGTATTTAATACATTAAACATTTGGATTTTAGGTGTGGATGCTGACAGGGGATAAGTTAGAGACAGCCACGTGTACAGCCAAGAACGCACATTTGGTGACACGGACACAGGACGTCCATATATTCAGACTAGTGAGTAACACCCACCTTCCCCTCTCTCAAGACTTGTTTGGGACCCCAAATTCTGGAACAGGAGGGGTGCTGAGATCACGACTGTTTTCCAGCAGTAGACCCACAATATTTTTATTCTTTTGACCCAGGTTTCTATCCCCTGAGCTTTTGTTTATCTGACTGTGTGCTCTGAATAACTCAGTGTGCTGCCTGTGTATATTACTTTTGCTGCCTCTGAGACCTGACTGTTTGTTTTTTCACCCCAATGAAGCAAACCCTTCCTCAGTTGCCATCTTTTTCCCCAGGTGACGAACCGTGGAGAAGCCCATCTAGAGCTGAACGCCTTCCGCCGGAAACACGACTGCGCTCTTGTTATTTCTGGCGACTCGCTGGAGGTAGGCTCCAAATGCCTTGGGCTGCTCAGGAACAGCCCCAAAACTCTGTGCCTGAATTAGGATTTTTTTTTTCTTCTTTTTTTTTAAAGAAACTTTCATAGCACAAATATCGGTGACGCTTCTGATCTCTGTAAATTAGGTGTGTCTGAAATACTATGAGTATGAGTTCATGGAGCTGGCTTGCCAGTGCCCTGCCGTCGTGTGCTGCAGATGCGCTCCGACACAGAAGGCCCAGATTGTGCGATTGCTCCAGGAAAGGACCGGCAAACTCACCTGTGCAGTAGGTAAGGGGCTAGTTAGGGAGCAGTGACCATGTAGGGTGCTGTCTTTATTTTTTTTTTTTTTTTTTTTTCTTCTTTTGAGTGAACAGTCTTAAGTAATCTCATAATACCTGGAAATGCGGAGTTAGGGAACAGTGTTTTTGTGGGACGATTGAGGAGATGAAATTTTGCATATGGAAACTTCAATGACAGACTACTTATAAATATTTGGGGTGGTATCTTTGCAAAATAGAGCTTGCACAGGATCGGATAAAGTGCCGTTGTTAACCTGTGAGCTTTATTTCAGCATTGTATGTATCACGGTACACCTACAAGTCAGATAAAGTGATCAGTGGCCTTGAATTCCTGTGTGTCTATAAAAAAACTTCTTAAAGAACTTAAACTCCCAGTTTCTATTTAAAATCCTGCTTTTGTTCATAGGGTTCAGTGTTTCTTCTAGTACTACAGTCTGGTGCAGATGCCTTTGGTGGGGTTGCAAGTTGCTTTTGTTGCTTAACTACCAATGTCGTTTGTCTGTGCTCTGACCTGCAGGTGATGGAGGGAATGATGTTAGCATGATTCAGGAGGCTGACTGTGGTGTTGGAGTTGAAGGAAAGGTGAGATTACCTCATGTTTCATAAGACTTCCTATGGCAATTCAGAAGCTAGTTTGCAACTAACTCTTAAATGAATCCTCAGAAATTTGTGCAAGAAAGTGAAAAGCTTCCACAAGAATAATCATCAGACTGGTAGCCTTATCATGAAAAATAATTTGGCTGGAGACTACTGTTTAACAGAGTTCAAGTTCATTATTTGGTTCTTGGCAGATTCCCTGAATTTGGACTATCGTGGTTAGTTTTGGTGTGTTTAATCATGCATAGATGCTCCAAATGCTGGAGCTGTAATTACTCTGATAACATACACCTTACATGTACAATTAAAAAGTGGTTATGTTAGTTTAGAAAGCAAACTGGGTTAGAGCTCTGGTTCCTGCATATGGAGCTGCTTGGAGCAACGAGACTGGATTTGGCCGCAGTGGAAATACTCTGCTTGCAGTGAGCCAAAACATTAAAATTGAGTGAACTTTTGAGACTGAAAATTTGTGTTCGAAACTGACTTGATACGAGTGTCACGTTAACACGTGTGTTGTGAATCATAATCCAGAGGGTTGCTTAGAATTGGAGGCCAGGGTTCAAATGGGAATTCTCATTTTTTTGCTCTTTGCTTAAAAGCCACGGTGGAAGGCAGAAGTGCTGAGGTAATACTCTCCCCCACCTAATGTATTGCAAATTTTGTTGGAAATTCTGTCAGTGATAACTAAATAATAATACAATATTTCTTTGTTTCCACTAATGAAATGATCTCACTATGCTTTTACTTGCTGTTGTACACAGGAAGGAAAGCAGGCATCCCTTGCAGCTGATTTCTCTATCACTCAGTTCAAACATCTGGGTCGTTTGCTAATGGTACATGGAAGGAACAGTTACAAACGGTCTGCAGCTCTCAGTCAGTTTGTAATCCATAGGAGCTTGTGCATCAGTACAATGCAGGTAAATGGACTGTCATGAGGGCTTTTCCAATGGAGAGGTGAAAAGGCAAAATCAAAAAGTAAAGGTTCTGCATTTCATTTTGGATGCAACTATGTTTTTCTCCTGATAATTTTCATGGGTTGGAATTTGAGGTTGTTACTTCAGTATGAAAATGTGTAAGAAAGTTCCCGGTATTGGACAAACATCAGCAACTTCTCCAAAATTGGACAAACAATATTCTGTCGTAGAAAACACTGCTGTGATGCAGCATGTCTTTGCTGTCGTTTAGTAATGCTAGGAAATACTGAAAATCTGAAGTGGGGCACTGCTCTTAAGGAAGGTCTCTACGGAGCAAGTGTGCTTGTTGTCAGGTATGTTTTAAGTAAGGCCTTCAAATAGTGAGACCAAAGTTGAGCAGCTGAGGAGGACCTGGCTCAGACCCTGATGAGGTTACCACAAGCTTGGTCTGGCGTGCTGTGGAGTGTTCGCAGGAGCCGTGCCGCAAAGGCTGCTGAAGCACGTATTAACCTTCCCAAGTGCTCAGCAGCTTGCTGCAGCAACGTGGAGTCGGTCTGTTCCTCTCCGTTTCAAAGGGAACCTTAGAAACAGATTTGGTATTCACAAAATTTACATTGTCATCTGTGCTCAGCCTTAGTGTAACAAAAATGCAATTGCCAGTTGGCAGGGAGAGTTGAAAGATATTTTAAGAGTTCATGAGCCAAATTCCGTTCTTAGCTGTGGTGACTTAAGTGAAAGTTACAGTTAAGGACAGAGGTTATTCTTTGGGAGTTGCATTTCCACGCCATAGTGTACTGATATATTCCTTAAAAATACTAAGGTTTTTTAAAATAAAATACTTGATATTTTTGAGAAGCTTAGTTCCACCCTTTCCCCTTCTTAGAATAAACGTGTTGGAGAGGGATGCATAGAGACAAAAGGTTCAAACTTGGGGGACAGTCTAGCTTGCTCTGCAGCTAAAAACAAGAACAGAAAACAAACGCATAACTTCTGACAAAAGAAAAGAACAGAAAAATTAATCTTGAACTCTCTGGAGTTTGTATTTGTGCGTGTTAACTCTTTACGTTGTGAAGGCATCATCCAGGCATAAATAAGTACACACCTGTCCTTCACAGCATCTGGACGGCTTTGATCAAACCAGTGGGCTTTGGAGGAAACACTTTATGTTCTTTTCTGTGGAACCACATTACAAAAAGTTTTCCAAGTCCAGCTCTCCAATGTTTGCTATTAAACATAACTCTCATCCAAGGTTTGCGTAGGAATAAAAAGGGTTGATATTACATTCTTCTGTCTTCATTTCAGGAATTTGGAGAACCCACTGTTTGAACAGAGTATGTTTTTAAGCTGTTACTTTTACTGCAGTATCTACCTCCTGAAAAGCTTATTTCTTTTCTTTTCTAGGCTGTTTTCTCATCAGTATTTTACTTTGCTTCAGTTCCTCTCTACCAAGGCTTTCTCATCATCGGGTAAGAGCTCACTTTTTACTAATAGTGTGACAAACGTGTGCATAATGAATAGATTTGGGCTAATTAACATGCAAGGCATGCACATCTCCACTCTGCATGTTTCACAACACTGCTTCAGAAGATGGATGTGATCCTTGTCCCCTTTCTGCTCCTCTGCACTGAGCAAAGCCACCGAGGCAGCACATGTACTTCTAGAAGCCTTTCCAAAAGGACAGTTTGTCACATTCAGAACATGAGAAGCCAGCCGTTCTCCAGGAAGCACTCCTTCAGTCCTGGTAAAAAGCAGAGGGACAGTTGTTGTGCTCTGATGCCTGCACAGCAGTGAGAGCCAGTGCCCAGCTCCTGACCGTGTCAGAAAGCGGGGACAAGCCACTCTCTTTAACAGGAAGAATCAGTTCCTGTCTAAAGTATACTGGGATTACACTTGTAATCCCATGACTTTATAGACTTCCGAGTACATAATTAAAAGACAAAAAGCAAATTCATCTCCATTGCCTTGTGATGCAAACGGGATCAAGCCTGAACTGTAAAGCAAACCTTGGGGTGGGGACAGGTCTGTCCTTGGCTCCATTAATAGCCCTGTAACACCAGTTGCAATACTTGAGCTAATCATCTGTGTATGAGTGTTTCTAATCAAAAGCCATTCAAAAAGCAAATCTTGCAGGTTTTCCCTACATGCAAAACTCTGGTGTGTTCCATTGGCAGGTTTTTATAGTATGTGTGTCATTTGGCACTTCAAGAATACTGTATTTCCTTTCTGAAGACTAGCATTTCTGTTTGCTCATCTACATCTTAGATAATTTACTGGTCTTCTACCTTCTTCCCAGGTACTCCACAATTTACACGATGTTTCCAGTGTTTTCGCTAGTCCTGGACAAGGATGTTAAATCTGAAGTTGCAATGTTGTATCCAGAGCTCTACAAAGATCTTCTTAAGGTGTGGGAGACTCTTGTTTATCTGTTTTGGTTTAAGGCAAGATCCCTGTCTTGATTTGAAGCTCTCTAAATGTGTAAAGTCAAATATATTATCAGTAGATACAGAAGTTTATCATGCGTTTTCAAGCAAAATTGTTTTAAAGGCAAATTTGAATTAACAGATACCACCAGATTTCCTGGCAGTTTGTTATTGAATGCTACATGAAATGCAGCTTATTAAAAACGGCTGGGGAAATAGAAGTTCCATTCTGTGAGAAATTCTAAGGATTTAATATTACCAATTTGTTCCAAAATAAAGGGGAAAGAGAAATTGTCGGGGATTTGGCACTATCCTGAAGCCAGAAAAAGGGATGGGGGGAAGGGATATGCTAATTTGATGGCGGGAGGGGGTTATCAAATAGTTTAGTGAATAGAAATTTGCCTTGAGGATGATCAAAAGGGACCTAAAAGTTTGGTTGCTATGCCATTTTTGTAGCTTTAGCACGGAAGTCAGGTCCTTCTCCTTAGACAAAGAAAACTTCATTTGATATTTACCGTAGAAATATCAGGAAGGTAAATCTTGTCTTAGTTTCCTTTTTTTTTTTTTTTAATACCCTGGAAAGTTTTTTTGAATTACTGGGGTATGCAGACTGGGAACATCTTTCTTAATTGAAGGAAAGGGTGGACTGAGTCTTCAACAGATCCTTTCCCTCAAGGATTTCTGTTAAACAGATACTCTCAGAAGCAAAGCCTGTTTTTCCAACAGCCTGAATAAGTCTCCATCTGGTTTCACTTGTATGTTGTCTCTTATGTCATAAACCACTAATTCTCCAACCATCCTTAGGCCTGGTCTAAACATAGGGGGTTTTTTGTACTGGTATAGCTGTGTTGGCTGGAGATGCTTTTTTTAAAAACCTATCTGCCTTCAATATGATGGTGATTTGTGTGTTTGTGTGTCTAGAAATATAATATTAATATATTCATATATATATGTGTATACACACATCTTATATTTCACAGTACAGTGACTAAACTCATGAGACATCTTTGCATTGCATTAATCGTGGGTGCAGTAAGGAAGAGGTTGTACTGTACTGTGCAAGCAGTGAGCTTCCGCAGTCCCAGGCCTCCTTCGTGCATCCTGAAAAATGAGAATAAAGAGACAGTACCTCAGGGTTGGTTGATTTGTTTTGTTTTCTTTCCAAATCGCCTTCAAATTCTCTTTTATTAATTGCTGGGTTGATCTGTAAGTGAATGTTCATAAAAGAAAACCCAACGGAGCTTTTCCTTTTTTTTTTTTTTTTCTTTCCCCTGCCTAGGGACGACCGTTATCATACAAAACATTTTTAATATGGGTCTTAATAAGCATCTATCAAGGTAAGAAATCAACTTCTGCTTGCGCCTTTAGATGTTTTAATGAGCACAGAATATCTATTTTGTATTGCAGGAAGTTAAATAAGGCATGAAGTGAATTTAGAAATGCATCCTTGGGATAATTAATAAATATTTTTTTTTTTGTCTTGGAAAATGTTAGCAGCATTACCAAAGGAAGAAATTATCTAAAACTAAATATCGGCAGCAACTGGTAAACCCTATTGTAGGTATGACGTAGAAGTTCAAAGAGTTGTGCCTCTTCCCATTGGGACTATCCTTTGTAATTTTGTGCAAGTTCCTTTCAGTGCTTTAATTGCTCCATCTGTAAAGTAGAGTTTGTAACTCTTCCCTTCTTTTGAAAAAGGTTTTTAAACCTATGGACTACACAGGTTATTAAGTCAGCATGCAAAATACAGAATCTGTAGCTTTGTGTATTTTATCTAAACCCTGCCTATTAGAAGTGGCCATAGTTCTGGTTACTTCATAGCCATCTGTAATGAAGGACTAGAGTAGAGCTCAGGTTCTTGGTCATATCCCATACACTTTAATTAGGCTGCTAAAACAGTTAAGCAAATGCCTTAATTACAATGCATTTATTTTCCAGAAGTGGATGTAGTAATTGGGGTATATTGTCTAAGAAGGTCTTTTCTTTCAGTTTGTCTTTTTTTATGAAGTAACCTCAAACTCAAATACTTTCTATAAGTGTTAATCAGGGAATCATGGAAACCATGTCAATAACGTGGAGCTACAAAGCTAAAATGGCAGTATGATTCTGTGACAAAATGTCTTGTTTTCCAAAACTTCTTTATCAACAAGAGTCAGAATAAATGTGCCAAAACAAGCAGCTAATTCTTACTGATTTAATTGATATTACCATCCTCAGGAGAGACCGAAACCAAGTATATAAAAGCTTTCTTGGCATTATCTTCTGAAATCTAATACGGTAGAACCCTACAACAAGGATAATGGGCTTCTGATGCTGTACAAATATGATGGCAAAGCCAAGGCATTTATAGAAAACTCACAAGTGGTGGAAAGCTAAAGCCAGAGGGTGATGCATTGAGGGAAAGATTTCTTCTTGAGCTAAGACCACTATCTGGTTACAATATTTGGTTAAAGTGACTTCACTTCTGATGTGCTAAATAACTAGAAAACAGCAGGCCAAACAATTGGGCTAGTTGCTAGCAGAGATGAGCCTGACTGAAAACTTGAGCAGTCCTAAATTTTGGAAAGTTCACAGCTGGATTTGAACTTTGTGGCTCGAGCTCTAGTCACTTGCAGGTTTTCCCTTCCGAAACTAGCCTAGTGTGATGGATGTTGGTGCGGATTACTCATGCTGCTAACATGAGTTATTTGTGCAGGTGGCTGTGCGGGGCGTTGTGAGCATTCCCTGGCTAGCCAGAATAGGAGCACGAAACAATGCATCATTAACAGTGCTTTAATGTGTACTCCTTTTAGGGGGAAGTGTAAAGGGGAGAGATCTTGGCCAAAGTAGTGCAAAAAGTTCAGTATCCACTGAACTTTTCAACACCTTGCTTCCATCTGGGCACTGAGGCAATGCAGTAGGTTTTAGAAGGATTTGATATCTTTTAGCTTCTGAGTAGTGACCAACTGCTTTTCTGGGAGGATAGAGTTTCGTGATGTTAGAAATGTCCAGTTGCCAAAACAGCGTGTATTAATTTCCTATGTCCATGTGTCTATGAATATGATAGACTGTTATAAAAGTCTGGGCACCTCTGCTGTAACTTTTCCCTGTCTTCTCATCAGTTCTGTCTCCTAAATAGTAACTGATTCATTGTCATTACATTCATCAGGTTTCATGAAAAACAATCTCAAGACATGAGTGTGTTTCAGCCTTTCCAAGACCTAGCAGTGGGTTTTAGAGCTTAGACTGGTGTTCGAATAAAATACCCAAATGTTCCGTTCCCTTGCAGGTAGCATCATCATGTATGGAGCACTCCTCCTCTTTGAATCTGAATTTGTCCACATTGTTGCCATTTCCTTCACGTCCTTGATTCTCACCGAGTTACTGATGGTGGCGTTGACGATCCAGACGTGGCACTGGCTCATGATAGTGGCTGAGCTGCTTAGCCTTTCCTGCTACATAGCTTCTCTGGTCTTCTTACATGAGTTTATTGGTAAGGTTAAATGCCTTTTCTCCAATCAGTTGGTTTATGACCTCCATAGTAACTGGACTGTAAGGACATAAATTGAGTTTAAAGGCTGTTGGTGAAGCCAACATAATTACAGTGTCAGTGGTTCTGACCAGAATAAGCTCTATTTGATTTGAAGTCACCTGAAAGACATTTTATGGTTCCTTCTCATAGCAAAATGCTAGAGGAGATAAAGGTGGTCAGTAAACTGTGTGCTGCTGCACAGTCAGTCTCATCCTTACTTTCAAAGCTTCACCACGCGTCAGCTCATTAATAATGGTGGTCTTCATTTCCATATGAGAACTGAACTTGAGACTAAAAATTTGAGCTTCTGTTGTTGAGTTGAAAGATTTCGTCTTTTAACTGGGTGAAGTAGCTGCCTCCTAAAACTTACCTTATTTTATCTGCTTCATTGGGGCCGCCCTCTTGTGGGTTTGGGGTTTTTTTTGGTTGGGTTGTTGTTGTTGTTTTGGGGGGGGTGTGTGTTCTTCTTTTTCCTGGCTAAAGGAAAAAGGGTGAGGAATTCCAGATTCCCCCAGTAGCTGTCTAGTTGCAAATATCGGATCCATAGGGTTAGTTCCAGTGTTCGTTTGGGTACCACAAGATGTCACTACTTCATCCATAAAGCTCTTTGCTAACTCTGAAGACAATGAGGATAACTTCCCAATGGGCTAGATCTGTATCTCTTGCGTATGGGTATACCAGCTCCATTTTGAACGATACTTCAGCTGTTTTTGCAATGATTCTGAGGTATTATAACTGACTCAAGAAATGCGTTTGCTGGACTACCAGCAAAATACCAGAGGGCAACTTCCAGAGTCGGAAGACAAGTAGCCCATTTAAAGGAAGTTTAGTATTGCCAGCAGATGGATAGCCCTGTTTCAGATGGGGTGTGTATGGGCACTTGCCTGTGAGGAGTTGGCTGCTTTACTGAAATGTGCTGTGCAGAAAGCTGTATCTTCTGTGGAAGGGAAGGGAGGGACGAGTGAGGGACCAGGGATCGTATGAGCTTTGGACTTGCGTGTGGAGAAGGTGAGGCTGTTTAAGAAGCATTGGTAGACTGAATTGCTTTTCTGCACCTCTTCCCAGAGCGTACTTCCCATCTTCATTGACTCTGTGCTCTTTTCTTTCTACAGATGTTTACTTCATTGCAACTTTGTCGTTCTTGTGGAAAGTCACCGTCATCACTCTGGTGAGCTGCCTTCCCCTCTACGTCCTGAAGTACCTGAGACGAAGGTTTTCTCCCCCAAGCTATTCGAAGCTCACGTCCTAGGGCTGCTCTCCTTGCACACCAGAGACAAATATTGCACATAGCTGAGAGACAAAGTCATGTAGTTGTTACTATAACGTCCGATATTTGCATAAGGATCATGTGGTAATCTCTTACATGCTGCTTTATTGAAAAAAGACTTCACAACTACCGTGAACAGAAGCCTAATGATAAAAGGGAATTTTTTTGAGGGTGGAGGCACTTGTTAGTTCATCCAGTTCTTTTCACTTTTGTTCAACTTAACTGGAGTCAAATGCGCATAACTGCAACGATGATGGGTTTCTCATGCATGGTTAAAAGCATCTGAAAGCTGCTAACTGACCTTGGAATTTGCATTTGACAAATTTAAGTTACTTTTTAAGTATTTGTGCTGTTCCTTGCATTGTGTTATGTTGTTTTATATTATTTATCTTTTTGATTCAAGTAGTTACATTCTTTTTACATCTTGGAAATCCCTTAACGTAGGTGATGCACTGTACTGGTGACAGCTGATTCCTGATTTATGGCATGCTGTTTCCATAATGGGGCTCCAGCATGTCGGATCTACACACACTTGAGAATCTGAGCGTGTTTGAGACTTTCCTTCAGTTGAAATGTGGTCACCCTAGTGATTTTGGAGGTATCCAGCCGCTGATAAATACGGAGAAATGTACTCCAAAATGAAGAAATTCAGTTTTGTTTAGCTTTTCTGCTTCCTGTTAAAAGGAGCTGTTGACATAATAGCTTTACTCTGTATTTATTTGTATAGGAGAAAATTATCTAAACTAAAGCAAATCCTCTTTGGAAAAGAAATTTGCAGTTGATCAGACTTGAAATGTGTCGACAACGTGAGAAGAGACTCGTACTGTTCTGCAGACAATGTGGCAGACGTGTCTTGAATCCTTGGAGACTCAAAGGAAAGGTCACAGAGCTGCTGCTCCTCACAGCTACACGAAATCTGTTTCCTGTTAGGGCGAAACTGCGAAGATGAGCTGCAAATAAGCTGCGGCACTCCTAGGTGGGTGTTGCTCATGACACGCTCCCTGCAGAGAGGCAGTTTTTGAGAACCTTGCACTTGCTTTGCTCTAAAAACCAAACTTGAATCACAGAGGCAGGGGTGGGATTTGTACGAAGGCATTAGGCTCGTGCGCAGAGCAAATTTACTTGCTGATTTTTAATTTTCAAAAATAAAACTCGATGAGTTCTGTTTTTATAATAAGCATTGGCCCACGCTATAACACTATGAGGAGAGCAACACATACTTAGGCTGCCCAGGAGAATGGCGGAGTTATGGGAACGTTTTACAGTTGGGTCAGTGCATCAAACATGGATGAGCTTTTAGTGGCAGCCATCCTCATCTGATGGCTGTTTAGTCTGTGCTAAATTAGTTGCTTGCTGTCTCATTCTCACATCATAAAAAACACCGTTGGAGCTGGCAGTGCCTGGCGCCGTTGTTGGTCGGCTGCGCAGAGCGACCAGGAACGGCAGAGCCCAGAGCCTGAGCTCCCTTCTCCTCTCTCAAGGCAGCCCTTCGAGGTCAGGGCAGCCGCGCTGGTGTGAGGAGCAGAAGCTCCCCGGTCGTCTCTGTGCCATGCTGAACCTCTTTAATGGACTGCCAGCTTCTGTTGCCATTGCTACAGGCGTTCCACTGTCGCAAGCAGCACAATGCTGCATTAAAAGGTCTGGTGTGAAAATCAGTGGAAAATGGGAGCGTTGTTTTAAAAGAGCTGGAGTCTCTGTTGACCCATAGTGGTACGTCTTGAATTTTCAGATCTAAGATAGCCGTGGCTTGTGTGGTCGATGTGTGGTAATTGCTCAGGGGAATGTTTTGCATAACCTGACCTGCCTTCCTTGCTCTCAGTTCCTGTGAGTAAATATCAAAGAGGGGGGGAAGCAAGTTCCAGAAGATATAAAGAAAAACTGGATGTGCTTCATAATGCATGTGGATTAGGGCGAGTGGAAGGTGCAAGTTTGTATGACCTTGTTGTTACTTCATGTGGGGGAAGCTCTTTTGATTTAGAAAACTATGTTTCAAAATCCTTCAGGAATAAGAACAGCAAATGCTCTTTAACACACTGTTTTGTCTTTTGCGCCAGTCTTCTGATTAGGCTCTTGTCTGAAGTCTTGGTAAACAGCAACCAACTGTAGAAACATCCTACAGACTAAGGAAAGATAATTCTTAGTATTTACCTTTTCATAATATTTTGAAAATTTGCCTTTCTTTCCTTCTCTTCTAATTTTTTTTCCCAAAATAATAATAATAATACATATTTCTGCCCATTTGACACGCATGTTCATGTTGGGAAAGGCCCTAGAAGTCCAACGCTTCTCGGTGATCTGTCTCGCGGAGGAAAAGCAGTGCCTGAACAGCCCATTTGTGGGGGAGCTGGGCAACAGCCTTTTGTGAGTTATGCGACTTTGCCAAAAAGGTATTTAATGTTGTCTTTATCATGACTTGCTACAGCTCCGGGGTAGTGTCGGCCATGCAGGTGTTCTGGAGTCCCCAGTCAGCATTTGAGTTAAGTAGATTTAAAGTCAAGAATCAAGAATTTCTTTTGTGCAACTTCTTGTGACTGAGAAGTCGAGTCCCTCTTGTCCGTTGGCAAACACATCACAGTACACGTCTTTGTAAAGCCCTATCCCTATCTAGTGTGTATTAGTAGTTAAATGTCCTGCAAGAATAACAGTGCCATGCTACTGTATGTAAATATTTGAGACGTATATATGGTAGAATTCACTGTTTCCTGAAGTCAATACAGTTTACACTGAGTGGACCATATTTGCAAAATACTAGCTTACACCAAGACAGGGAGTGAATTGTGATTTCGGTTGTATTTATTGAATCATAACTTCAATAAGGAACGCATATTTAGTGGAATTGATAGTAATCTGTAGCTGTGTTTTGGGGTGCGAATTATATTCCTTTGCAGCTAGTTTTTTTGCGCAAGGTTGTAAATCCAGGAAGTAATTTCTGTCTGGGTATACGCTGCATTTTTTTTTAAAGCAATCGGAAAATTAAAACTGCCATCTAACAAACAGCGGGACAGAGGAATGATTGTTGTATTTTTCAAGTTTAGCACTTTATGTCTGCAACCTATTTCTCTTAAGTTATTTAAAAGATGTTTTTAAAAGTGAAGTTTAATACCTATGTTCATACTTACTGTACATTTGAATAAATGGATTATCTGCTGGAAATTTAATCTTTTTCCTCTAGTATGCTCATAATTTGTGCTTATTGGGAGTGAAGCATTGTTTTCTTCTGTGTAGTATCTTGTTTGTAGCCTTACTTAGTGTTCTTCCTATTCCTTTTTTGTTCTGGTTTATGTACTGTAGCAGTTCATATAACTTGTGTGCTTTGGGACTGCGCTCCATGTGATGCTGTAGGGTAGCGGTGTCCGTCTCCCAGTGTGCTCTTGCTTCCCACGGCTGCTTTAGGGAAGCCAACGCTCGGTGCTGTGCTGCTGCGGCGGTTACTTAACGTGGAGGGTTTGCGACACGCACTGTTCTCTTCTTGCATCTCTGCAGTAATTTCAGGTGTGTCGCAACCCTCTTCATTATTTTTTTTTTTCTTTAACTCTATATTTGTTTCCTCCGTAGAGCTTGTCCTGTTTATCTTTGCAAGCATTTTTTTTGCTCAGCTTATAGTGCAATTGAAATGCAACATTCTTTATTCAACAGCAGCAGCTTAAATCTGTGCAGGGTCTTATCCGAACTGGGCTGGGGAGCGACGAGTGACATCCCTGGTGTCCCCTCGGTGTTCAGAACTGTGTGCTGAGAGCTTCAGCTGTGGCTGGACCGAACTGAGCAGCACCAAAGGCGTTGTTTTCCTGTGGTCTCCTCAGCTATCACAATTAAACGCTGTGATGACCTCTCTCGTCCTCTGCAACTGCTGAGGAAACTTTTGCTATAGTTGAGCTGCGTCAGGGAGCCCCAGAGAGTTAGATAAGTGAATCCCTAAAGCTTGTCTTTTGGCTTTATCTTTTGAAGAAAGCTGCTGCACCATCTGATGCATCATAAATCCTTGGTTTGCACAAGCCGTGCTCTAAACCAGGTGTGTGAACTACTATTGCATGCAGCTCACCGTCACGGGTTCTTTGCACACAACTGTTCGGATGGGGTTTGACTCATCTCCGCAGTTGCTGGGGCCAGTCCAGTGCCCACTAAAATCTTCAGCGTGAGCTGGATGGGCTCTTTTATTTATTATTAGTTATTTCATAATTAATAAACTCTTTGATTTGCATGAAATCCTGGGTTCTACAGCTTTGCCAGTATGGTCCATTACTACTGCCTACTACAACTTGTGTACTTATATGCCTTTGAGAACATTTTTAATTGTTAAAATTGTTAAAAAATAAATGTTAATTTAATTTTTAATTGGGGAAATGGATTCTGGTGTCAAAATGATATTTACTGTGATGCCGATGTTTTGTACCTGTCATCTAGTTACAACAACATGTAAATACTGTTGATTCAAGAGAAACATGAATGCCAATTATTTATTGTTCTGTGGAGTTATATGTTGCAGATGTGTAAAAACTTTAAAGGGAATGTTGTAAAACAAGGTGGAAAAATAAATTTTATGCAACTTCTTTACTTCATCCATATACACCATGTACGATGCACCTGAGTTAGTCCTGGCGTGATCAGTCCAAGATGTGTTTTGACAGAATTGTAAGCATATAGGTTAAGTTGCATTGTGGCCCTTTAACTTGGCTACGTGGGAAATGCGTATCTGAGAAACGGTCAGTGCTTTCTGCTCATCAGTGTAGACCTGCTTCATTAATTAATTTGTTATAAACAGTTTCTAACAGGAAAGGGGTTTGGGGGGGGGGGGGGGAGGGGTGATTGTTGATTTTTTTTTTTTTTTTTTTTAAGTATTGGTGTAAGCTTTTGCTGCCTTTCACTTCATTAGGGACTTCTTGCAAGATTGCTTTCTGCAAGTCGTCAGTGCAATGCAAGGGTGTGCATTAGCTCCGCGAGGAGCCCAGGAGCTGCTGCTGGCCCCGCTGCCGTCCTGCCACCGCCCGGGCGAGAGGGCCTGGCCGCTGTCACCACCAGGTGGAACTTCAGCCCCGGGCTGCGCTTCGCTGCTGCCTCTCCTACAACCAGTTAGTCCCAGAGTACCCAACTGTCCCGAGGATTTTAAACAAGCCCTGTCATTTGTAAGTTCAGTTTCAAGAGACTCTGCTCATTCAGGAAGTTTTTGGTCAAATCGTCCGCGCAATTTTTGGCTCAACCCCAGTTAGGGAGAAGGTGGTCGTTCCTGCTGGTACCCACTGCTGCGAATTAGGAGAAAGTCTTTCGTTTGAAAGATATATATGCTGCTCTTGGAAAAGCAATGATGCAATAGCATTGGGAACAGCTATTTCTGGAATGTTCTCATCACTTGAACGTTAGATTAAGTAACTGTCTCGGCACAGCAGCAGTCCCACGGCTGGGGCTGGCTGCCCCGCTTCTGGGTCAGAAACGGAGGGAGAGGCAGGAGTTTAACACTGAATATTCCCCACAGGGGAAACATCAGTAACACTGATTAAGAACACAGTACGACAGTTTTCTACCAAAAATGTAACAGAGCATAAACGCTCTCAAAAAAAAAAAAAAAAAGTTTGTTGAATAAAGTAGATCTATAACTTGGGAGACTCTTTTACTAAAGCAGTGATAAACTATCCCTCAGATCATTAAACATTTATTAAAGATTTTCTTTTAGATTCTATAGGATGCAGTTGCCAGCATCTTAACCTTTTTCATGATTAACTTTTTTTGTATAAAATAGTTAATGCAAATATTAAATAATCAATTTTTGTGATGTTTGCACACATCAAATGAACGCTGTAGACTCCAGAAATTACAGTAACAGACTTCACTCCCAAGTGTTACCAATTTCCCACTCTAAATGGGTTACATAAGCCCTAGTTAGTGGTTCCTTTAATTTATGGACGGTTTCTTTTTAATGGTGAAATGTGTAATTAAAAAAAGCTAGAAATAGTTTTTCTAAACTCACTCTGGAAAGGGAAGGAGAATTTCTGCAATTTTTTTTTTCACCCAAACATTGCATAATAGTAGAAATGTCAAAGATTTCCATGGGGCTTAATTTCATTCTTCATGTGGCTGTGGTCATACAAGAAGTTTGAACACTGCAGGGGTTGGCAGATTTTTGGAAGATCACGCATCCTGGGATAAGTTTTCAGCCTGGGTTTTACCAAAGAATGCCTGGCCTTATTTTTCAAATTGTGGTTGTATTATACGCTAGTGTGTCTTGGTTTTTTTTTTTTCTTTTTTTCTTTTTCTTCTAAAAAAAAAAAAAATAGGTGCTGGCTGGTAATTGGGTATCTTACTATGGTCCTGAGCCTTACGTGTTGTATGAAGATGTACAGAAGCTTCCCTTTACCTTAAACCGTTTGGAGAGAAGAAAACCTTGTCAATACGCCCCGTCTTTGCCTTCTGGTGGCTCAGGTGATGGCAGCTGTGCACCTTCTCCGCCTCTTTTCCGTTGTATTAAATATCGTTGTCATGATAAATCTTCACTAGGGGAAGGTAACTGCTCCTGTTCCCGTTGCACAGGCAGGAGATGGGGGCAGAGAGAACCTGCGGTCTCCGGGCTGTGCCCAAAGCCCGTGGCAGAGCATGGAGTGCAGAACAATATTCTTCTTTTGATTATTAGACTTTCTCCCCACCTTAAACGTTGGAGTCAATCCTATAGGGAAGTTACTTATTCCACAGAGTACTCAGATGTCTGTTTTTCAATTAGGAATGTGATTGCAGGCTTCAAAAAAACCATCTTTACTATATGGAGTATTGATAAACCCCAATCCAAAAATTTTGCCAGGTTCTTCTATCTTAAACCTGG
This sequence comes from Platalea leucorodia, assembly GCF_965183815.1. Lineage (NCBI taxonomy): Eukaryota > Metazoa > Chordata > Aves > Pelecaniformes > Threskiornithidae > Platalea > Platalea leucorodia. The sequence continues at coordinate 8,926,231 of NC_138835.1, forward strand.
AACCGCAGATCCAAATTCCATCACTGCTAAATGTTTTGCAACTGTCTGTGGAAGCAATGCGTTTCAGAGAGCGTGAGCAGCAGCTGGCTGCAGAAGTAGCATCGCTGCAACTGCAAAAAGGTAATGCAAGGAAAAACTGCGGAGTGTGACAGCAGTTACCAGCGGCACTAAGTCCTGGTCCAGCACCTATTTAAGGTCAGCATCAGAACTGATGCTGTGGCCTCCTTGGGCCGTGAGCTGGCATTTCCTGGCCTTAAAACTCTCTGGGTGGTGTGGGGCTCTCTAGGTTGCATGGGGAATCTCTGAATTTATGCTGCTCGTAATTAAAGTTATAGATGATGGGCATCTTGCAGGATCTGGCCTTCAGAAGAATGTCCTTCCCTCTGCTGCTCTCCCTCCCTTTGTGGCCTGAGACCTAACTGTTAGTGAGTGAGTGGGTTACAAAAAAGGGCTTTAAAATAATTGCATTCCCACTTTAAAGCCTCCCTCTCTTGGCTCGCTGTAATTGCGCACGTAAGGAGGAATACTGTGTGCTGTTCGGATTCTCTCACAGAAAGAAGTAGTAACAAGAACAATCTGTGCGAAAGAATTTAGCGCATTAAAGATGGGGGTAATAGTCATTCTCATTTGTCCTTTTATGTGAAACAGATTTTATTTTAAATGTACACTCTGAGTAGCTTAACCATATCCAGAAACTTGTTTACCAGGGTAAAAGTAGAATTACCCACAATATAAATTAAGAGCATGAGTAGAGGTGAATTGATTGGCCTGCCTGATTCTGCTTAGTCGGCTCAGAAGTGGTCCCGGAGCACGCACCTTGGCGGGCACGTGGAAGCCGGTGCCTCCTGTGCTTGAGATTTCACTGGACAGCGTATTTACTCATGTGTTTCGCATCTGCTCCAGAAAAGCTGTGTTGTAGCTCTGCTGTAGGCGTTGTATTTCTGTGCCGTTAGACACGGATCTGTCCTGTGCTGGCTCTTCTGTTTTTAAGACATGTCACTTTGGATTCATGTTGTACAGCGGCAGATTGCGCCGACGTGTGACGTGTCAAAAAGTGATGCAAATTGCTATTGATCGGGATTTCTATTTAAAATGAGAACAAACCATTTGTCAGGGATAGCATTATATAAAATGCCACGTAATGGTCTGGACGAAGCATGTTACCTGCTCCAGCAGCAGTGGTGTAACTGCCACGGAAAGAAACGCTGCTTGGCGCTGAGCCCATGGGAAAGGCGAGGGATGCTGCCCGCAGAGGCAGAATTCCTTTGCGCCCTTTATAAATTTGAGATTAAGGTTTTGAATAAAAGGCACATTTATGAGGATCGACGTTCCCTCTGTCAGACGGCATCTCTGCTCCAACGCGGTGGTTTCCAGTGAATCGCTGCGTCCTGCCTCTGCCGTTGCTGTGGCTGCCGGCCTGGACCAGCGCAGGCAGAGCCATCACCATCACTCTGGAGAGGAAGGTCCCGCGTGTGAATCGGCTCTCCTGGGCAGGTCAGGGCGCTGATTTGGAACTGGGAGCTTGAACGGGTTGTGCTCACTGTGTTTTATTACCTTTGGCTTTGATCTTGTTCCAAGAGTTAAAGGATAGGAGCCTTGAGGAGGGAGCTTCGGACCGCAGCAGATGCTGAAGCGGCTCGTCATCTTGCTGCGAGGGCAGGGGCACCGCCAGCCGTCCTCTCCCCCCTGTGAGGTGGGATCTTTGCCCTGGAGATGTTGCTGGAAATGTTTATTGCTCTTCAGCTGCACCTGTATTAGGCTCCATCCTGTTGTCCTCATGTTTGACAACCAGCACACCATGAGCTGTAACGTTTCAGAGCCCTAGTGAAGAGCAGCCAGTGTTTTAAGCTCTCTCTAGCCAGCATTTTAACCTCTCTCTTGCCAAGGCTTCCTTGGCATGAGCCTGCAGCGTGAGCGAGGCAAGCTCTCGCTGCTGGAGCTGCGCTGGTGCTCAGCAAGCCCGGGGAAACCCCAGCACCACCCTGCCCGGCCGAGGTTCGCCTCCCGGATTCCCCCTGGGCAGCATCGTGGGTGTCAGCCCTCGCAGCGCTCGTGCCTGATTTCCATGTGTGCGTACACATTGCCTTTGCGTGTAGATGTAATTACAGATCACTTGATTTGCACATAAGATCCTTAATTTAATTTTTAAATGTAACTGGAGCAGTTACATCCTGCTGTTTATTAACATAGCTTTAATTATTTAGTATGCCATCTTGGCTTCATTCTAGCCTGGAACAATTACTTCAAGCCCAATGACAAACAGAAGAGGGATTTTAACACTGAAGGTTAATAAAATTAAACAAGAGCAATGACGTTTTTTCACCTAAAATGTGAGCTGGAAACACTGCTTCTTCCCTTTATCCATAGTTCTGTGTCCAAGGTAAATAAAATCCCTGGAGAAGGGGAAGGGCAGTTTTAAACAGGGTCTACGCTGTCGTCTGCTGTGAGCGACTCCGAAGAAGCATTTATCAGTCATGCACAGTGTGGCATAGGGACTTGGACCTCCTCCACCCTGACAGCTGGGCTGTAAAATGGAAAAGAAACGTCTAAAAGACCAAGGTTAGATGTTATCAACCCCTCATCTATCTTGCTTTCGCCAGGTATGCCTCTTTCCAGTCTTTGGTATCCTTTTATTTATTTGTCAAGATGCATTGCTGCCTTTCAGCTGGATCAAGATAAATTAACCAAAGTGACAGTTTACATTTTAGGTTGAAACTAGTGCCAGAATTTCTCAGGCAACTGTCCATAGACTAAAGTTTGATTCAAAGCTGCCCAGTTTTGCTTTTAGGAAGTTCCAGCCCTCCTGCTGATCAGATTTTGATTTCTGATCTTTCCTGTATACAAGGAGAAATGATCCAGAAAACAAATTTTCTAAATGAAATTGGTATTTGCAACACTGACCCATAAGGAGAAAATCCTTCCGAAATCAAGAGGAAAGCAGCATGTTGTGTTGGTATCTTGGTGGAGGATCCATGGCTGGTGTAAACGATCAGGTCACGCTCATCTACGCCGGCACACAGTCCTCGGGGTTTGTTCAAGTCCGAGTTTAATTCTTGCGAGTCCTCATTACTGAAGTGCGGAACTAATTTTTACAGGTGCTGTGTTCACCATAAATAGCCTTCGCAGAAAGAAACATCTTGTATTTCACATGTGAACGACAGCTATTTCCTTCAACAGCCTAGGTGCCTTTTGTGATCTTTCACCGTCAGGATACCGTGCAGGGCGGTGATTTATACGGGTTCCCACTCGTCTGTCTTTCAGCTCCCGTTGCCATTCCGGCTCCGAAGAACATAATGCCACAAAGCCTTCAGTAAACCAGCGCCTGGAGGAAATATCAGGTGTTAACATCCAATAAAAAGCTAACACGCTTGAATGAACTGGAATTGCAAGGTACCTCTTGTATGGCCCAGGCAAGGCCTGACCTAATGCGGGGTTTTATGATGGTGGCAGGTAAGGACTAATTATGGACCCTGGACTCCATCATGAGCTGACTTGTCAAGTTAACTTACCGACTGGGGGACCTACAATTACATTGTGGGGGCTTTCTGCTCCTTTGTATAACTGAATGCAGTTGCTCCTGAAGAAACATAGTGAGTAAATCTGAGGTGCTGAAAGAAATACTGCACTAGAAATTATGCTGTAGGGAATGTTTTCTATGCTTTGGGGTAAATTAATGACCGGGTTTGGATTTTTTAGGGGAGAAAAAAAAAAAACAACAAACTTTGTGCACAAATACATACTTTAAAATATATTTTCTTTCAAACACCAACTATTTTAACAACAGTGTAAATCAGATTTTACAGACCACATATTTCAAGTATGAAGTTCATTAAACGTGTGAAATTCTAGATTAGCTGCCGGGTGTGGCCAGAGCCCCAGGAATGAATCGTAAATTGTATTCAGGTTGTAATATCAGATTCCCTTGCGCTGGCGGTGATATTAAGGGGATAAAACCACCTTTTCAAAACAGTCATAACCTTTCTTTATTATCTTTATTTAGGTTAGCCATCATATGATATAGTGAAGGACTGCATCAGTGTTTCCGTCCTGAACCTAACGTACAGGTGTCTAATTGGATTAGTTCGTTGTTGTTATTATTAATAAACCAATTTATGTCCTAATGTAACTGAAACTCATGCTATCTATTTATACATGCATTTTTGCCAGTGCCCTGATAGCAGGTGGTAGGCTGTCTTTAGATACAAGAACATTGCTCTAAACTGCCATTTACTCTGACCTTGCATGAAAGAATCGCTTTATGTCGTGAGAAAGCAGCGTGACTTTGATTTGCTGTGTTTTGGAGTTCTCCACCAGCATAGCTGTATTCGCCAGCTGAGCCAGGAGTGAAGAGGTGTGGGCATTTGAGTCCAGGTGTTCTGTGAGCGTGGTGGGTTTCATAGTCATCTTCTGCGTCTAGGTTTGCTAAGTCCTTCTGGGACTAGCTTTCAACCATGAATGCTTTCCTTTTCTGAAAGCTTGGCGAACCCAGCCCCGCTGGCGAGGCGCTTGTTGCTGCGTGGTACCTGGAGAAAGGTCCATGCTGAGAACTGTGAAGGCCCTGGTGTGTGGACATGTGTCCCTAGGCGATGTTGAACCCACGCCAGAAAGGAACAGCTGGGGACAAGTGCTCATAATCGCCTGCAATCAGAAGGATCTCTTCAAATTGCTACCTGGGTTTTCTACAGTAACTCCTTGGAAGGGGAAGGTGAGTTGAATAGCTGGGAATAACAATTAATTAATGATGCCCTTCTCATTCCACAAACTCTTCTGTGAGCTGGCAGCAATGTGCAAAAGTGACCAGCTCTTTCTTTGTACTGTTGTAACAACTGCCATTTCGGGGACGGGATCCCTGTTGCGTCCCGCTTCCCCGGACCGAGCAGGCAGGAGAGGATGCCCCCCGCGCGTCCGCCCCAGGCAGGGCCCGGGACGGAGCGGCCCAAGGGCTGCTGCAGGCTGAGCCAGGCGCCTGTGACCCCGCGGCCTGCTGCCAGCCAGCACCGCCGGTTCCTCCTCTCCCTTTTTTCCTCTGCTATGCAAAGGGAAGGAGGTTCACAAGCCAGTTCTAATCCCGGCATGACTAATAATGGGAATTCCCCAGGTAGCAACTTTTGATGGGGCTAAAAATCCAGGGTTAAGGAGTTAAAGAATTGGCATTTCTCATGCATGGCTGTTTGTTGGAGATCTGTTCCCGAAGCGTGGCCTGCTGGCTGCAGGCTGACACTGGCTTAAGCTCTGCAAGAAGCAGGTAAATGGTGGCACGTTGTTTACCTGCCTTGCCCACACAGAGAAGTGCCTCCCCAACTCCCAATGTGACTAATGTTCCTCCTAATTACTCCAGCGAGTAATTGCTCTATTTGGCTGTCTCTTCTCTTTTTTTTTTTTCTGAACCTTAGCTTAAAATCTTGGAAAACAAAGCACAACACTGTGGTTTTATAAGCTTAAAGAGAAAATATCTTTGGCAAGAAACTAACGTATTTACAGCCTCATCCAGAGTTCTTATTTGTTTAATTAGTTTTGCTTTTAAAACAAGGTTATAGTTCAATTTTATCCTACGTGCTCCTCTGCAAAAAGCCTCGGAGCTGCTAACCTAGTCATTGGTAGTAGTTTGTAAGGCTGTGCCAGTCTGGAGGGCTTAAGTGTTCCCTGAAAACAATGTTTGATGTTTGGGTAAAAGCATAGATCATAGTGTATAAACATCCCGCTTTGCACAACTTTGCTAAATCAGGGCTCACCGAGCGAATTGCAGGTTTGCAGCAGACCTCGCGCCGTTTACAGTCCAGTAAACCAACGTCTTGCTTTTCGTTCCGAGCTGTCACGTCTGAATCCTGCTTGCAGGGTTCCCGATCCGCCTGCACCGTCCCTGCACCTCGCCGTTCCCGGCTGCTCCCCCCGATCCCGCCGGGAGCAGCCCCCCCCCCCCCCCCCCCCCCCCGCGGCTCCTCCCGCCGCCGCGCAGCCCTGCGCTCCCGCGGGGGCGGGCGGGGGGGGGGGGGGGGCAGCGGTTTCATCCCCCATATGGATGTGGGGAGTATAGGTAAACTCTCGGATTTTCAGCTGAAAGATCGGGTTTGCCTTCTGCCCGGGCGTGAAAAAAGCCTCCCGGGAAGACCGACCCCTTCCGCGGTACCTAGCGGGCCATCCCGCCCGTTTTCTGTCTCTCAGGCAAATGAATTTCGTGCCTCTAAAGCTCCCCAGCCGAGGATCAGTGCGGCCTCTTGGCAAATCGAAGGAGCCAGGGTAGATCTGAGCGGTGGTTTCGGTCCCAGAGGCGAGGGGGGAATCGCGGTGGGACGCTGGGCCGTTGCAAGGGGGTTGCGGGCTGCTGCGGGGCCGGGGGCTGCTGCGGGCCGGGGGCTGCTGCGGGCCGGGCAGGTCCCGGGCAGCCGCCCCCAGCTGCGCGGCGGGCTGAGCCATGCGGCTTTTCCTTGGAGAGAGGAAAAAAAACCAAAACAAGTCGGGTTTTTCAGGATGCTGAGGCTCAGGTTCCGTTTTCCTACAGCTGCAGGTGCAGATCTGGCACTTCTTTCACAGGCAGCCTGACATGAGGCGGTCGGGCATTTCCATATACAAGTGGTTATGAACCTGTGCGACTGCTTTGCAAGCGTGCTTCCCTGTCTGCAGTCCTACGCATCTCTAGGAGACGGACACGGTAATAGGTAAAACGGGAAATTACAGCCTAGGAGGGTATTGTATCAGGCCAGCTGAATTAATTACATCCCCCTGGTCCCATAAGAGGACACCAATTCAAGAGCTGCCTGACTAAAGACAGCGAGAGTGGGGCCCTGATGTTCAATGGGTGAGTTGAAAGACATCTATTTTTTCCTTTACAGGAAATTTTCGAGGGGAGGGGGAAGAGAAAGAATGTTCTCTACACTTTCTTCAATATCTTTTTTAATTTGTGGTTTTGTTTTCTGAGGTTGCCTTTGTTGAGGAAAAAGTAAAATAAAAAGTCACTCTTCACTTATAAAAATTATTTTTAATGTTCACAAACACAATCCGTTTACTAAAAGCCAGTTCTTAGGGGAAAAAAACACCACCACCACCACCAAAACAACAAAACTACCTTAGCTCAAAAAATAGCCTTTCAGTTTATTGAGTTTTGTTGAAAAAACAGAAAATTTCAACCAATTTTCATTTTAGATGAAAAGCTATTTCTCATTTGGAAAAAATGTTTTGATGGGAAAAATTCAAGCAGTTTAGTTCCAATCTCGGAGAGCTGTACGTGGGTGGATTCCCCGGGCCACGTGGAGCTCATTACAAGATCAGACACTTCGTTTGTAACTTGATTAAGTGAGTGAATATGTTATTTAGACAAGTGCATTGTCAGAAATAAGCTTGAGCTGGTAACATGTAGTCGTGATGCTCCAGGACCGTTAGGAAGAGGGAGGGAGATGCCAGTTTGCATGACTTAAGCAGGCCGGGCTGCAGATGTTGAATTGTTTGGTCCTTGCTGGGGAGCCCTGGTTAGGTGCAGCGCGGGCACGGCCCCAGTGCGTAAAGCTGGTGCTTAGGCAGGGCTCTGCTTAACGTCTTGGCCGAGTCGAGGCTGCTCTGGGGAGTGCGCTGGATGTGATGGCAGGTTCGGGGAGAACAGTATTTACTTTGGAAGGGCGAGGAGCTTTTGTCAAAAATACTTATTGTTGCTGTCAGCCTGAAATACCTTTTGCAAGTGGAAAACAGAGATGTCTGCATGAAGTCTATTATGATAAACTCCGGGCAGCTGCCCCGATGGCCTGAGAGCACATCCTCAGGAAGACTTGATGTCTTATCTCCTGGAGAGCATGAGAAATTAAAAAACAAACCAAACCCCAACAAGCTATTTGGCTTTTATTGCCAATTAACAGCGCGGAGCCGGCCGGGGAGCGCTCGCTCTCGGGCGGGGGCTGCGGCCGCCCGGCCCGGCGGCGGGGCGATGCGGCGGGGCGATGCGGCGGGCAGCTGCCGGGGGAAGGCAGGGACCCCCCGGAGCCCCCCGGGCCGGCTGCCGGCTCGCCCCAGCCGCCCGTATCTCTCCTCTCCCGGGCAGGGAGCTCCGTGCTCAGCCTCCTCGGCTGAGAGCCCGGCGCTGAGGAGGGGCTGGGCTGCTCACCCGGTTTGCAACCCTACCCCCTGGGCCAGGGGATGCACCCCCTCCCCGTCCCCAAAAGCCGGGCGTCCTC